>NC_088217.1:30424814-31024814 GCF_036934945.1 Oncorhynchus masou masou | reverse complement strand
CCCAATCTCAACCTAACCTTAACAACAAGGACAAGGGACCTTTATCTAAAGCAGCCAATAAGAGAGATGAGATAGAGATGGGAAGCATCCCCGCGGAGCCTGCCCCAACCACAGATATGAGGAGCATGTCCAGTATTGACAGCTTCATGAGCTGCGCTGCCGACTTCACCGAAAGCGCTCGCTTCTCCCACAGCCCCAGAACCAGTGTACCAGGAAGGGTTAGCGCCAACCCCGTGCTTGAGATCACCCTGGAGGATGAGGCCATGGACGGCCCTCACACTGCTACCAAGCTCCCTGGAGGACGAGGCTCTAAGTGCGGCCTCCCTGACAGCCCCCGTGGAATGCGCTTCAGTAACCCTCTCAAGAACCGCTCACTCAAGGTCAACTTCAAAGGTGGCGGCGCGGACCCCTCCTCCTCCTTCTCAGCACAGGGTCCAGGGGATGGGGCCCTCTCAGATAGCTCTGCCCGTTCTGACCACTCCTTCATGAGTCCTGAGGTGTCTGTCTACACCACCGCCAGCAGCAGGACTCCACCCCAGGAGACCCTGATCCCCACAGTCTTCACATTCCACGATGCTTCCATTAGTAAGTTCATCGACGCTGACACAGACGAGGAGGAGCACCTCCATGATGGCTCAGGTACCAACCCCTCCCAGAGGCTCCTGGGAAAAGCCAGCCCCAAGCTCAGCTCCCATAGCAGCCACCACATTGCAGCCAACCACCTGGAGGGCTCCCAGAGGATGCTGGCTAATAGTGTGTTCCCCTTGGAGGGCAGGCCAGGGGGGACAGGAGAACCATGTGCTCTCCCGGGAAGAGAGGAGTTGTTCAAACACCAATAATGAGAGCAAGTGAGGCAGGAGGAGGGAAAAGGTAGTATAGAAAGCACCCAAACAGGAGGACATGGTGCAAATACTACAGAGAAATAAAAGAAAACATGAACCTCTTGGGTAAAAGGCACTGAAAACACATTTGGTGTTTTGTTTTGGTTTGTAACAAATGCCCAATAAGTAGAACTTTTGGGACACAGGAAGGAGCTCACTCTTCCTTCCTTTTCCTGCTACTTGAGTGCATAGACTGTCAGGATGGCAGCAACATGACTGAAGGCATTGGGAGATGCTACTGTGGGACTGAGAAAGAGAGGGTGGATTGCAGTGTCCAAAGGGGATACACATAACTCTGCAGAATCAGGTCATGCACGGTAGATTTAGCCATTACTGAATCAACATTGTGTTAAGAGAAATTTAGTTTGTTTTCTTCCTCAAAACTGGCCTTAGTTACAGTATATGCGACTGTGTGTATGCATAGCATGTGTGTGTGTGTGTGCTTGTATGTCTGTGAGTGTATGTTTATGCATGATGATAGGCAGATAAACATACACATACACACACAGGCATACATCATTTTATGTATATTATTTTTCCGTTCTTTTCTTTAAAAAAAAGTAAATAGAATAATTTCTTGGTCTGTTATTTTGTGATGCTGTCTAAGAGGTGAACTTTCATCCCTGTTGTAATGGTCAGCCATTACAGAGGACACAGCCACTGTCATATCCGGTCTGTTTCCCCATTCTCATCATGCCCTATTCCTGGCATGAGATATTTTAAATTCTGTACAGTGTATTCGTTGTTGTTTTGTTTGTTTACTTATGTGTTTGTTTTTGATTTTTGGGGGGTTTTTATGCAGATAGGTGATATTTACACACAGAAAACAGGATAAGCCGGGTTCCTTTATGTTTTAATACTCTCTCAGATGTGTGGTTGTGGTTGGTTGTCATGAATCATATCCAATCACAGTTGCTACTGGGGAGGGGATAAACAGCATCAGCCCATTATCAGCCTAAAAACGTCATCCTAGCACATTTTTGCAAAAAGGTCAAATGTACCTGATGTTTTTCTCAATACATTGCAGTCAATAGGAAAAGATGAGTGTCACAGGGCTGTTGTCTTTCTCAATACATTGCAGTCAATGGGAAATTATGAATGTCATAGGGTTGTTGTCTTTCTAAATACATTGCAGTCAATGGGAAATGATGAGTGTCACAGGGTTGTCGTCTTTCTCAATACGTTGCAGTCAATGGGAAAAAGTTTGTGTCACATGGTTGATGTTTATTTAATATTGCAGTCAAAGGGAAAAAGTTTGTGTTACAGGGTTGACATTTAATTTAATATTGCAGTCAATGAGAAAACGTTTGTGTCACATGGTTGACATTTAATTTAATATTGCAGTCAATGGGAAAAAGTTTGTGTCACAGGGTTGACGTTTAATTTAATATTGCCGTCAATGGGAAAAGATTAGTGTCACAGGGTTGACGTTTTTCTCAGTACATTGCAGTCAATGGGAAAAGATGAGTGTCACAGGGTTGACGTTTTTTTCACAATACATTGAGTCAATGGGAAAAGATAAGTGTCACAGGGCTGACGTTTTTCTTAATACATTGCAGTCAATGGGAAAAGATGACTGTCATTCCAAGTGGCGCAGTGGTCTAAAGCACTGCATCTCAGTGCTAGAGGTGTCACTACAGACCCTGGTTCGATTCCAGGCTGTATCACAGCCGGTCGTGATTGGGAGTCCCATAGGGTGGTGGACATTTTGTCCAGTGCCGTCATTAGGTAGGCTGTCATTGTAATTTGTTCTTATCTGACTTGCCTAGGTCAATAAATAAACAGTGTTGAAGCTTATGTAAATACATTATCGTCAATTGGAAAAGATGAGTGTCACAGGGTTGATGCCCAAGTGGATACATTGCATTCAATGGGCAAAGATAAGCATCACAATATGAACGCATAGAGAAAGGCTTCACAGACATGACAATCTCCTCTCTCTTCTATCTATTTTTCCCTCATCTCTCTTTATCTCAGACAGAAAGACATCTCCACTCACATGCAGAAAGAGAGGCAGGCAGGCAGGCAGGAAAGCAGACAGATATATAAAATCACAGACAGCCAGGCAGGCAAAATCTAAACAAAACCCTAACCCTAGCTTCATGTCCAGATCCCAGCTCAACCCTAACTCTAGCTTCCTGTCCACATCCCACCTCAACCCTAAACTGAGCCTTAACCCTAACCCTAGCTTCATGTCCACTTGCAGCTCAACCCTAACCATAACCCTTGCTTCATCTCTACATCTTGGCTCAACCCTATCCCCAACCCTTGCTTCATCTCTACATCTTGGCTCAACCCTATCCCTAACCCTTGCTTCATCTCTACATCTTGGCTCAACTCTAACCCTAACCCTTGCTTCATCTCTACATCTTGGCTCAACCCTATCCCCAACCCTTGCTTCATCTCTACATCTTGGCTCAACCCTATCCCTAACCCTTGCTTCATCTCTACATCTTGGCTCAACACTATCCCTAACCCTTGCTTCATCTCTACATCTTGGCTCAACTCTAACCCTAACCCTTGCTTCATCTCTACATCTTGGCTCAACCCTATCCCCAACCCTTGCTTCTGCTTCATCTCTACATCTTGGCTCAACCCTATCCCTAACACTTGCTTCATCTCTACATCTTGGCTCAACCCTATCCCTAGCCATAACCCTAACACTAACTTCTTGTCCACATGTCCGCTCAACCCTAACTCCAAGAGCTGAAGCTAGGATGTGGAGGGATAGAGTTATGGCTAGGGTTAGGGCTGAGCTGCAAGTGGACATGAACCTAGGGCCTTAATCCAAGACATATCCTTAACCATAATAAATTTAACAATTGAATGAATGAATCAATGCAATGAATGACATTTTATTTTTGTGTCAAATCGCCAATTGGCAGCCCATCCCTTATTGGATTAATTGACAGATAAACAAACATTACAATGATTCACCATGGTAATTAAATGATAATTATTCTTCCGGTGTTCTCTGCATTGCATAAATAGTAAAAAATAAATTTAAAAAGATACAAAAAATATATATATATATATATATATAAAAATAAGGTAAAAATCCATACATAATAGTAAATTACATCCCTAGAGAGGTCAAATAATATACATATACATATAGTTCAAATCGGAAGTTTACATACACCGTAGCCAAATACATTTAAACTCAGTTTAATCACAATTCCTGACATTTAATCCTAGTAAAAATTCCCTGTCTTAGGTCAGTTAGGATAACTTAACTTTTATTTATTTCATCATATTCCCAGTGGGTGAGAAGTTTACATACACTCAATTAGTATTTGGTAGCATTGCCTTTAAATTGTTTAACTTGGGTCAAACGTTTCAGGTAGCCTTCCACAAGCTTCTTACATTAAATTGGGTGAATTTTGGCCCATTCCTCCTCACACAGCTGATGTAACTGAGTCAGGTTTGTAGGCATCCTTGCTCGCACATGTTTTTTCATATCTGCCCACAAACCTTCTATGGGATTGAGGTCAGGGCTTTGTGATGGCCTCTCCAATACCTTGACTTTGTTGTCCTTAAGCCATTTTGCCAAAACTTTTGACGTATGTTTGGGGTCATTGTCCATTTGGAAGACCCATTTGCGACCAAGCTTTAACTTCCTGACTGATGTCTTGAGATGTTGCTTCAATATGATGCCATCTATTTTGTGAAGTGCACCAGTCCCTCCTGCAGCAAAACACTCCCACAACATGATGCTGCCACCCCCGTGCTCCAGGGTTGGGATGTTGTTCTTCGGCTTGCAAGCCTCCCCCTTTTTTACTTCCAAACATAACGATGGTCATTATGGCCAAACAGTTCCATTTTTGTTTCATCAGACCAGAGGACGTTTCTCCAAAAACTACGATCTTGTTCCCACGTGCAATTCAAATCGTAGTCTGGCTTTTTTATGGCGGTTTTGGAGCAGTGGCTTCTTCCTTGCTGAGCGCCCTTTCAGGTTATGTCGATATAGGACTTGTTTTAGTGTAGATACAGATACATTTCTACATGTTTCCTTCAGTATCTTCACAAGATCCTTTGCTTTTGTTATGTGGTTGATTTGCACTTTTTGCACCAAAGTACATTCATCTCTAGGAAACAGAATGTGTCTCCTTCCTGAGTGGTATGATGGCTGCATGGTCCCATGGTGTTTATTCTTGCTTACTGTTGTTCGTACAGACGAACGTGGTCCCATCAAGCATTTGGAAATGGCTCCCAAGGATGAACCAGACTTGTGAAGGTCTACAATTTTTTTTCGGAGGTCTTGGCTGAATTCTTTTGATTTTCCCATCAAGCAAAGAAGCACTGAGTTTGAAGGTAGGCCTTGAAATACATCCACAGGTACACTTCCAATTGACTCAAATTATGTCAATCAGAAGCTTCTAAAGTCATGACATCATTTTTGGAATTTTCAAAGCTGTTTAAAGTCACAGTCAACTTAGTGTATGTAAACTTCTGACCCACTGGAATTGTGATACAGTGAATTACAAGTGAAATAATCTGTCTGTAAACAATTGTTGGAAGAATTACGTGTCATGCACAAAGTAGATGTCCTAACCGACTTGCCAAAACTATAGTTTGTGGAGTGGTAGAAAAACAAGTTTTAATGACTCCAACCTAAGTGTATGTAAACTTCTGACTTCAACTGTACATACATACATAACATATAAGTAAATACAGAAAAAAAAGAAACCGAAGTCACTTGAACCCAGTGTGGCACAAAGAGAAGATTCATATGGGAGATTAGCCTACACACAATCTGTATACACACACATTAACCACATAGAAGATAAATATATATTTTTTTACCATTTATTTTATTTTATTCCAGGCTTTATTTAAATATTCTTCAAATGGAAATACACAATGGACAAAAAACCATTCCAATTTCTCCTCATCTGTCACGTTCTGACCTTTATTTCCTTTGTTTTGTCATTATTTAGTAGTAGTAGTTGGAGTGGGCAGTCTATGTTTGTTTTTCTATGATTTGGGTATTTCTATGTTTCGGCCTGGTATGGTTCTCAATCAGAGGCAGGTGTTATTAGTTGTCTCTGATTGAGAATCATATTTAGGTAGCCTGGGTTTCACTGTGTGTTTGTGGGTGATTGTTCCTGTCTCTGTGTTTTTGCACCAGATAGGGCTGTTTCAGTTATCCACGTTTGTTGTTTTGTATTATGTTTAGTTGTCTTATTAAAAAACATGAATAGTAACCATGCTGCATTTTGGTCCTCCTCTCCTTCAAGTCAAGAAAACCGTTACATCATCACTCAGCCACATAATGCCAGGGTGTATCTGGTGTCTTTTCTGGAATAAGAGCAAGCGTATATCGTGGTAGAAAGGTCAGTAGAGGACAAAATGAGTTTCATTCTCTATTTCTTCATGGTCACAATAGTTCCTCTTCCATTTTACCACAATACTGACCTGTTTCAATACGCAGAGGCAATATCCCTGATCTTACCTGTTTCAATAAGCAGAGGCAATATCCCTGATCTTAACTGTGCACATAGCGATCTCTTGCTTTTAGGTAGGTTATACATAATATCTCTCACACACAAATTTACCCTTAATCAAACAAAACGTTCTCAATTTGGGTTTATAATTCCTCTCCTCCACCCATTTTTTAAATATATTGCGTCAACAGTTTTTTAAATCATATCTGTTTCCCTTCATTTTGTTTTCGTACAGATGTTCACAGTCAGACTCTTGAAAAATGTCAGACATTTCAGTTGCCCAGGCTCCCCCTAGGGAAAGATCCCATTGAACAACTTTACTAGCTATTCTGGCAGTTGGCATATCCAACAGTCTATTCTATAGTCTCACCATACATGCCTTCCACCTCACAGGGTTTCCAGCCCATATCCCCAGTTAGTATTGGTGCAAACTTGTGGACACCTAAAAAGTATGTTATGGACATGTGAATGTTTAAAATACCTCTTAGCACCCCACACATAGAGACTGGATTGTGTGATAAAATGTCCCATAAACCCCTGTCTTTAACAAACTATATGCTAAAAGATCCCTATTTACAAAATTAAAAGCTTTCTGGAAATCAATGAAACATGCAAAAGTAGGTATCTCTTTGTGTTATTTATTTCTAATTATTGTACAGACCGAGAAGATATGATCTATACAGGCTCTGGATTGACAAAAAACATTTTGTTCTTCCACCAGAATGTTTTGATCCAACAATCAAATTAGCCTATTGTTGAGGATGGATGAATATAATGTATAAACCGTACTTTATAAACGTATGCCTGTTGTGGCACTCTTCGGTAATTTTTAGAAGATTTGGGAATGGGATTCACTATAGACTTGTACCAAGTGGATGGCAGTATATTGTACTCAAAACAAATCCGGAGCAAATCATATAGGACATTAATTAATTTAGGGGATTTTAAAACCTCATTAGGCAGTTCATCGATGTCAAACGCTTTCCCATTTTTGCAGCATCAATCACCTTCTTAACTTCTGCCACAGACAGCTCCTCATTTAAAAAACGAGGGTTCTAACATTGTATTTTCCATTTTAGTTTTCAGGGAACATATGTCTTTATAAAATTCTTCCTCAAAATATGCCACATTTTCTTTACCTGAGAACAAGCTAGCAAACCCCTTCTCCCACTCCTTAGGTACTTGTGTAATATCAGAGTTCAGCCCATCCTGCTCTTCCCTGACTTCCATTGGAATTTTCTTATATCGTTTTGGTCCTAACTTGTTAATTTGGCTCCAAAACTGTTGAGGATTTCTTGTCTGTATCTCCTCAAGGTGTAATAACTGCCCTCTCTGATATCGTTGTTTAATTAAATAGGCGCAGCCTTTTATCAAACACATGCTGTTTTTTCTTAAATTCCTTCCTACACTGTTCTCTTGTATTCCTATCTTGTCACTGTAAAAATAAGTACTCAGCCTTGCGTATTACTGACCATAGATCCCTTAACTCATCATTCCAATAAGGCTGCTCGGTTTGTAAACCTTCCTGGACTTGGGGGTGTATTCTATATTTGCATAATTTTTTCCCCATTTCAGAATATATAATATCACAACATTTTTCATACCACACATCTAAATCAAATGTTGTTTCTTTGCATCTTATAGCAGAGTTTTGATGATTTCCACCAGAGCTTTACATACCATTTCAGAACATAGAAAGTAATTTGGCACATTTCTTTTCTTACATTTAGGCCTATTCGGGGTATGTATATTTTGCCCCAAGTGATGCACATTAATACCTGGATGAGAAAGTTTGTGGCCAACAGAAAATATCATAAATAAAAGAGAATGATCAGGAAGTCTACTTTTTTTGTCCAATTAAGTCAAAACATCTGCATTCTGCAACCATCTGTGTAGGAGATAACACCTTCAATTCCAAACAAGTTTCTAGACAGTCGTGGAGGGTAACTATATAGTCCACCAAAGCTTTTCCTTTGCCAGATATGGATGTAAAGTTATCGCTTAAGGGGCATATCCTTCCATTAATGATACACATTGTAGAGTGCCAAAGGAATTCTAATAGGGTTTCCCCATGATGATTAACAAAGCCATCCAAAGCAACACGTGATAGAATATCATTAATATAATTTATATAGTCATCTAACCTCCCAATTCCACTGTTAAGATCTCCACATATGTAAATAGCATCTGCTTCTGTATTTCGGTATACTTGACTTAACATATGACTCCGCCTTATCTCCCTCTTTAGCACAAAAACACTGTCTGGCTCCGCCTTATCTCAGTTCACTGGTCACGATGGCAACACCCACCCGTAGCACGCGCTCCAGCAGGTGTATCTCACTGATCATCCCTAAAGCCAACACCTCATTTGGCCGCCTTTCGTTCCAGTTCTCTACTGCCTGTGACTGGAACGAATTGCAAAAATCGCTGAAGTTGGAGACTTTTATCTCCCTCACCAACTTCAAACATCTGCTATCTGAGCAGCTAACCGATCGCTGCAGCTGTACATAGTCTATCGGTAAACAGCCCACCCAATTTTACCTACCTCATCCCCATACTGTTTTTATTTATTTACTTTTCTGCTCTTTTGCACACCAATATCTCTACCTGTACATGACCATCTGATCATTTATCACTCCAGTGTTAATCTGCAAAATTGTAATTATACGCCTACCTCCTCATGCCTTTTGCACACAATGTATATAGACTCTCTTTTTCTTCTACTGTGTTATTGACTTGTTTATTGTTTACTCCATGTGTAACTCTGTGTTGTCTGTTCACACTGCTATGCTCTATCTTGGCCAGGTCGCAGTTGCAAATGAGAACTTGTTCTCAACTAGCCTACCTGGTTAAATAAAGGTGAAATAAAAAAATAAAAAATAAAAGAAGGAGCATGCATCTCTACCCCATGTGGACTACTTAGGTGGCAAATAGCATGAAAAAACAAAACAATAATCTGACTCCCTATGTTCAAAGCGCAAACCAATAATTCCTTCTATGGCTTCATCGATAATTTCAATTTTATATGCTTTCATCATATCAGACTTTACACATATTCCCACTTCCCCAGAACCCCTGGGGGTTTTCACATTAGTTTTTCTGTTGTGTCCATACCATACATACCCTTCAATATCAATAATTTCTTGTCGACGCAAATGCGTTTCATTTATTGAGATAATGTCTGCGTTTAAGGATTTTAGTATTGTTATTCGTAATTTATTGTTCAAGGTAGTCCATCTGTTAACATTCCAGTACGCTATTAAAATTGAATCTTGTAGGGGATGGAAAGCCCCTCAGTATGTTGTAGGTCTGTCCACCCCATGTCCTTGTCCGCGTTGTCCTTCTGGTTGATCTCGTTTCATGACCTGTGCGCTATCCGTGATGAAATAGTCCTTTCCTGCTGGTATTTGCCTCAGCAGCGTCTTGAAGTTCAGTTCTATAAGATGATCTGTGTGGGACTTGGCTGATCGAAGGAAGACTTTGTTATAATCAGGAAGGCCTCGCAGCTTTTGTTTTTTCCATAACAGAGCCACTTTCTCCTCCACTGACCGACACTCCACCTTCATAACCCCGGGACCTTTACTTCTCTCACTCCAATGTTTTTTTCCATTTTTTCCATCATTATTAAATGAGAAGAAACTGTATTATGATATATAAATTTTATATAATTGATCATGGCATCATAATACAGTTTCTTCTAATTTTTGTTGAGTTTAGTCACATAATTTCTCAGTTTGCAGTAAGTCAGCTAGAAATATGTGAAGCCAGACTTATTAGCCACTCCTTTTGCTCCATCTTTTTCAACTATACAGGTTTTCAATTCCTTGTCAATCCATGGAGCCAATAATCAATAATTCCTTCTATGTTTCTTAACAGGTGCATGTTTATCAATAATTGGAAGAAGCAATTTCATAAATTCATCAAGTACAGTGTCTGGATGCCCCTTATTAATCACATCAGACCAATAAATATTTTGAACATCATCATCAAGGGTCACAGCTAAATCTGAGGGAGGGGGAGAGAGAGATGGAGAGGGTGAAAGAGGAAGGGAGGAGGGAGAGGAGACAGGGAGAAAGAGAGGGGGAGAGAGAGTCATCAGACAGAGGTGGGAGAGAGAGAGAGAAGGGGGAGTATGAGGGGAGGGAGGGACGGAGGGAGAAGAAGGGACAGGGGGAGAGAGGGGGGAGAGGGAGAGAGAAATGAGAGGAGGTGGAGGGAGGGAGGGAGGGAGGGAGGGAGGGAGGGAGGGAGGGAGGGAGGGAGGGAGGGAGGGAGGGAGGGAGGGAGGGAGGGAGGGAGGGAGGGAGGGAGGGAGGGAAAGAAGGCGGGAGAGAGAATAGAGGGGGAGGAGGGGAGAGAGAGAAGTGGGAGAGTGAGGAAGAAAGTGGAGAGAGAGGGGAGAGGGTGGAGGGGGTGAAAGAAGGGGGAGGGAGAGAGAACAGAATGCGGGGATAAAGAGGAGGTAGAAAGTGAGAGAGAAACAGACATGAGATTAACAAGAAAAATGTTAGCCCTGTGACACTCATCTTTTTCCATTGACTGCAATGTATTGACAAAAACGTCAACCCTGTTCTCATTGACTACCATCTAGCTGCTGTGACATTGTACCTTTTTGCAAAAATGTGCCAGGATAACATTTTCCAGTGATATGCTGTTGGTTCCGCATTTTATATGATGGTGAATAATGAAAGAGCATATAATTCAAGTAGAAAATTAACAAATAATTGTTTTGTACAAAGTAAATTAAAATGAATATGTACATTTATATTTTTAAGATATTTTCTAAATAATGGAATATTAGAGAAATGAATTATGCTATTCTCATAGTTTTGCATTTCTATGCATAGTTTGGTTTTAGAGGGGCTGTCTACGAGAGAATATTGCAAGATAATTCATTTGTGTTGTTGCTATTGTCTCCAAGTTGGTGTAAGTGTTTTGTCCATCAAACCTTTGTACAGGTGACAAATAGTTTTTCTTTCTGATGGCAGGAGAAAGACGAGGGAGACTGAGCTATAAACAGACCACTAATATGTAATGCCCTGTTAAAGCCAAGGCATCATTAATCATATAATGGACCTAGAAAATGTTATTAATTAATTTACACAACAATGGTTTGAAAACAACAGAATGTCAGAGATTTTTCAGCCAGGACAAACTCCGACACAGCTGATATGAAGGGAGGAGTTGAATGCTGAGGGGGAAAAACAGTGAGATAGCACACAAGAAAAAAGGACATGGAGATGGAAGAGGGAAGTTTTATTTGACAGATTAATAATAATCTCAATGAATGAATCATTATCTCATTGGATGACTTCACAACAAGCATCATTTGGCTACATTTGTATTTATTTAACCCTTATTTTACCAGGTAAGTTGACTGAGAACACATTCTCATTTACAGCAACGACCTGGGGAATAGTTACAGGGGAAAGAAGATGAATGAGCCAATTGTAAACTGGGGATTATTAGGTGACCGTGATGATATGAGGGCCAGATTGGGAATTTAGCCAGGACACCGGGGTTAACATCCCTACACCCGTGTAACGTCCCATCCGAAAGACGGCACCCTACCCAGGGCAATGTCCCCTGGGGCGTTGGGATATATATTTATTATTTTAGACCAGAGGAAAGGGATGCATCCTACTGGACCTCCAACACCACTTCCAGCAGCATCTGGTCTCTCATCCAGGGACCTACCAGAATCAACCCTGCTTAGCTTCAGAAGCAAGCCAGCAGTATATAGACAGGACAAACACTGAGCCACTCACATGCTCATACCCATGCAGTCCACACCACATACTCATAGGCACATGTACCATGTGTTATGTGGGTTCAACCTAAACTTAATCTATCCCAGTACATCCCAGAGGTAGCATCTGATACAGACAGCATATCAAATAAAAATCAAATCAAACTTTATTTGCCACATGCGCCGCATACAACAAGTGTAGACTTCCCCGTGAAATGCTTACTTACAAGCCCTTAACCAACAGTGCAGTTCAAGAAGAAGAAAATACCAAGTAGGCTAAAATAAAAAGTAATCATAAAAAGTAACACAATAAGAATCCAGCTTGCCATTCTACATGAAAAGACCTATGTATTTCTGTGCTTCAGCTGGTAGCTAAGAAACTTGTTTCCCTCCCCATATCCACTCTGGAAAGCCTGTCACTGTAGCCTCAGTTTAATAGAGCTCACATGACAATTTAATCAAGTGGACAGCAAATAAACACATAGAACTGGGTCACACACACACACACACACACGCGCACGTGCACGCGCACACATACTACTCCAACTCACTGCAATCCACAACACAGTTTCCATGGTGATAAGCAGTCCAGTACAAAATGGCTTACACGGACATGGCAAACGGCCCTATATGAGGGGAGAGGAATTTGAAATACTAAAAGTGTAAAAGCATGTAGGCCAACGAATCCCCAACAAACACTCAAAGCTAGTCAGGCTCAACTAAACACACACACAGCCGTAGTATGTTGACCCAGTAACTAAAATACAAACAAACACACTACTGCTTTTGAATAACCAGAGCCAAACACGATCACACATGAGGGCATAGTCTGCTAAAGAAATACACTGTAAAATTAACTCTGTATGGCACAGTAAAGAATGCCATGCATGGGCGTGACACCCCACACTAAAGTGATGTTGCAGTGTGTATTGTCACCTTGGCTGGGTTGGTGGGGTGGATCTGTGGTGTCAATGGAATATAAATGAGTGGTAGGCTATCCCTGTAGACCTGAGGCCATAGACCAGCCCCACTCTATATCCATGACCAGTCTACTATTACGATCACCTTTATTCGCCATGTACATTTACACATACCCAGAACTTGTCTCAGATGATTTGATCCCTAACAATAGAACATTGGGCCATTTTGTCTGTAGGTGAACTAATTGAATAAGCAGTACAGAGCATTGTAGGACACCTGACTCCTGAACCCACACCTGGTAGAGAGACCATTACCCCCTGACTCTCCGGAGCAGCGTTACTTCCATAAGGACTTATATTAAATATAGTTGATCAACTATGATGCTCATTCTTTAATTTTCAAGGAAATATGATGCCTATTTAGTTAATAGGATTACTGTGCTGAGTCAGGGGCTAATGCCTGTCTGGGATATGTTGAGTGTGTTCCTTTCTTCTGTTCTACAATAAACACCACAGTGTTTGTGTATACCTTTTAAGTATTTCTACTGAAAGGGTTGACATCTTTAGCTTTTCTGTGTAGAATGACAATGTGCAAATGATGGTTGGTTTGAGGAGGGTTTTTGGATGTGTCCATTTCTCTGGTTCTTATGAACACCATTCTGGGCAGGGCAGAGGAAAGATCATGCCACCAATAGCGAGGCTCAGTTACACCTGTGGTTTTGGCAGCTTGAGTCATAGTTTTTTTAAACTAAACTTTTTAAAGATTAATGTGTCAAGGAAAGGTGGGGAAGGAATTGGCATTAACAAGAAAACAACAGGCCAGGTTTAGGTATGAGAGGGTTCCATTGTAGGAACCACAGCTCCGTGGAACAGTAGCATTCAAGAGGCAGGGGAAAGAGGGTAGGCCTATATTTTTCTCTTATCGCATTTTTGCCATTATATATTGTCCATTGAACATTGCAAACTTTGTAATTTCATTAACCTTATTCTTCAAACATCTATGAGGATTAATTATTCGTTTTTCCTGTCTCGGTAGTCTTCTAGGTCTAGGATATGGATATTGATGTATAACAATGCATAAACACGTTGTAACAAAGTTGGAGATGGGAAAAATGGATATACAGCGCATTCAGAAAGTATTCAGACCCCTTGACTTTTTCTACAGTTTGTTACATTACAGCCTTATTCTAAAATTGATTAAAAATTAAAAAAAGACATCCTTAAAAAGACATCAGTCTACACACAATAACCCATAATGACAAAGCAAAATCAGTTAAACATTTTTTGCAAATGTATTAAAAATGAAAAACAGAAATACCGTATTTACGTAAGTATTCAGACCTTTTGCTAGAAGACTCGAAATTGAGCTCAGGTGCATCCTGTTTCCATTGATCATTCTTGAGATGTTTGTACAACTTGATTGGAGACCACCTGGGCTAAATTCAATTAATTGGACATTATTTGGAAAGGCACCAACCTGTCTATATAAGGTCCCACAGATGAGTGTATGTCAGAGCAAAAACCAAGCCATGAGGTCAAAGGAATTGTCTGTAGAGCTTCGAGACAGGATTGTGTTGAGGCACAGGCCTGGGGAAGGGTACCAAAGCATTTATGCAGCTTTGAAGGTCCCCAAGAACACAGTGGCCTCTATCATTCTTAAATGAAAGAAGTTTGGAACTACCAAGACTCTTCCTATATCTGTCTGCCTGGCCAAACTGGGCCATCGGGTTAGAAGGACCTTTGTCAGGGAGGTGACCAAGAACCCGATGGTTTCTCTGACTGAGCTCCAGAGTTCCTCTGTGGAGATGGAAAAACATTCCAGAAGGACAACCATCTCTGCAGCACTCCACCAATCACGCCTTTATGGTAGAGTGGCCAGATGGAAGCCACTCCTCAGTAAAAGGCACATGACAGCCCACTTGGACATTGCCAAAAGTCACCTAAAGGACTCTCAGACCATGAGAAACAAGATTCTCTGGTCTGATGAAACCAAGATTGAACTCTTTGGCCTGAATTCCAAGAGCCACGTCTGGAGGAAACATGGCACCATCCCTACAGTGAAGCATTGTGGTGGCAGCATTATGCTGTGGGTATGTTTTTCTGTGGCAGGGACTGGGAGACTAGTCAGGATCGAGGGAAAGATGAACGGAGCAAAGTACAGAGATCCTTGATGAAAACCTGCTGCGGAGTGCTCAGGACCTCAGACTGTGGCAAAGGTCCACCTTCCAACAGGACAACAACCCTAAGCACACAGCCAAGACAATGCAGGACTGGCTTTGGAACAAGCCCCTGAATGTCCTTGAAAGTAAGGATTTCCATATACAATACCACAGCCGAGCTCATTCAAACATTGTAAAGTCAAATTGAACACAGATTCCAAGCCACACATAACAGTGATCATGATTCCTGGGTATCTTTAACTTCTATCACAAATAAGTGGATCTTATTTGTTTTTGTTTCCAAGCTTATTTATTTCTTACTGTGCCTTCAAAAAGTATTCATACCCCTTGACTTTTTCCACATTTTGTTGTGTTACAGCCTGAATTTAAAATTGATTAAATTGAGATGTTTTTGTTACTGGCCTACACACAATACCCCATCATTTCAAAGTGGAATTATGCTGTTCAATTATCTTTTCAACAAATGAATTAAAAATGAAAAGTTGAAATGTCTTGAGTCAATAAGTATTCAACCCCTTTGCTATGGCAAGCCTAAATAAGTTCAGGATTAAACATGTGCTTAATAAGTCACATAAGTTGCATGGACTCACTCGGTTTGCAATAATTAATGTTTAACATAATTTTTGAATGACTACCTCATCTCTGTAACCCACACATACAATTATCAGACATTTAATATCCCTTTGAGGATGGTGATGTTATTAATAACACTTTGGATGGTGTATCAATACACCCAGTCACGACAAAGATACCAGAGTCCTTCCTAACTCAGTTGCCAGAGAGTAAGGAAACCGCTCAGGGATTTCACCATGAGGCCAATGGTAACTAAAACAGTTACAGAGTTTAATGGCTGTGATAGGAGAAAACATTGTGGATGGATCAAAAACATTGTAGTTACCCTACAATACTAAACTAAATGACAGAGTGAAAAGAAGGAAACCTTTACATATGAAAAATGTTTAAAAAAACAAACAAACATGCATCCTGTTTGCAACAAGGCACTAAAGTAAAACTGCAATTAACTTTTGGTCCTGAATACAAAGTGTTATGTTTGGGGAAAATCCAATGCAAAACATTACTGAGTACCATTCATATTTTCAAGCATAGTGGTGGCTGTATCATGTCATGGGCATGCTTGTAATTGTTAAGGTCTGGGGAGTTTATAATGATAAAAAAATCAACGGAATGGAGCTAAGCATAGAAAAAGTCCTAGAGGAAAACCTGGTTCAGTCTGCTTTTCACAAGACACTGGGAGATCAATTCATATTTCAGCAGGACAATAACCTGAAACACAAGGCCAAATCTACACTGGAGTTGCTTACCAAGAAGACAGTGAATGTTTCTGAGTTGCTGACGAGTTACACTTGTTTTCACTTAAATCTCCTTGAAAATCTATGGCACGACCTGAAAATTGTTGTCTAGCAATGATCAACAACCAATTTGACAGGGCTTGAAGAATTAAAAATAATAGGCAAATGTTTCACAATCCAGTTGTGGAAAGCTCTTAGAGACTTACCCAGAAAGACTCACAGCTGTCATCAATTCCAAAGGTGGCTCTACAAAGTATTGACTCAGGGGTGTGCATACTTATGTGCATGAGATATTTCTGTATTTCATTTTCTATACTTTGCAAACATTTCTGAAAACATTCTTTAACATTGTTGTGAGGTATTGTGTGTAGATAGAGGAAACAAATATTTTTCATAAATTTTGAATTCAGGCTGTAACACAACAAAAAGTAGAATAAGTCAAGGGGTATGAAAACTTTCTGAAGGCACTCTATAAATGCACTATATTGTACTATGAGACATATCTATTTGAAATTAGGCCTCTTCTACGAGGCCAAAGCAAAGCACACTATCTCCAGACAGACTCTTGAATTACATTTTTACTCAAGGTTGCAAATATGTAACAGCACAATTTAACATTCATCATGGTCTTTTATCATAAAACTGCCATACAAACAGATGCAGCCAACTGCTAATGCTCCACAAGATCACCAGAATTATTCCCCTTTTTCAGGGAATTCAGCCTCACCTCCGCTCTCTCACACAGCCCTCGATGCTGTCCTTCGTCTCTGGGGTTGTTTGTTTTGTAAAATTTCATACTTTGTTTGTACCAGTAGACTTTCTCAGCTCTCGTCTCTGTGGTGTTCTGTTCATTGGTGCATCTAGCACTACCAAGCTGTGACACACAGAACCTGTACTTTTCTTGTAAATAGCAAAAACAAAATGTATATGTTCTTTCTGAAGCAATGTTCTCCCTTTAGTGACCCGTCTTTGACATTGTGTTATTTGGCTGAACACTAGATGGTTTAATTTTATTTTTGGCAGTGAAATGAGGCTACTCGGGCAAGAAAAAAACATCACCCAAATGTATCGCCCTGCTAGAAAATCTAAATGACTGTTTGAAAATGTGAATCACATTATTTGGTGTTCCTCGTAGTAGTGGATCAGCAGGCTCAGTTACCTCATCATTCACTCCTAATGACTGACAGTGAGGACATGGAGATCTCCCATCTAATTTCCTGTTTACATAAGACAGACACCAGAGATGCATTCAACCCTGCGATTCTTTCACCACTGCACTGCATGTCCACCTTACAAACACACAGACATACAATGATTCAGTCCCCACGGTAAGACCTCCCATATCACTGCTCTGGCATCTGCCTGGCTACCAGACCCACACGTGTCACCATCCTCTGGGTCCCTGCTGACGTCACACACTTCCTCCTCCAGGAAACTCACGTTTCTGCAGCACTGCCTGCCTCACTCAGTCAAAAGTTTTAGAACTACTCATTTAAGGGTTTTTCTTTATGTTGACTATTTTCTACATTGTAGAATAGTGAAGACATCAAGAAATAATGTAGTAACCCCCCCCCCCAAAAAAAAAATGTGTTACACAAATCAAAACATTTTATATTTGTGATTCTTCAAAGGAGCCACCCTTTGCCTTGATGACAGCTTTGCACACTCTTGGCATTCTCTCAATCAGCTTTATGAGGTAGTCACCTGGAATGCATTTCAATTAACAGGTGTGCCTTGTTTAAAGTTAATTTGTGGAATTTCTTTCCTTCTGAGTTTGAGCCAATCAGTTGTGTTGTAACAAGGTAGGGGTGGTATGTAAAAGACTGTCCATATTATGGCAGGAACAGCTCAAATAAGCAAAGAGAAATGACAGTCCATCATTACTTTAAGACATGAAGGTCAGTCAATCCAGAACATTTCAAGTGCAGTTGCAAAAACCATCAAGCACTATGATGAAACTGGCTGTCATGAGGACCAGCACTGGAAAGGAAGACACAGCTACCTCTGCTGCAGAGGATAAGTTCATTAGTTACCAGCCTCAGAAAGTGTAGCCCCCAAAAAAATGCTTCTCAGAGTTCAAGTAAGACATCTCAAATGCAACTGTTCAGAGGAGACTGCGTGAATCAGGCCCTCATGGTTGAATTGCTGCAAAGAAAACACTACTAAAGGACACCAATAAGAAGAGACTTGCTTGGGCCAAGAAACATGAGCAACGGACATTAGACCAGTGGACATCTGTCCTTTGGTCTGAGTCCAAATCGGTTCCAACCGGCATGGCTTTGTGAGACAGTAGGTGAACAGATGATCTCCATATGTGTGGTTCCCACCGTGAAGCATGGAGGTGGTGTTGGCATGGTGCTTTGTTGGTAATAATGTCAGTGACTTATTTATAATTCAAAGCACACTTAACCAGCATGGTTACCACAGCATTCTGCTGCGATACACCATTCCATCTGATTTGCACTTAGTGGGACGATTTGTTTTTCAACAGGACAATGACCCAAAACACACCAGGCTGTGTAAGGGCTATTTGACCAAGGAGCATCAGATCTCCCAACCTCAACCCAATTGAGATGGTTTGGTCAACAGAGTGAAGGAAAAGCAGCTAAAAACTTAGCATATGTGGGAACTCCCTCAAGATTTTTCACAAAGCATTCCAGGTGAAGCTGGTTGAGAGTATACAAAGCTGTCAAGGCAAATGTTGGCTACTTAGAATAATCTAAAATATATTTAACACCTTTTTGGTACACGATTCCATGTGTAATTTCATAGTCTAAGTCTTCACTATTATTTTACAATGTAGAAAATTGCAAAAATAAATGAAAAACCCTTGCATGAGTAGGAGTCCAAACTTGACTGGTACTGTAATTCAATGCGTCAGATGCTAGAGTGCGCATGAAGGACATCTGGGAGCTGAGAAACAGAAGGGCCAGAGAGTCCCTTCATTGGCCAAATATAAATTCTGACATTGAGCAAATGGTGGGAAATTGTGACACGTCTCAAATTATAGTCTAAGGAGCCCATACCTATGAGAGTGGTACCCACCACAGCCTGGGAGAAGGTTGGAGTCGACTTGTTTCACTGCAAATGGTAAGGACTATTTGTTGACTTGACGACTTGTCAAATTACCCTGAAATTGCACTCTTGTCCAGCACTACAGCAACACCCATTTTGCATTAGATTTTTTCCCCACTAGTTCAGACATCTGGTCTGCTATATCCTAAAAGTAACAAAGGTTTAAAAATGTGTGCAAATCGTTGAGACTTAAAAAAAAAAGTAGCAGTGGGACTGATCCATACTTGGCTTTGTCTTACAGAGCAGCGTCCTTGGAATGTGGCCGGTCACCTGCAGAAATCCTAATGGGATGCAAGTTGCGTTCCAGGTTGCCTATTCTCTGCCTGAATGACTGCCCATTAGCTGTGCAGGATAGGGCCCTGCAACTGAAGGCAAGACAAAACTGCTAGTGTTGTCCCCATTGGCAAGTCAGGATGTGTTTGAATTCGGGGTCCGGATTCATGGGATAGAAAGGCTACTGTATTGGAGGTGGTTGCACCTCAGTCATATACAGTCAGGACAGAAGATGGGGCTTTGTATTGGTGCAATAGATAGCCTTTTGATGACGCTCAGGACAGGCATACTGCTACTGGACACAGGAAAAAAGAAAGGAGAACAAGTGGGGATGTTTGTGACACCTGGGACTGGGAGTGTGACAGTGGGAATGTTCCTGTGACACCAGTGACTGGGAGTATGACAGATTGGGACAGTACCTCACCCCCAGCGCAGGTCTAGTAGGTGAGCAGCCTCTAGTAAAGATGAAGTTAAGCATATTCCTTGCATAAATCATTTAACTGGTTCAACTGGGAATCATTCAGGCTTTTCAGTCATCCCTCTAAAGCAGACAGTTCATAACGCAGTTTGGACTAAGTCACATTGACAGGAGTTGTCAGTGAAAGTGCTACACAGCACCGGTTTTATACAAGTGCCTCTTTATTCACATCAAAAAAGACAATGCTATGACTAGCTACATGCAGAAAAACATTAAAGGGATACCTCAGGATTTTGTAAATGAGGCCCTTGCTCTACTTCCCCAGAGTAAGTCTACGGGTATCATTGGTTCGCAAAACTACCTTTAAATTTCTTCATACCAACCAGACCAAAAAATGGTATCCACTCGTTCAATCTAACTCCGGGGAAATAGAGATTTTGGCAATGATTTGCTCTAAGTATCCCTTTAAGCATAATGTTTTGGGGCCAATACTTTTTCTAGAATACTGTCAATTCACAATGACCGTCTGTTGTTATAAATGACAAATCGACAAACCAGCAGAAAGTCATATCAAAGCATTATATTCACAAAGCTGAGTGTTTGTAACAGCCTTGCTCAAGTTGCCAACCGCACAGCAAGCCAATTAGGGACTGAGCCACCCCCCCAAAAAATACAAAATATATTCTGGTGCGCTCATTAAAGGTTACATTAAATGTATTTTCTTTTAACACTTAAAATCATAAAAATTCCAATTCATAGATGAAAATGTTGACCCATTGTCCAAGTATCCACCATGAGTAAAGTCAGTCTTCTGTCCACTCAGTCCTGGCGAGTCTGTCCCAGTCCTGGTGTTGCCCATGGGCGACAGTCAGTGCCCAGTCATTGTGCAGTGTCATGGTCTCCATTACGCATCAGAGCGGAAGCTGTCGTGTCTTCACACCAGCTGCACAGATGCAGCCAGGAGGTAACCCTGCAGGTACTGGAGGGCCTCAGCATTCAGGCTGGTGCTCAACATAGAGAGGACCTGCCATTGGGGAGAACAGGAGAGAGTCACTCATCTGTCAACTACTAAAATGTAAGCATCTATATACACTACACAAAATAATAAACTATTTGCAGTCTAAGCATGTATCGCTACAAGCATGGGTTCGAATCTAACCCACGGATCTTTCAGCTCTCACATCTACCTTTCACCTTTAAACATACTAAATAGTTACAAAAATATAACAATAGAACATTCAGTCATTGGCAATCTAGGAGCCAAAATGTTGTACACTAAATGCTTTCCCTGGGGCCGCACATCGTCTATGCTGCACTAGAGAACCTTAGGCGCTCTACGGAGTGTCTGGCTCAGTCGGCTGGGGCTTTACTTTTATAAGTAAGCATTGTCCAAGACATAAAGGACCATAGGACAGGAGCCCATCTCCTGTATCTATAGCGTGAGGCAGCCTGTTGTATAAGCACACCTTTGACAGAACACTAATGTGTCGCAGGGCCTCACCCCCAAAACATATCCTTAATTTTTGTAGCATTTGATATGACTTGACTGGGTATCAAACCCCACACCTTCCAAACCCAGAGCAGACACTAACCACAGGTGGTTTAACTTCTACACCATTCTGTTTTGAACTCTGCTTAAAACTGAACGTCTGACTCATATGAAGCGAGTAGAAGATTGGAGCGCAAGGTGGATGTGTCATCTCTTGTAGTCTTGCTGTATAGATGTTCCTGCTATAGGCAGTGATTTAGCCAAGAGCCCCAATGCCTCTAAACATAGCCCAGTATTCATGCATTTCAATATATAACCTTACCCGCCCAGGACAGGCAGTGGATAGCTTGTGGAGGGACTGCGCTAGCAGGATCTTGGGGTTGCTGACAGCGTCGCCGATGGGGTCGTGCTCCTTCTTCCCAGCAAAGGCCAGCTGGGAGAAAGCCGTCTGATAACTGGCTGTGTCCTCAATGTCAATGAAGTGCTCGTCGTCAGGGATGCTGTCATCCTCTGGCAGCTCAAACAGACCAATCAGGGCCTGGAGCAGGGGGGTCCTAAAGAATAAACAATTTAGCAGACCATTAATTTACTAGAAACACTGAAAAGTGTGATAATACTTCAGGACCGTTTCTCACCAGAGTTTGGTGTACTCTGTGTCCATCATTGCCGGGCACTCAGTGAGGATCTTGATGATGCCCACGGCACAGATCTTCTTCTCCACTGGGCCAGACACCTTCTGCACCTCTGGAATGACTATCTTCTCCAGCACCATGCCAAACATCCTACAAGAGAGAAGACCTTTGCGCATGACTATCAGAATAATTACAGACTATGATTAAACTTCCAGGCTTATCCTTTCACATATGACATGGTTGGCCTTTAAAACCAAAAGGGAGAACTGACTGGTTTGTGTTCAGCGAGCAGATCTGCACACTTAGCTTTAAGGCTACACTAATGAACATATCAATGATGGAAAACATCAAACATGTCAGTCTCATCTGACAAGAGACTTACTTTGGCTGTATGCTGTCAAAGATCTCCTGCAGAGCAATGGCTCCATACTTGACACCATACAGATTGATAAAAACCATGAAACCTATGGAGAAGAGGACCTTTGAAAATGTGCAGCATTGAGGAGAGATCAGAGCCACACTATGAACGTTTTGAAACTAGGCTAATACAACCAGACACTTATGCAAGCATGACAAAGACCAAGAGGATGTGTGTGCAGTATCAATTGTACTTCAAAATAAACAATGTCAACATTAGTTTTAAGCTGTACTCACTCTTGATGAACTTGGTGGTTTTGGAGCTCTGCAGTCTCTGGAAGAGGAGAATGAAGATCTGTTTCCTGTACTGAACAATGGACTCCCTGAGAAAGAGAGAGCAAGACAACTGATACAGCTGCCCTAAAAATTACATACAAAGTCCTTAATTTAGTTATCAGATAGACAGGTGGAGGTGGTCGACTCACGTGGGCATGTGCTCTATGATGCTGTTCATCAGGTAGAAACCTTGGTGGTCATTGGCCTTGGAGGCTATGAGCTTCTGGAAGACTCCTAGCAGACCAGGCTGTACAGGGAGAGCAGTTTAACGGCAGATTATCACAACTAACCAATTGCATACCTCAGTTCAACTAAGACTGGTAGGTTACAGAATATTATGTACAGTATACGTCCTATTACCACCAACATGCCCCCAGATGTTACTCACAATTTTGTCAGCAGCAGAGCTGGCTATGGTGGCAGCCCCCTTCTCCAGGTAGGCCTGAAGCAGGCGCACCAGAGGGGGGATGTTGCCAGTGCGTTCCCAAAGCACGGGCTGCAGCAGGTGGGGGAACAGGGCCATGTAGGAGTTAGGGATGGAGCTGGTGTGGATCTCCAGAAGCAGAGACATCACCTGGAACACGTAGGGCACAAACTCTGCAACAGAAGGGGGGAAAGTTGATGTAAGAAGGTCAATGTGTAGTTTGTCAAGCTTGCATACATCCAGTTCAGAGGATGGCTCCACAAACCCTTCAGAAGGGGTGATGTCAATGCTCATTTTAACCTGGGAGCACCCCACTTCCTGTTGAACAAGGGAGAGCTTGGTTTGTTGTTTTGGAAAGCCCATTGAAAACGTTGTTACTAGCTAGCTACCTTTTTAGTTAGGATACCGAAATACAGTTGGCATCAGTAGCTGGGACCCTTGTGTCCTGATCCTGTTACACTTAGAGAATATCTTATGTCAAGTGTTATTGCAGTGGTGTGGTTGCAGGTTCACCTGGCACATCTAAAGTATTTTCCTTTTGTGGTGTTACTAAGCCACCAAGTGAAATGCTTGATAGTGTATATGTACCCATTTCCAGCGCCGACAGAGATGGCCACCCTGGATCCTTGTTATTCTAAATTCCGCGACGCATATAAGGCCCTCCCAAGCCCTCCTTTCGGAAAAGCTGACTACGACTCCATTTTGTTGCTTCCAGCCTACAGATAAACTAAAACAGGAAGCTCCTGCGCTCAAGTCTGTTCAACCAATCTGATACCACGCTTCAAGATAGCATCGATGACGTGGATTGGCATATGTTCCGCATTGGAGTTGGAGGCGTGCGTGGCCACGCAGTCGTGGGTGAACAGGGAGTACAGGAGAGGGCTCAGAACGCACCCTTGTGGGGCCCCAGTGTTGAGGATCAGCGGGGAGGAGATGTTACCTACCCTCACCACCTGGGGGCGGCCCGTCAGGAAGTCCAGTACCCAGTTGCACAGGGCGGGGTCGAGACCCTGGGTCTCGAGCTTGATGACGAGCTTGGAGGGTACTATGGTGTTGAATGCCGAGCTGTAGTCGATGAACAGCATTCTCACATAGGTATTCCTCTTGTCCAGATGGGTTAGGGCAGTGTGGTTGAGATTGCATCGTCTGTGGACCTATTTGGGCGGTAAGCAAATTGGAGTGGGTCTAGGGTGTCAGGTAGGGTGGAGGTGATATGGTCCTTGACTAGTCTCTCAAAGCACTTCATGATGACGGAAGTGAGTGCTACGGGGCGGTAGTCGTTTAGCTCAGTTACCTTAGCTTTCTTGGGAACAGGAACAATGGTGGCCCTCTTGAAGCATGTGGGAACAGCAGACTGGTATATGGATTGATTGAATATGTCCGTAAACACACCAGCCAGCTGGTCTGCGCATGCTCTGAGGGCGCGGCTGGGGATGCCGTCTGGGCCTGCAGCCTTGCGAGGGTTAACACGATTAAATGTTTTACTCACCTCGGCTGCAGTGAAGGAGAGACCGCATGTTTCCGTTGCAGGCCGTATGTTTCCGTTGCAGGCCGTGTCAGTGGCACTGTATTGTCCTCAAAGCGGGCAAAAAAGTTATTTAGTCTGCCTGGGAGCAAGACATCCTGGTCCGTGACTGGGCTGGATTTCTTCCTGTAGTCCGTGATTGACTGTAGACCCTGCCACATGCCTCGTGTCTGAGCCGTTGAATTGAGATTCTACTTTGTCTCTGTACTGACGCTTAGCTTGTTTGATAGCCTTGCGGAGGGAATAGCTGCACTGTTTGTATTCAGTCATGTTACCAGACACCTTGCCCTGATTGAAAGCAGTGGTTCGCGCTTTCAGTTTCACGCGAATGCTGCCATCAATCCACGGTTTCTGGTTAGGGAATGTTTTAATCTTTGCTATGGGAACAACATCAACGCACGTTCTAATGAACTCGCACACCGAATCAGCGTATTCGTCAATGTTGTTATCTGACGCAATACGAAACATGTCCCAGTCCACGTGATGGAAGCAGTCTTGGAGTGTGGAGTCAGCTTGGTCGGACCAGCATTGGACAGACCTCAGCGTGGGAGCTTCTCGTTTTAGTTTTTGTCTGTAGGCAGGTATCAGCAAAATGGAGTCGTGGTCAGCTTTTCCGAAAGGGGGGCGGGGCAGGGCCTTATATGTGTCGCGGAAGTTAGAGTAACAGTGATCCAAGGTTTTTCCACCCCTGGTTCATCCCTTTACACTTGTGTGTATAAGGTAGTAGTTGTGGAATTGTTAGGTTACTCGTTGGTTATTACTGCATTGTCGGAACTTAACATTAGTCATTGGGTACATCATACAAAAAACAGAAATCTTAAATAGGCACTTAATTCATGTTCAAATTCACAACGTAACATACATGCATTTCATCATTCAGTCCTTTAGGAAATAATGTCTGGAGGGTGAAAATCCCAAAACATTCCCTTTTACTCAGTATTATTGATATCACCTCCCCAGTCTGAAATCGTAACTTTCAAAGCCACAAATCTAAAAAAAAAAAAAAAAAAAAGTAGAAATATCATGCTTCAGGTCATTGAAATGTACTGCGACTGGATAATCCCTGTCGTTTCTCCTGAACGAACTTGTTCACTAATTCTCTGTTGAGAACGAGAGGTTTTTCCAACATAGCAGAGCCCACATGGACATTTAATAATATAGGTGGAACACGTAATGTCATTTATTTGGAACAGTTTTCCTGTGTGTGGGTGGCAGAAATATTCACACTTCATCATATTGTTGCACTGTGCGCATCCTCTGCATTTATAGCTACCATTTGGTAGAGGGCGTAAAAGGGCTTGGCTGATATTCTTTTGTGGCTGGCAGTTGGCATGAACCAATTTATCGCGTAAACATTGAAGCCCCCCCACATGGGGAATGCTGGTATATAGACTCTCGACATCTAATGTGACCAAAGTACAGTCTTCTTTTAAACCCGTTATTGGTGAGATCTTGTTTATGAAGTCTATAGAGCAGAGTCTTTTACATATGATTGCACATGAGTTTTAATAAAAGTCTACAAAGTTCGACAATGGCTCTAGCATTGAGCCTATTCCTGCAACCACTGGTCTGCCTGGATAGTTGCCTTGTGTTTTAGGTTTGTGTAATTTCAGCAAAATGTACAAGCATGGACGTATGGCACATTTGCAACAAAGATATTCAGATGTTGAGATGGTGTTTTTCATATGATGTACCCAACGACTAATGTAAACTTGCCATGTCCTCATTGTGATTTTACAGACGTGTTTCATACGTCTTATTTATACACTTTCGGAATATTTATGAAATGCATATTGATATATTTGGGAGAACTCATTTGTTTTCCCCTTTGCCTTCAACCCCATTAAAATGTGTAGAATTTTAAGAAATCCACAGAAGCTCTGACGAAGGCCGAAACATAAGCTTATTAAATACTATCAAGAGCAGTGTGCGGTTTCCTTTTTTCCTTCATCTTGTTCAATTGTTGCCATGCACCTGCAAATAAGATTACTCAGATGTGCGAGTGCATTTTGAACTTTGAAAGAGACGTGGCAAAAGTGGCTATTAATTCCGACTACACAATTTCAAATGATTTGACTAAAAGCAGCAAAAATAAACTGTATTATAGCCAAGATCAATGATAAAGAATGATGGGGTGGGGGGGACTTTAAATTATGGACTGAAAGACAAATTCAACTTCCATCTTTCATTGAATCAGATGGCTTTTTCATCACAAAACCTTTTGATATTGACAATTTGAAGGATTATTTCACTGGCAAAGTAGACAAGATGTAGGCAGGAAATGCCAACAATGGAACAATGACTCATCATACTCATGCATTTTATTTAAAGAAAAGCATTGTAAGTTCGAATTTTGTCAATGTAGTGTGGGAGAGGTGGTACCGAGGACGGTAGCTGACTACAGCCACTTACCTGTCATAATTTTAATCTGAGCCAAGAGGAAAGTGTTTGTCCTCAGGCCTGGAGGGAAGCCAAAATAATTTAGCTAACCAAGAGGGGCAAAGCGGCCTTACCTGGTTCTAAGAGCAGACCTGCCAACTCTTAGTAAACTGTAGAAAAAAAAAAATGTAGTTTGACCAAATACAATGCTATTTCTCTGCAAACAAAATAACGGACTTTGAGCATGCTTATAGAGAAGGGCACTCAACATGTACTGCACTGACACAAATGACTGATGATTGGTTGAAAGAAATTGATAGCTGTACGGTTAAATTTTAATGCAGCCTTTGATATTATTGACCATAAAAGGTAGAGAAAAGTATGCGTTATGGCTTTTTAACCACTGCTCTGAATCCACAATATGGCAATCTATCGAAAGAACTGAGGGTTTTATTTAATTGAAGCTTCTCTTATGTCAAACATGTAAAGTGTGGTGTACCGTAGGGCAGTTCTCTAGACCCTGTACTCTTTTCTATTTTTTTACCAATGACCTGCGGCTGGCATTAAAAGAAGGCATGTGTGTCCATGTATTCTGATGAGTCAACCATAGCTAATGAAGTCACTGAAACCCTCAGAGTTGCAGTGTTCTCAAATGAGTGGCCAGAAATAAGCTGGTCCTGAACATCTAAAACTAAGAGCATTGTATTTGGTACAAATCATTCCTAAGTTCTAGACCTCAGCTGTATCTGGTAATGAATGGTATGGCTGTTGAACAAAATGTTAAGACAAAATGACTTGGTGTTACCTTAGATTGTAAACTGTCATGGTCAAAACATATAGATTCAATGGTTGTAAAGTTGGGGAGAGGCCTGTCTGTAATAGAGACGCTCTGCTTTTTTGACACCACACTCTACAAAGCAAGTCCTGCAGGCTCTAGTTTTATCTTATCTTGATTATTGTCCAGTCATATGGTCAAGTGCTGCAAAGAGACTTAATTACCAAACCTGGATTGAAAAAAACAAATAAAAGCAACACCCCAAGGCACAACGCCTCACCCAAATGTGTGAATGTACTGAGATGTGTACCTGATCGATGCAAACACGTTAATGTTTTTAAATGTACAACAAGTATTTTTTTGTTATGTGTCGAACCCCAATAAGACTAGCTATCGCCATTGTCGTCGGCTAATGGGGATCCCAATAAATAAAAATAATTGACCTTCCACTCACTTTCCTAGGCCTGTCCTAAGATGCGCAATCTTATGCTTAACATGGACTGCTGTAACTTGCATTCTAAGGTAAAGCCACATACCCTGTACGTCATTCTGTAGGATCTCAGTGAAGACTGGGAAGAGGGCCTCCTCAAAGCTGCCCACAGTGGTAGGGTTGGCCTTGCAGGTGATCCGGATAGACAGGCACAGGGACTCAAACAGGTAGTGGTTAAAGTGAGGCTTGCTGGGGTTCTGAAAGAAACACATGATACCGGTATATACAGCTGCCACTTGGACACAATGTAAGTCAGCTCATGTGTGTATGCATCTACCGCACAGACAAGGGTGTGACCTACCTTGCTAACTAGGAGGAGCTTGTGAGTGAGCTGGCCAATCAGTGTGGGGATGTAAGGAACAATGGTCTCCTGCAGGAGGGAAAAGCTGCGCATGATGGCTGGAAGAGAACAAAAGAGATGTCAGGGTAGAAAACAAGGATCGCATACTCTAAAATAAAATACAAATATTTTTTTAAACCATTGCCCACAAAAGCTTAAGTAGTAACATGAGGTTGTCCGCAACCTCATGTCACCACAAAAGGATAGTTATCCTAGGATAGATAATAATCATCCTAGCCGCAAAAAGATAAATAGCTTTAATGATATGTCTAACTAAGTTAAGTTATTAGCAGAGCAGTTAACACTCAAACTCCCGTACCTTTCATGATATATTCGTTCTCTGATGAGCCAGGCAGAGCCAGGGCTTTGAACAGGTTGTTGAGCAGCTGTTCCGTGAAGGGGGCCATCTCTGTAGGAGTGATACTGAAACACATTGTGTAGTGTTGGATAAGATTAAGATAATCAACTATAGACTTAACGTAGCTGGGTAACTACTCACAGTGTGGAGTTGTTGGGGCCCCTCATGGTAAAGAGTCTCTCCAGGGCGTGGGCAGCGTAGGTGTGCTCCACTGTGCTCTCCGCCTGTAGGTGGGCCACCAGCAGAGGGACAGCCTGCAGCAGCTGCTCTTTGGGCAACTGGAAGACAAGAGGGGACAAAGGAGGACTGGATATTCACAGGCCCCTCAAAGTGTTGATTTCAACCTTTAAGTAGGCTGAACTTATGACAGTGAATTTTCAGAGGAGAAAAAAACAGAAACAAACCTGACTCCTGAAGATCATGACGTATTTGATGGCATCAGCCTTCAACACTGGAAACTCATTGACTAGAATAGAACAGAGTAAAAGCATGTTTGATAAAAATTCAGATAAAGCAATCCACAGCTGTGACAATGAATTCATTAATCATTTGTTTATCCGTTCAACTTTATATGTACCGTTTTGGGAATTGAGGTCTGTGAGAATGTGGTTCACAAAGAATTCTGTGAGGTTCACCAACTCGTTAGCCTGGGTGATACCATGCTTAAAAAGATACATATTTTACATTACTCAATGTCTACTGCAATCATGTTTATAACCCAGCAATGTTACACAAACACACCCAAATACAAGAGGAATTATAACCATACCTTCGCTGTCTGGGCTTTAGAGGCCAGAGATGTGACCAGGTAGATGGCAGCGTCTTTGTGCTTCCAGTTCACCACTGGGTTCTTGGCATACTCCCCCAGCATGGAGTTCACATAGCCAGAGAAGATGGCTGTGACCGGGCCCTCAAAGAACTTACACAGGCCTCTCACTAAGTCACAGGCAGCCCTGCGCCGAGTGTCTATGTCTGTAGGGAGGAGACAGAACAGAGGGGTCAACAACCATATGCTTAAACAATACTCCAGCTCATTTTTGGGTTATTACCTGATCCTTCAAGATCTCTTCGGATGTATTCTTCAGAGTTATCCTCAAAGGCCTCCTCATCAGCACCTGGAAACCAAAGAAATCTATGCATCTGTACCAGAGACCATTATGCAGATATCTGCCATTAAAGTACATTGGCATGTATTAAATACCCATTCATGCCCAAGACACTTCCAGTCTCAACTCACTTCTGAACTCCATGTTGGGCACAATGACCTTCTCACAGATACTGGTGAGTGTGTTCTGGTCCTCAAACAGATGCTTGTAGTGGGGCCTTTCACACACAGATGCCAGGAACTGAATAGCATTGCTCACAAGCTATATCACAAAACAAAAAGGAGTAAATGTATTAGCAGGTGGTCCACATGATCTATTGATAAGGTACATGAATGTATCATCAGCAGCCTCACCAGGTCGTACTTGACCTCCTGGCCAGCGGAGACCAGCAGGTTCCAGATAGCAGTGACAAAGCGAGGCAGGTAAGGCTGGAACTCTTCATCGTACTTCTGGGCGTAAAGAGCAGCGTTGTCACAGATCTGAGATTTGAGCAGCTCCAGAAGACCTGCCTCCTCTTCATCCTGTTGGGTGAAAAAGACAAGGTTATCAAAGATTGAATCAACTGATGTAGTAACTTGAACATTTTACAAGTGAAAGTCCACTCACATCAGTTTGTAGTAGCTTGTTATCCAAGGTCAACAAGTTATGGAAATTAGACATCCAGGTCTCCATGTTGTCCTCAAAAAACTCAGGAAGGTCCTGTGAAGGCAGTGAAAGTTGGAAGAATGAGATTACTTTTACTCCAGTGAAAAGAAGCACATGATAATTCAGCAACATGCAGCATGTCCTTGTGGTCATAAAGCAGATAAGAGACACACCTGGAAGTTGAGACTGTAGAAGAGTTTTGAAATCAGAGTAAGGGACGAGAAGAGGATCTTCAAAGCGTTGATGTCTGTCGCATGGGTCTGACACAGCTCAATGGTGGCCTGAGAAACAATATACATGAATAACAGAATGACTTCCCATGTCTGAATAATTCAGGTCCTACAAACTAAAAGCAGGCGATACCAAGTTCATGAACTGTTGTTGTTACTTGAAATATATTGAAATTGTTAGGGTTGATTAACTCTGTAAACAACCTTGAAGAGTTCAGTCAGTGGACTCGCAAACGTGTCCAACACCAGTTTAATCTCCAGCCACAGCTCATTCGACTTAAACTCGTGACGATACCTGGAAAACAGAAGATCAGTGTAAACATCTTTAAAAACTAACCAAAGACATAATTCACTATTACACCTATCATTAGAGGACCACATTCATGCCCATGGTGATTAACCTCTTGAAAAGTGAGTGTGCGGTCCGGAGCACTCCGTTAATGATGTGGAAGTCTCCGCTCTGGAAGCGGGTCACCATCTCTGTCAAGAGGTCCGGCCACTTCATAGGGAAGTCCTCTCTGCCGATGATGCTGATGGCATCACTCAACTGCAGAAGAACAGTAAACACTAGAGTAAAACTAATACATATGGAAATGGCACTTTTTATTGCATAAAAGGATTATCCTAAAGGATTGTGAACTCATGTAGATGGATTCCAAGAACCTCTGATTAAAGTAATTCAAACCAGCACCAGCTCACTGACTTTATGTACAATAGATTGACAGGTAACAGGTCTTGCCTCTTGTGCAGACATACCTGTTTCTGAATCTGTTCAGGGCTGCTCAACATCAAATGTACAATGTTGGCCTTGATAGTGGTTCGGTCGGGATCTGAGATTTTGTTTGGTTCATCTTCAATCTGAAAGCGATATTAGGATACAAAGTAAGACTTGTCATGCCAACGTTGGGCCAACAATACTTGCACAACTCATAACACTTCGATTTGTTCCAATATTTAGGCAACCACTAACTTACTATGCGCCAGTTTCTCTTGATGTAGTTTTTAAAGGTGACAGCTGCACACACCCGGATCACGTTGTCTTGAGATTTCTCCAATAATGTAAGCAGCAATATTGGGTAGTTCTGGTTCCCTTCAACTGACTCAAGAAACTTCTCAGCTGGAAGAAATGAGGGAAATAAGAATATTCCAGTCAAGCAACGGGAAATTGTACATAATTCACAAAGTATGCATGTTCATACCATGACTGATCAGTGCATGGGTGTTTTAAATGAACATGCATTCTACTCTGAGCTCCCATACCTGGACGTCTGACTGATTGATCCGGGTCCAGAGTTTTGCGCATAAATTCTGTGAGTGTCTGAAGGTTTCCATCATTCAGCTCCATGGTGCCCTAGAAAGAAAGTCAGTCATTACATTAGACATAGTGATGGTCTCAACTAGATGACTATTAGCTGATAAGACAACTTTTTATTTAGTCACATTCACGGGGTCGCAGATTTAGTTGCAGTGTACAGGTAAATATCTAAATGCCTAGCTCCAACAGTGCAGGTGTGAATGATTGTCTTAACTACAGGTTAGACAAACAAAACGATTGAGGTGCTTATTGTGATTCAATGGCGTCTCCAGCTACCCACTTTCTAATCATGCGCAGTAACTTCACACCTACCCACTAATATTTCACTGAATGACGACCGCACCTGAAGGCATAGATAGTCAAATTGATTGGCTGAATACAACTAAGTCAAGCAAGCTAGCCTTGCATCATCTTTGTGCTCCAATGGAATTCGTTATTTTCCAGAGGTCAGAAACTTTATCCAATCACAGTAAATTTGGGGCGGGACTTGGAGGCTGCAGTTACTCACGAGCTAGCAATTTTAGCACTGTACTCTGGCATGGTGCTCATTCAACAATACTTACGTTTCACTAGTTTAGAACTGTAGGATAAAAGCATATCCAACACTAGTTTCAAGAATATAAACGTAGCTACCGAATGACTGAGCATGTTAGCTAGCTAAGTTACTTAGCTAACTAATAACAGGCTAAAAACTTGCCATGGCTGTCTGGTAGGCCAGCAGTACTAGCAAAAATAGCCTAAATGACAGCCATAACCATGGCTAACTTAGAACGTCTTCTTGCGCGCTAGTATCTGATGCGCGTGTTACATTTGGGCGAATTAGTTAACGTTAGCTAGTTCTGAAATAATTTCCTGTAAAAAAAACTGCCTATTCTGTAGTGTCCTCGCAAAGCAGTGGCACTAACCCATAATGCGTGGTATAGTACTATCTGTGAATGAATATTCTGCAAGTAACTAGCTAGCCATTTACCTAGCTTGCTAATGCTAGTTACTTAACTTCTTACCAAGCTAAATTATCCACGATGGAAAAATTAGAAATGGCTACGGCAGTTTTATATCTCTACAAACTAGCCAACAATGTATATGTGTAATTTGATAGAGCGATGAGATTGCAAAGAGATCTCATACCTTCTCTTGCTTTTGTCTCAGCCGGCGTCTGTGCCGTTATTCGCTGCTGCCGGACGAAATGGCTTTCAAAAATCTTAAACCACTGGGCGGTCTGTGCACTGGGCGTGCGCAAACAAGTTTGGTAAACCACGCTGGACAAGCCCCTGCGCACTTGATTGATTGCGCACAATTATTGCACAATTATTGATTGATCAAGTATGTTCACCTAGTCATTGGGATTGTTCATCGTGCCTGATCGACAAATCACCTTCCATCATAAATAACTAGCCTACTCATCATTTGTAGAGCAGTCGGTCAGTGACAATTTACCAAAGATACATTACGGTTTTGGTCCTCATAGTCAGGTCATGGAAGACTGCAAGGCTGCATTTAGACAGGCAGCTGAATTGGGATCTTATCTCACTAATTGGTATTTTGGCCAGTCACATCAGATCTTTTCAGCATTGATCTGATTGGTTCAAAGACCAATTAGAGAAAAAATATCAGAATTGGTTAAACCAGCCAAATAGAACAACTTAAAGAAAAAACAATGTATGTTGATTCCCCTTCTCTTTTCTTGTCTGGTGCAGTCACCAGACTCAGTGGATTCCCACTCCCCACTAGAATGTTCCATATTGTAGTACACAGCCACTAAATTAGCAGTCAAGAACAAGTCCCTTCTCTGCATTTTTTATGAAAAAGTTTATCCATCACAGAAACATTAAATACAATAATGCACTTGTTAGAACAATTAAAATGCAAACACAAAACAGCTTGAACAGAGTAAGCAAGCTAATTTAACCATTCTACAAACGAATGCCCACATTTAACGTAACATAACAAAACAACATTTACACATTTTCAAATGAGCCTAAACCCATTTCCTGTCTGACAGTGTAGGGAGCAGTGGCTCAGATATCCTACTGGTTGTTCGTCTGGCGGATGTTCAGTGTGTCACACATTATCAGGTCTTGCAGCACCACAGTGAGTCTGCCATTGTGGAATGAGCGCCCTTGCTCTTCAGCCAATGGGACGGCAGCCGGCTCTCCTGCTCCTTGGTAATTCGCACATCTTTCTTTCGAGCTGCTGAAACATTCCCACATACACAACACAACACATACATACACAAGGTTATTAGGAAATAGTACATTTATTTTTATTTAACTCGGCAAGTCAGTTAAGAACAAATACTTATTTACAATGATGGCCTACCAAAAGGCCTAAGGGAACAGGGGCCTGGGATTAATAAAAACAATATAGGAAAAAACACAAATCACAACAAGAGAGACAACACTACATAAAGAGAAACCTAAGACAACAACATAAGGCAGCATCACATGACAACACAGCATGGTAGAAACACAACATGGTACAAATATTATTGGGCAAAGTCTACAGCACAAAGGTCAAGAAGGTAGAGACAACAATACATTATACAAAGCAGCCACAACTCAGTAAGCGTGTCCATGATTGAGTCTTTGAATGAAGAGATTGAGATAGTTTGAGTGCTTGTTGCAGCTCGTTCCAGTCACTATCTGCAGCAAACTGAGAAGAGGAGAGACCCAATGATGTGTGTGCTTTGGGGACCTTGAACAGAATGTGACTGGCAGAATGGGTGTTGTATGTGGAGAATGAGGGCTGCAGTAGATATCTCAGAGAGAGGGGGTGAGGCCTAAGAGGGTTTTATAAATAAGCATCAACCAGTGGGCCTTGCGACGGGTTTACAGAGATGACCAGCTTACAGAGGAGTATAGAGTGCAGTGATGTATCCTATAAGGAGCATTGGTGGCAAATCTGATGGCTGAATGGTGAAGAACATCTCGCCCCTCGAGAGCACCCTTACCTGCCGAGTTATAAATTACGTCTCCATAATCTAGCATGGTGGGGTGAAAGAGGAGCAATTACAATAGAGGAAACCAAGTCTAGATTTAACTTTAGCCTACAGCGTTGATATGTGCTGAGAGAAGGACAGTGCACCGTCTAGCCATACTCCCAAGTACTTGTATGTGGTACAAGTACCTCAAGCTCTAAACCCTCAGAGGTAGTAATAACCCCTGTTGGAAGAGGAGCATTCTTCTTACCAAACCACATGACCTTTGTTTTGGAGGTGTTCAGAACAAGGTCAAGGGTAGAGAAAGCACATACTGTACACACACAGATGTGTAGATGACCTGGATTCCGTAGGCTCCAGGAGCACCCGTGTTGACACCGGCAGTGAAGGTATTAACATAAACAGTCAGAGTGCACCAGGACACAGCTGTCCAATAGGGACTGGCTGCAACAGACGCCTTAAGCCACAGACGCTGTGAGACATACGAGCTAAGACAGGATGTTGAATGGTGCCAGAGAGGATTGTGGGTAACCGCAACCAACAGCACAGGTGGTGAAAATACATTAAGAATGATAAAAAAAGATACTAGTTAGCTAGTGTGTACTACCTAGCTAGTGTGTAATAGCTAGCTGCAAAAGCAAGTGGTTAACATAACCCTGTGGACCAGAGCTAGTGCACCGAATGGTACACTACACGACCAAAAGTAATTGGACACCTCATTCCAAAATCATGGGCATTAATATAGAGTTGGTTTTCCCTTTGCTGCTGTAACAGCCCCCACTCTTCTGGGAAGGCTATCCACTAAATGTTGGAACACTGCTGCGGGGACTTGCTTCCATTCAGCCACAAGACCAATAGTGAGGTCGGGCACTGATGTTGGACGATTAGGTCTGGCTCGCAGTCGGCGTTGGATGGGGTCGAGGTCAGGAATCTGTGCAGGCCAGTCAAGTTCTGCCACACAGATCTTAACAAACCATTTCTGTATGGACCTCACTTTGTACACGTGGGCACGGTCATGCTGATACAGGAAAGAGCCTTCCCCAAACTGTTCCCATAAAGTTGGAAACACAGAATCGTCTAGAATGTCATTGTATGCTGTCGTGTTAATATTTCCCTTCACTGGAACTAAGGGGCCTAGCCAGAACCATGAAAAAACATTATCCCTCCTCCACCAAACATTACAGTTGACACAATGCATTCAGGCAGTTAGCGTTCTCCTGGCATCCATCTGCCAGATGGTGAGGCGTGATTTATCACTCCAGGGAATGTGTTTCCGCTGCTCCAGAGTCCAATGGCGGCCAGCTTTACACCACTTCTGCCAACGCTTGGCATTGCGCATGGTGATCTTAGGCTGCAGTCCCGTTCTGTGAGCTTGTGTGGCCTACCACTTCACGGCTGTGCCAATGTTGCTCCTAGATGTTTCCACTTCACAATAACAGCACTTACAGTTGAGTGGGGCAGCTTTAGCAGGGCAGAAATGTGATGAACTGACTTGTTGGAAAGGTGGCATCCTATGACGGTGCCACGTTGAAAGTCACTGAGCTCTTCAGTAAGGCCATTCCACTGCCAATGTTTGTCTATGACAATTGCATGGCTGTGTGCTCGATTTATCCACCTGTCAACAACAGGTGTGGCCGAAATAGCCGAATCCACTAATTTGAAGGGATGTCCACATACACGATACAGCTGTGGCCAAAAGTTTTGAGAATGACACAAATATTAATTTTCAAAGTCTGCTGCCTCAGTGTCTTTAGATATTTTTGTCAGATGTTACTATGGAATACTGAAGTATAATTACAAGCATTTCATAAGTGTCAAAAGCTTTTATTGATAATTAAATGAAGTTGATGCAGAGTCAATATTTGCAGTGTTGACCCTTCTTTTTCAAGACCTCTGCAATCCACCCTGGCATGCTGTCAATTAACTTTTGGGCCAGATCCTGACTGATGGCAGCCCATTCTTGCATAATCAATGCTTGGAGTTTGTCAGAATTTGTGAGTTTTTGTTTGTCCACCCGCCTCTTGAGGATTGACCACAACTTTTCAATGGGATTAAGGTCTGGGGAGTTTCCTGGCCATATCAATGTTTTGTTCCCCGAGCCACTTAGTTATCACTTTTGCCTTATGGTAAGGTTCTCCATCATGCTGGAAAAGGCATTGTTCGTCACCAAACTGTTCCTGGATGGTTGGGAGAAGTTGCTCTCGGAGGATGTGTTGGTACCATTCTTTATTCATGGCTGTGATTTGGCAAAATTGGGAGTGAGCCCACTCCCTTGGCTGAGAAGCAACCCCACACATGAATGGTCTCAGGATGCTTAACTGTTGGCATGACACAGAACTGATGGTAGCGCTCACCTTGTCTTCTCCGGACAAGCTTTTTTCCAGATGCCCCAAACAATCGGAAAGGGGATTCATAAGAGAAAATGACTTTACCCCAGTCCTCAGCAGTCCAATCCCTGTACCTTTTGCAGAATATCAGTCTGTCCCTGATGTTTTTCCTGGAGAGAAGTGGCTTCTTTGCGGCCCTTCTTGACACCAGGCCATCCTCCAAAAGTCTTTGCCTCACTGTGTGTGCAGATACACTCACACCTGCCTGCTGCCATTCCTGAGCAAGCTCTGTACTGGTGGTGCCCCGATCCCGCAGCTGAACCAACTTTAGGAGATGGTCCTGGCGCTTGCTGGAATTTCTTGGGCGCCCTGAAGCCTTCTTCACAACAATTGAACTGCTCTCCTTGAAGTTCTTGATGATCCGATAAATGGTTGATTTAGGTGCAATCTTACTGGCAGCAATATCCTTGCCTGTGAAGCCCTTTCTGTGCAAAGCAATGATGATGGCACATGTTTCCTTGCAGGTAACCATGATTGACATAGGAAGAACAAGGATTCCAAGCACCACCCTCCTTTTGAAGCTTCCAGTTTGTTATTCGAACCTAATCAGCATGACAGAGTGATCTCCAGCCTTGTCCTCGTCAACACTCACACCTGTGTTAACGAGAGAATCACTGACATGATGTCAGCTGGTCCTTTTGTGACAGGGCTGAAATGCAGTGGAAATGTTTTTTGGGGATTCAGTTAATTTGCATGGAAAATAGGAACTTTGCAATTAATTGCAATTCATCTGATCACTCTTCATAAGATTCTGAAGTATATGCAAATTGCCATCATACAAACTGAGGCAGCAGACTTTGTGAAAATTAATATTTGTGTCATTCTCAAAACTTTTGGCCACGACTGTATATACAAAAGTATGTGCGAAGCACAATGACGCCCTGGAACAAAGCTACTGGCTCATGCTATACACAAGACCAAAAAACGTCTACATGTTGTGAACTCACATACCATTTGAGAAGCAAAAATACCATCTGAGACGCATGAGCTTCACATGCAGCATCAGCACGCACAATCTGCAGCTGGATGCTTCTCCAGCTGGCCATCTTGGATTGTGTTGTCAAATACTGACTTTACTACTGCACATTTAATATAGAGAAAGACCAATATACACAAGACCAAATATAGAGAAAGACCAATCAGCAACAATCTACATTGAATGTTCAGGTACTTCAGAGAACTGTGTTTCCATAAACATTGTATTTCCAGTGTTACAATATAATTTAGCAATGCATTACCCTGTTGATGAATCCCTCAGCGACTGAGCATCAGGCTGTGTGAACGGCTGTTGACTGGTTAGTCACTACAGGACCTCAGCTTATGTTACAGGTAGCCACTCTAGTGAGTTAGAGTGGTAGACAGAAAGCAACTGCAGGGGCATGGCATGGAGGGAGGCTGTGAAAGTGCTCTTACCCAGGTATGGCATGCCAAGGACCTGGAGATACCTGGCATCAGGTGATGATGGAGCAAGAAAGGCAACCTCATGCCAGTCATACTAAACATGCCGTCAACTAGGCCCTGCAGCAGCATGTACCCATCATGCCTTTGGGAAGGAGGAGGGTATCGCAACACAACAGATATGTGCATCAGTGGTAGGGTTGCAAAGGGTCAGAAACCTTCCGGTAAAGTTATGCCCTGGAATTTGGGGAATTTTGCTTTAATTCATATTTTATTTTAACTTATAACAGGAACCTTTTTTTTGTGGGATACACATATGGCAATTCTCAGGCCTTGTGGGATATTTTGGTTCAACTATCCCCAATTCAATGGAATTGCAACCCTCTGCATGCACAGTGCACTCTTCCATCACATGTACAGCTGATTCTCAAGATCTTGCACACTAATGAGATGCTATTGAGCCCACACTACTACACTGTCTGAGCCAAGGACTACATGCTTTCTGGTAAGTTTTGATTACAATACTGGGTGGGGTGAATATATTTTATATGACATACATGATTTTTTGTTAACTAGTAAATAGTAGCCTACCGCAAAGTGTGTTTAAATCATTTCTAACTTGTTAACAATTTCTGCAAATCAGTTTTTGCTTGCTTGAGGCTGCTAACTGAGTGTTAATTCACCCGTGTCCATAAATATTTCATTTTAAAACAATTATCTTACAAAGGATTTGTTTAATCAATCAAACTGCTTAACTATTTCCCCCCCTAATCTTTACAGGAAAATGCCATGGGCAGTATCTGATGTGTGGAGACATTTCACTGCAGCTAATGTAGAAGGAAAAGCTGTGAACATTTGCAAATACTGTTGCCTATTCATATGTGACGAATGCAAAAAAGATGCAGAATTGTAACGATCGTCGTTGGAATGAGGTGAGGACCAAAGCACAGCGTGGTATGTGTTCATGATGATATTTATTTAAACTCAGAACACTAAACAAAATAACAAAGAAAAAGAAGCGAAACCAAAACAGTTCTGTAAGGTGACCAAACACACTAGACAGAAAATAAACACCCACGAAACACAAGTGGGAAAAGGCTACCTAAGTATGAATCTCAATCAGAAACAACTAACAACACCTGCCTCTGATTGAGAACCATACCAGGACAAACTCAAAACACAACATAGAAAAACGAACATAGACAACCCACCCAACTCACGCCCAGGGTACTGACAGTACCCCCCCTAAAGGTGCGGACTCCGGACGCAAAACCTAAACCTATAGGGGAGGGTCTGGGTGGTATGTGTCCAGGCCAAAGTGGCGAGACACAGTGGTGATGATACCATAGGCCTTGTCTACTTATGATAAGGTAAAAGGTTTATGTTTCTGTCTCCATAAGATAAGGTAAATATATTAAAAGTTTAAAACATCTAGATTTAAATGGTATTAATATCCATTTGCATACATTTCCGTTAATTCTCATACATTTCCGTTAATTCCCACAGAAAGACTCCACCTCTGAATATTTCCCAAAATGTGCAACCCTAATCAGTGGTACTTGCAACTACAACTATCTGGCAGAGGTCATGCACTAGCTAAATGACTAAACATCAATCTAGAGTTAGGATATTTGATATTCCATAATCAGACATTCATACACATGCAATTAACTCACAAATTACAAGCACTACTTGAATCAGACTGATTGCAGAAAGATCCAGTTAAATTGGTAAGCTTCTTAATAAATGTTGAAGAAGTGTATAATTGAAAAGAGGGGATAGCACAGTACTGCAATAAAAGAGTAGCCAAGGGTGGAGTGATGAGGAAATTAAAAAGGGATCATCATTCTAGCAGTTCAGCTTCTCATTGCAGCTCCAAGTGTCCCCAGGGGGGGGTTCATCCCCCTCAGTGAGGGACTACCTGACACAGGTGTTATGCTGTGATAAATCATCCCCACGAGGGTTGGGAGAGGCACCACCCCCATCAGCACTCCTACCAGTACCTGCTCTAGGACACCACCCCCATCAGCACTCCTACCAGTACCTGCTCTAGGGCACCACCCCCATCAGCACTCCTACCAGTACCTGCTCTAGGGCACCACCCCCATCAGCACTCCTACCAGTACCTGCTCTAGGGCACCACCCCCATCAGCACTCCTACCAGTACCTGCTCTAGGGCACCACCCCCATCAGTACCTGCTCTAGGGAAAGCCAGCTGCTGGGCCACCCTCTCCCGCTCCTGCTGCTCGGCCACTTTTGCTGCTCGGCCACTTTTGCTGCTCGCTCTGCAAACACACTATTACAACTTTTGGCAACGTAATTGGCAGAGACATTTCTGCAAGTGGGATTGAAAAAATGACCAGTCATTTTTAGAAACCTGAAAAAGTCCCTTCTAGGTACACTTGTAAGATCTCTTACCCTCATACTCAGCTTTCTTGGGAGACTCCAGGTTCCTCCACTCGGTGCCCACCAGACGGCTGAGTTCCCGAAGGAGAAGTCTGGGTGCTGGGCCTTGATGACCGCTCGCATCTCACTGTTGAACAGGATGTAGCCACTCATGTTTATCTTCCTCTTAGAGCCCTCCTTCTTGGACCTCTCCTTTACGGACTTGGGCGTGGACTGGAGTCAAGTAAGGGAGAGTGTGTCATGTCATCTCTAGACAAATGTCATTGCTATACACACCTCCAACTGGATGGCTAAGAGGGCTTTTTCTTCAATCTTACCCTGAACATGCAAATCATTTGAGACATGTTTAGTTTCGATCATGATGCATGCAATTCAGTTGACATGTCTAAATCAGGGTCGACGATCTTTTTATTTATATATATTTTGTAACATTTTATTTACCCCATTTTCTCCCCAATTTCGTGGTATCCAATTGGTAGTTACAGTCTTGTCTCATCGCTGCAACTCCCGTACGGACTCGGGAGAGGCAAAGGTCGAGAGCTGTGCGTCCTCCGAAACACAACCCAACTAAGCTGCTCTGCTTCTTGACACAATGCCTGTTTAACCCAGAAGCCATCCACGCCAACACCTGGTGACCGTGTCAACGACCACGACCACAGGAGTCGCTAGTGCGCAATGGGACAAGGACATCCCTTCCGGCCAAACCCTCCTCTATCCCGGATGAAGCTGGGCCAATTGTGCGCCACCCCATGGGTCTCCCGGTCGCGGCCGGCTGCGACAGAGCTTGGACTCGAACCCAGAATCTCTAGTGGCACAGTTAATACTGCGATGCGGTGCCTTAGACCACTGCGCCACTCAGGAGGCCATTGGGGTCGACGATCTTACCAAGAACTTTTGAACTGTAAAAGAGCTTTACTTTCACAACATAACCACACATTTGCCTAGTGTATGTTGGTACTCTGACCTGTGGAGGGTTGTAAGGCATGTCCATGTCGCTGCCTGCCATGGCGCTCTGGAGCTGGGGTATGGAGGTGTCTCCCAGCTCCCCATCATCCTCCCCCAGGTCCTCCAACTCTTCGTCAGTCATGTCGGCAAACTTGGCCTCCAGCACCGCAATCTTCCTGTCCAGCAGAGGGGATGGCTGATTCTGGGGCACGATCAGCTTCCTGTACGAGACACGTGGAGCAGACTGGGTGCAGTTACACCTGGGTGTTGAGAGTTCTGTTCTACCTTAACGAAAAGGAGTGTTTGTGACTGACTCATAACTCACCCATCCAGAGTACTGCTTTATTGCATTGTGAAATGTTTTTCTTACTTTTGCTGATTATGCACAGCATCTTGAGGCATGTGAAGGTCAAACCACTCACCTGAAGTAATAGATTTCGGGCTCCACCACCTTCCCAGAGAGGGTGAAGCGCTTTAGGCCCTTGAACTTCTTCATCTGTTTGTCACTCCCGATGTAGCGACTCTCACACAGCAGAACGCCCTCCTCAAGCACCTCAGTGGGTCAGCACGAAAGGTACTCCTTGAAGGAGGACACTGCATACTTCCCTATGGAACAAATGAACAGAGAGAGGGATAAGCATGGCACATGTTCAGTGAAATACAATCAACCCATGCACTTAAACTTCAATGTTCTCTAATCAACATTTGAAAATAACATAGCATCAACATTATAAAAAAGTGGACAAAATGTAAGGGCAGAGAAAATACCTATGATACAGGTCATGGGGCAAGTCTCCTCCATGTTGCTAAGGAACACTTCCTTCTTGTAGAACATCTTGGTGGCCTCATGTTCCGTCTCCTCTGCGTGGATGAAGATGGGCCCAAAGAAGTAGGCCGCTTTGTCCCGCATCCACTTCTTCTCAATCCTGTTAAACAAAAATAAAACCTACTTTATTTTAAATACACTAAATAAATAATAATTATATTTCAAGAAATATCAAATTCTGGGAAATGTGTCTGTAGAGTTGTATTTACCCTACCTGCCCACTCGGTGCTAGACTAGTCCATGTGAGCGAATATAGACGCAGTCTCCCACTTTTAGCCAGGTGTCGTTGTAGTAGAGCTGCTCATAGTACTGGCAGCCTGGCTCCCTATTGGTCATGTCCAGGGTTACATCGTCCCTCTCCTACACATACACACGCAGTCAGGTTGTCTTTGTTTGCACTCTGTTGGATCACATTTAATCAAAGTCATATTGGCCATGATTTCCAACCACTCACCTTATCCACAATAGTGTCCACGGCTTTGCCCTCTTCTTGTATCTCTGCAGGCTTCTCTTCATCTTGCTTAGGGGAGAACATGGATGCAACACGGATTACAGGCAACAGTATGTCCCGAGGGACAAACCTAACGGAGCTCAGGGGCATGATCCACATCTTGATCTTCTTGGTCTTGGCTGAGTAGCGAGACTCACAGACATATACATCATCTGCCCTGAAGCCCTCTGGGTGAAGCTTAAAGTAGTCCGGGAATCAGTCACAAAACAAAAGCCAAGGTCAATAACATCATGCAATGATTCACTCGAAACGTGTCATGCTTCAACCATATTACAAAGAGCTGAAACATGGAAATAGAAAATAGCTCAGTACCTTGACAAACATGACAACACTTTTTCCCAGTATCATGCTGATGGGAATCTTGTTGAAGTAGTCGCTCTTGAAGACTTCCTTCTCTAGGAACTTGCGTGTAGCAAGATGGAATGTTTAATTTGGCCTGTAGAACCAGCAGCCATACAGCCACTTCTCACCTGGAATGCGAAGGCAAGAACACAGAGCAATACTATAAAAAAGGACAGACCAATTGATTCTTCATGTGTGTGTGATTTTGAAGCAGTCAAAGTGAACACATATACAGCAAAATAAATGATTGAATGTCAGACCATTTCCACAACAAAATGCAAAAATAATGCAGCATCACTACTACAGGGTTTGTACAAACAGTGGTAAGTGAAATATAAGGACTTTCTAGTACTTTCTCAAGCACTAATATTTATTTTCAAGGACCATCAATTTGTACTATTTCCTATTATGCAATTATTTCTAGTCACCAACAGATGGCAGTTTATCGCCACAACCTCATAAAAATAAACATACTATTTATTCATCACTACCTTAACAGTTCTACTCAATAATATGTGTTTTACTACTTACTTACTACATAAGAGTGGTAAGTCAGTACGGAGCATGTTGACTTATTTCCTTATATGAACTGTAACTCAGTAAAATCTTTGAAATGGTTGCATGTTGCATTTATATCTTTGTTCAGTGTACATAATAATATTAAATTGTCTTTATACTTAAACTTTTGGTCCCACAGGCTGTCCCAACACATAATGACATGAAAGTGAATTCTGACAGTGTAAAAGGCCCTTAGTTGACTCTAAAATGTTGTATTCTATACCCATTTGAAGAGAAACAGGTTATTAATGTGTTTGATAAGATTAAAGACTCTCTCAGGGTACCCTATTTACATTTTAGGAGACCCAACATGGGTCCCGGACCCCAAGTTTGGGAACCACTATACTACTAACCTCTCTCCCTGCTTGCTTCAATGCTTCCTTTCTCTGTGCATCTGCTTTGCTTCCTTCATTGCAGCCTGTCTCACTACTCTCTGTAAAGAAAAGGTATTTTGTGATGAGAACTTATAGTAGCCCATCATTTGATTATAGCTAGGTTTTTTATTAATTTAACTAGGCAAGTCAGTTAAGAACAAATTCTTATTTAGAGTGACGGCCTACCCCGGCCAAACCAGGACAATGCTGGGCCAATTGCGCGCCGCCCTATGGGACTTCCAATCACGTCCGGATGTGATACAGCCTGGAATCGAACCAGGGTCTGTAGTGACACCTCTAGCACTGAGATGCAGTGCCGTAGACCACTGCACCACTCTGGAGCTTAATTTCAGTGAACTGCTCCTGCTGAGGTCAGGCTCTGTTCAATGTTAGCCTCTAACGTCATCCTTCTAGCCAGCTAGTTTTTGCTAGCTACACTACCGGTCAAACGTTTTAGAACACCTACTCATTTAAGGGTTTCTTTATTTTTACTATTTTCTACATTGTCGAATGAAAGCGAAGACATCAAAACGATGAAATAACACATATTGAATCATGAAGTAACCAAAAACGTGTTAAATCAAATATATTTTATTTTTGAGATTCTTCAAATAGCCACTCTTTGCCTTGATGACAGCTTTGCACACTCTTGGCATTCTCTCAACCAGCTTCACCTGGAATGCTTTTCCAACAGTCTTGAAGGAGTTCCCACATGTGCTGAGTACTTGTTGGCTGCTTTTCCTTCAACCTGCGGTACGACCCATCCCAAACCATCTCAATTTGGTTGAGAGTCGGGGGATTGTGGAGGTCAGGTCATCTGATGCAGCACTCCGTCACTCTCCTTCTTGGTAAAATAGCCTTTACACAGCATGGAGGTGTGTTGGGTCATTGTCCTGTTGAAAAACAAATGACAGTTCCACTAAGCGCAAACCACATGGGATGGCGTATCGCTGCAGAATGCTGTGGTAGCCTTGCTGGTTAAGTGTGCCTTGAATTCTAAATAAATCACAGACAGTGTCACCAGCAAAGCACCCCCACACAATCACACCACCTCCTCCATGCTTAACGGTGGGAAATACACATGCAGAGATCATCCTTTCACCTACTCTGCGTCTCACAAATACACGGCGGTTGGAACCAATAATCTCCAATTTGGACTTCAGACCAAAGGACAGATTTCCACCAGTCTAATGTCCATTGCTCGTGTTTCTTGGCCCAAGCAAGTCTCTTCTTATTGGTGTCCTGTAGAAGTGGTTTCTTTGCAGCAATTCGACCATGAAGGCCTGATTCACACTGTCTCCTCTGAACAGTTGATGTTGAGAAGTGTCTGATATTTGAACTCTGTGAAGCATTTATTTGGGCTGCAATTTCTGAGGCTGGTAACTATAATGAACTTATCCTCTGCAGCAGAGGTAACTCTGGGTCTTCCATTCCTGTGGCGGTCCTCACGAGAGCCAGTTTCATCATAGCACTTGATGGTTTTTGAGACTTTATTTGAAGAAACTTTCAAAGTTCTTGAAATGTTCCGCATTGACTGACCTTCATGTCTTAAAGTAATGATGGACTGTTGCTTATCTTTGCTTATTTGAGCTGTTCTTGCCATAATATGGACTTGTTCTTTTACCAAATAGGGCTATCATCTGTACACCACCCCTACATTGTCACAACACAACTGATTAGCATCAAATGCAATAAGAAGGAAAGAAATTCCACAAATTAACTTCACAAGGCACACTTGTTAATTGAAATGCATTCGAGGTGACTACCTCATGAAGCTGGTTGAGAGAATGCCAAGAGTGTGCAAAGCTGTCATCAAGTCAAAGGGTGGCTATTTGAAGAATCTCAAATATATTTTGATTTGTTTAATACTTTTTTGGTTACTACATGATTTCATGTGTGTTATTTCATAGTTTTATTATCTTCACTTTTATTCTACAATTTTGAAAATAGTAAAAATTAAGAAAAACCCTTGGAATGTGTAGATGTTCTAAAACTGTTGACTGGAAGTATACCTCGCTAACAGCCAGAACCCTTGAGCTACCTAGCTTCCGGGGGAGTAGTCGAACATAAAGAGCATACAGCCCGGCATTTTAGCTATTGATGTGGCATTTGGTGGCGCCTAATCAGTCAGTAATGAACCTGCCTGGCTTAGTGGCAGTGTGGGTGGAATGAACGAGCTCGTCTGGCAACCAGAGCACGAAACACGTGAGAAAATGAAACTCGCCAATCTGCGTGAAAATTAAGTTGCAATATCAATACATTTCTCTAATATTTTTCATATTAACATATTTGATCATTTTCTGTTCTCATTTTAATTCAAGTACTTTTCAACTTGAGAAAATGTCAGATACTCAAGGTATTCCAGTTCTTGAATTTCAGAGTGCCAAATTCAAGAACTTTAACAGTGGAGGATGCTGAGGGGAGGACGGCCAACCTCCTGTGAACTTTAAGCACCTCAAGCACCTTGTTTGAACCGTGCAACTAATGTTTTTCAGTAGTGGATGTGCAAAGGCACTAACCTCCTGCCACAGGCGCTCAATGCAGATGATGTGTGGCTGCAGGTTGGGCTCAGCAGGCTCCACGTACACAAAGTCTCCCACATGGTACATGCTGTCCTTGAAGCTACAGTCCTGGCTGGAGGTACCCTGGAGACCAGACTGCCATGCCCCTCCGGCAGGGTCCTCACTCTTCTCAGCTTTTGTGGGTTCACAACTCAACTTGGTTAATCAGTAAAAAAATGGCATGATTACTATAAGCCCTATAACTAACTGGTGCCACTGGGTAACTATTGTTGACACTGCTTTGATTGGTGGAATAGGTATATCTATCTGCCCTGCTACAAGTTGCTAAGTTCAGCGTGTCAGTGAGTGCAAACCTATTTTCTCCTCCTCCCTCTTGAGCTTGTCCTCCTTTATCTCCTTGGGTAGTTTCTCCTTCTTCTGCTTCTCCACGTCGTTGGACAGGTGTTTGGAGGTGTAGCTGAGGGCGGGGGTGAGTAGGATTTCGCCATTCTTACACAGCTCATCTCGGACCCGGATAAAAAAATGCTGCAGCTCTACCGCATCCTCAAAGAACTCAGAGTCTGTCCTGGAGTGACATCACATATACTTTGATCATATTCCAGGGTAATTTCATAGGACTTTCTAACTTAAATGCACAGAAATCAGACCTATGGTTGATATTACCCAAAGATAGAGAGAGAGAAAATAATAGAACATGGCAAACACTGTTCCCTAATTGTGCCCCAACAGTGCATGCACCTTCTCTAGCAACTCAAACATGCGATCCTGGAACAAGTCCAGTCTCTTGTAGCGTCCCTGGTCTACATTAGTCCTGATGATCTCAAAGTTGAGCGGCTGTCTGTCGGGGCTGCTGGGGTCAGTAGCAGGTATCTCCGCCAGCGAGTCGCTGTAGCAACGACCCTCATCGTCCTGATGGCCCAGCACGGAGACAAAGAGGCTGTGGATGAGCTCCTGGATGAGGCGGGCCACATCGGGCACATGGGCGTCCTCACCCCCCTCCAGGTCTCGGCGGGTTTCCAGCAGCACACGGTGCAGCACCAGGGCGTCACGGTAGATCAGAGACTCTGACTCATTGTAGGTGCAGGTGTTGTTGAACATCAGCACCAGGTCCTCCACCAGCGCGTCTACATCCTGGTACTTGTTGGTCAGCATGTGGCTCTTGACCTTTTCCATGTCCACAGGCCTCTTGATGGCGATGTAGTAGTTGGGCAGCTCGGCGGGCGACGGCAGCCGCAGGAAGATGGTGCTGAGGCGGCGGCCACACTTGTCTGTGAAGTTCTTCACCGCCTCGTACAGCTCGTTCAGCTTCTGCTGCAGGAACTTGGACTTCTTCGGGATAATGCCACTCTTCCCTGGATTTACAGAGTGTGTGTGTGTATTAGCAATTTGGGGATAAAGTGATAATGTGAAACGACTAGACTAGAATGACATCCATATACTGGATCTGAATTATTTAAGACAAATTGGATCGTCAGCAACATACTTATTTTCAACTTTGGTGACGTCATGTCATTGTCGTCAAGCGTTGGGACAAGATCCCTCCGTTTGCCCTTCATGATTTTCTCCAGGATGTTGGCATCCTTATAGACCTGGATCAACATCAAGTAGTCCGTGGTGAAACTGAGGAGCATTTAGAGCAAAATACATACACTGAATGGTCAAAAGTATGTGGACACCTGTTTGTCGAATATCTCATTCTAAAATCATGGGCATTAATACGGAGTTGGTTCCCCCTTTGCTGCTATAACAGCCTCCACTCTTCTGGGTAGGGTTTCCACTAGATGTTGGAACATTTCTACGGAGACTTGCTTCCATTCAGCCAGAAGAGCATGAGTGAGGTCGGGCACTGATGTTGGGTGATTAGCCCTGGCTCGCAGTCGGCGTTCCAATTCATCCCAAAGGTGTTCAATGGGGTTGAGGTCAGGCCTCTGTGCAGGCCAGTCAAGTTCTTCCACACCAATCTTGACAAACCATTTCTGTGTTGACCTCGCTTTGTGCACGGAGCCACTGTCAAGCTGAACCAGGAAAGGGCCTTCTCCAAACTGTTGCCACAAAGTCAAACGCGCAGAATCGTCTAGAATTTCATTATATGCTGTAGTGTTAAGATATCCCTTCACTGGAACTAAGGGGCCTAGCCCGAACCATGAAAAACAACTCCAGACCATTATTCTTCATCCAAACATTACACTTGGCACTATGCATTTGGGCAGGTAGCGGTTTCTTGGCATCTGCCAAACCCAGATTTGTCCGTTGTACTGCCAGATGGTGAAGCGCGATGTATCACTCCAGAGTCCAATGGCGGCAAGCTTTACACCACTGCAGCCGACGCTTGGCGTTGTGCATGGTGATCTTAGGCTTGTGTGCGGCTGTTCGACCATGGAAAACCATTTAACAGTTCTTGTGCTGACATTGCGACTAACAGTTCTTGTGCTGACATTGCTTCCAGAGGCAATTCGGAACTCGATAGTGAGTGTTGCAACCGAGAACAGACAATTTTTACGCGCTGTGCGCTTCAGCACTCGGCAGTCCCGTTCTGTGAGCTTGTGTGGCCTACCACTTCACAGTTGAGCAGTTGTTGCTCTTAGACGTTTCCACTTCACAATAACAGCACTTACAGTTGCCGGGGCAGCTTTAGCAGGGCAGATATTTGACGAACTGCACAAAATTAGTGCCCTCACTTGCACAAAAGTAGTGCCCTCCTAAACCTACAAGCCATCATGGTTCGGCAGCTCCAATATTTCATCTTCAGTCTATTTATAAGTAGAACACACAACTATCCACAAAACAATTGATTGCAAATGAGTACAGAACATAGAGAAGACTGCCCAAGACACTACTGGCACAGAGGACAGTGAGGACACAGAAATCAAAGTGAGGCCTGCGTCTAGCTGCTCGACACTCTCATACTCTTTGTTCTTCATTTTGTTCCTGTGTGTGGGGAATTAAGGGTTCTCGTATTTGGGAAGGGATGGGATAGAAATACACTGTACAGCTCATGCCATGTTACGCCACAGCAAAACATACAGCAGCTGATTTAGGAAAATGATTAGGCCTGAATAAAACTTCAGATACTATTAAATGGACCATCTTCTATTAATTGAATGTGTTGTATTGAGGAGAAGTATGAATATCAGTGACAAGTTTTTTGTAAAGTGCATGAGCATAACAATTAGAAAACGGGAACAGGCGTCGGTGGGACGGGCGAACAGGATGCTAGACCACTGAATTTTTCTTCATTTTCTCTCGCAATGCTACTCAGTATCGTGATACTTGGCCTGGTATCATATCGTTAGTAAAATGTTGGTATCGTGACTAGTCTATTGTACTTCAAACAATGTGCATGCAAGTTGCTTAGGATTCAAATCTTCTCAAACAGCCCAGTTCATTCTCTTCAGAAGAATAATAGATATTGGCTTAGATAGGATGGTAGGGAGATTTAACATTGTGCTTCAACCAATGCCATACCATAGGATTGGAGAGAATGGTTATCTTACCACTGGTAGTTTCTGGAACAGATCACTGACTAAATGCCCCGAGGGCTCTGAGAATTTCACCACCACATCCAACAGCTGCTCAAGGACCTCCTTCAGGCAACTGGGTGCATTCTGTCATTCAAAGACACACACAGTAAACAGATTTATTAGCCATGCTGTGCTATGTTTTTAGGCGGTTTACATGTAATGCATGTGTGACAGGGCAGTCAACATGTAATAAATGCTTTTTATGTTACATCGGAAGTGCTGGTGTTACCTCATCCGACTCTCCAGGATTATCTTGTGCATCGTCCCCATCCTCATCATCATAATCCCCCCGCTGGACAAACTCATTATTGGTGCGCAGGTAGAGGTCCCACAGCTTATAGGCTGCTCTGCACTCTGGAGAGTCTGGCTACGGACATGCAACACACTCCCTTTCATTTGGTCAATTACAGGTTTAAGCCCTAGACAGGGCATTTATTAGGAAAACTCCTTCATACAAAACATTGCCTTGTAAAAATTACTTCTCTCCCCTAAAGAGTCCAGTAAGTGAATGTGTTTGTTATTACAGGCAGGGATATATTACCTTGTAGTATGCCTTTGCATTGTTGAATAAGAGCTGAAAGTCAGACGTTATCTGGTCCACATCATCGTACTCCTCCATCTTCAGCTTCTGCTGGATCTTCATCATGTCAATGGGATGTGTCACAATGTGGCAGTAATCCGGTTGATTCCTTCAAGGAAAACACAATAGATAAGTGAATTTAATGAGGCTTATGTTCTTAGTAATGGAGATTTCTTTGGTAACCATTCTATATTAACCATCCTCTGTCCCGTCTCTTGGGTGCTCTTATGAACAGCTCACATAACATCCTTCCTTGGTCATCCTTATAAACTCGGATAGTGTTGTACAGTTCATGGCATACTGCAATCTGGAAGCAAAACATAGTAGATGAACACAAAACAATACAGGCAACCATGTTTATGAACACTTATTCAAAAACTACACAACGGTTTGACTTGTGCCCACTGGGGCGGCAGGGTAGCCTCGTGGTTAGAGCATTGGACTGGCAACCAAAAGGTTGTAAGTTCAAATCCCTGAGCTGACAATGTACAAATCTGTCATTCTGCCCACAAACAGGCAGTTAACCCACTGTTCCTAGGCTGTCATTGAAAATAAGAATTTGTTCTTAACTGACTTGCCAATTAAAAAAATACATTTTGAGTCAAAATTCAATAATTAAATTTGGGTTAAGACATGATCCGAAGGCAGAACCACAGAAGTTGAGTACTATATTTGTATTGGAAAGCAATGTTTCTACACAAAAAAAGGCTTTGAACTGAACTTACTGGATCAACAGTGGGAATGTTAGAGGTTCTTCTCCTTTTCCGACCTACTGAAGATGCTGAGGATGACGGCTGTCCATCCTCAAAGTCCCTCCCACTGATACTACTGGAGGGGAACGTAGCCGTTCTCCTTTTTGAGCCCATGATGAGTCCCAATACCTGGAAAGAAGAAAAAGGCAAAATAACAACAGCATATGAAGTCAATTTAGCTACAAAGTTACAAATATTGTGAGATATGGTATTAACATTCTCATCAAACAGGCTCTAATCATGCTTTGATGCCATTACCTAGAATAGCATGAAGGCCCTGTTCAGTGATCAATTGTAATTACTCCTCACTCGACGACTCTTCACTGTCTGAGATGAGGAGAGTAGTTGGGTGCTGATTTGTCAGCTGTCTGGGATAGAGGAGCTGTAGCCACATTTGGGCATTTTATTCAAAATTGCCTGTGTCCTCATTAACACTACTGGCATATGATAACATTCTTGTTTCTCTTTTGTTGCGAGATGACAGAGACGTTGTTGCAGCAGTTTCTTTACAGACAACAATGGTACGTACATCTTGCAGGTTAAATATTAGCTACCTGGCTAGCCTCAGCATCAATTACGGCAAGCTAACGTCAGCGAGCTAATGCTACCCATAATCTCCCTGACACAAAGAGAAAGATGTGAATAAGTAACTACATATTTAACCACACGGTTGGGTGAATACTCATCGTTTAAACCTGCAAGATCTTAACTCCAGTCTCAAACGAATTATAATATTGTGGCGACCCGCACAGACAGCTGTGTGTTATGTGTTAGGCTAGGAGGTGGTTGTGTTGTACTGACCAGTACCCGGTGTTCGCGGGGTCCGACATGTCAATCAACCTGCTATCTGCCAATCACGGGAATGCCTGGAATGTTCTGATGCCGGGCATCCTGGTGGTTGGCGGAATGGCGTGGAGGGGGGTTGGGCAGGGGGGTGGAGCATTGGAAGTTAAGACCAGGTTCAGCTTTTTGTTCTCTCTCTCTTACGTCTGGGCTTCCCAAGAGAAGGTCACGATTGGCTTGTGGGTTATCTGTCATCTTTTTGGCGTGTGCTACGGCCCAAACAGTAGCCTGTGTAAAGTTGGTTTAATAAACCGTCAATTCGCAAACTCAAGCCTCTGTCTGGACAATTGTTCCTTTATGATCTAGTCGGGTCATTACAATATGTAGAAGAGAAAGCAAACCATTCGAGAAAGTTGATCATTTAGAACAAATAAAATGTGTGTGAACGTAGCAGCAGAAGACGCATCCGATCACTTCCGTTATAAACTTAAAAATAAAATATCTGATTTATTAAAATCTGAGTTATTCAAATTATTTTAGACCACAATCTAAAAGCTTTTATTTAGACTATTTTAGACCACACTTATTAAAATGACATGGACAGGGGAACCTGATACTAGATCAGCATTCCTACTCAGAGACGCACATCCCCTGGGCTCAAGACATGGACCGAGAAACTCAAGAGAGGGGTTTGTTCTTTAATTTTGACAGTGTATCCCCAAAAGTCACTTTCTAATTGTTGCTAGCTGTTGCCAGTTGTGTATACAACATCCACAATTGCATAAATTACTATTTTTATTTAAAGAAAATAAAACGCTGTCTATCATATGTGTAGGCTCATGGCAATGGAAACTAAGAGAGCGAAAGCATACTTTTATTTTTTTACTTGCATGTTCTAAAATGTATTGATCATTTGCTGGAAAATGCATGAGAGGAAACTAAGTTGACACCAAACTTTCAATAAATGAATGGGCAAAACATTCCATTCTGCCATAGGTTATGCTCTGCTTCTATATATAGATGATTCCCAACACCTTTGTCTCCGACCTCTGGTCTTCAGATGTCTGACGAACATCACAGAGAATATGATACTTGTTCAACATCTAGACATCAGTGTATTATTGTTGTTATAAAACCATATGCACACCACAGATTGATTTGGTTTATGTCCCTCATGCTGCTTGTACCTGAGGTTTGTACCAAGCCTTTGCCTAGACTCGAGAGATGGCCAACGGGCGCTGTTCCCCTGACGTTGTTGTTCCGAAAAATCGTCCCTGTTTAATACATGAATCATTCTTTCCCAATGATGTGTATAATTATATATGTGTTTGTATACATAATTGTTATTTCCCTTCCCTAAAGACTAAATTAAATATTGTAACGACCCTGGATTTATAAGCGCGGAAATCGACACTCCCGCACGAGCATGCTTTTGCTGCACAGTCGATAGCGCGCCGGTCATCGGGCTAGAATGTCGAGGGTTCGTGACCTGCTCCCTGCCTGTTTCATTACAATATTGAAGAACACAGCCACTTCAATTATCTGGAAGAAGTTTCTTGTTATTTCCCTCGCCAAATTGACTGATGTTTTGAAACATCCATATATATTTAAAAAAACATTCCATATATTTGTTTTTCTGCTCGCACTGTCGTTATGCGGAAAGAGTGCCGCTCTCGTTGCTATGCGGCGCCGAGACTGGAGCACTGTTACCAGGGAGGGAGGCAGTAACAGGGGTGTATTCATTCGTCCAATTTCGTTGAAAAACGGTTGGTTCCTCAAGTAAACGGTAACAACCCTAACGGAAGCAAACGGAACTAAACTTGGAGGGACCTCCCTGGAATTGTTGAAATGTTAACTCTTGTTTTCGAAGCAAAACGTTTTACAACAGAATCCGACTAATGAATACACTCCTGGTCGCGTTGTATGACGGGAGTGTGGCACCTAGCAAAGGCTTCGTCAACAAAAATTAAGATACTACACGACTGGCTATCCTATTTCCTTTTTATTGTGACAATTGCTCAATTGTCTGCACTTAGTTATACATCAAACCAAGTTGAATAGCGTGATATTGTTTTTACGTGGTAAGGTGAAGTCGGAGTGGGGGGACGGGGCAGAGTGGCTAGTGGGGGGCGGCGGATGAGTTCGGAGCATTGCCCGTCGTCACCGCAGCAGAAGGAAAGGGTCAAGCCATCATTGGATAAACGTGAACAAGGGGAGATAACATCGAAAACCGTGAAGGATCAAGGCGGCATGGTGAGTTTGGGCCCTGTGCTAAATTAGCACTCCCTCCCCCTCGAATCTCCCAAGGGCAGGCCCCCATGAAACTAACGTAATCGTAATGTTGCAAACTAGTTAGTTAGCTAAGTTACTGCAATTCACCCGTTGGCTGTATAGACTGGTTCTTCCGCGTGCTACTTCGGTGTTAGTCTGGCCTGTAACTACGCATTAAGACTTAGTTTGTCGACAGGTGTTCGTTAACTTAACTTTAGCAAGCCAGGTCGACTAATAGTTAACCAACGTAAAATAGTTAACGTTTGCTAACGAGGTTAGCTCGCGTACGTTAGTCAACTAAGTTAATATTTTTGTAACGAGTATCCGTATGAATTAATAATTCATGTGAATTTCCGGCAGACTAGACGCTTTTTGGCGTATTGCTGCCTTTCTCAGTTCGGAATGTGCATTCCACATTGTGACAAACGCAAAAATAAAGGGGAAACTTAAATTGCACCATCTTACTCTGCGCCAATACACTATCCCATTCCAATACTTGGCCCTAAAGGATCCTACACCAGTCCGTCGGTCTGGGAGGATGGAACCCCTTCTCTCAACTTCCTGTAAGTCTTCTGCACTAAAAGCTCTCACATATCTCTGCTGCTGCAACTATAACATATATTCTGTGATTTTCACTCCATACGTGCAGTGCATCACCATGGCTGTAAACGCAAGAAATACAATAGGGATGCACAATATATCGGAATCCGATATTAGGTAAAAATATGGCATTGGTCCAATGTCTAGTTTAACACCGATGTGCAAAACCGATGTCAAAGCTTAAGTGCATACCTTTAAATGTAGATAAATGACGCCACAAAAAATACAGTGCTACACGTGCAACACAGCATTCTTAACCTAGCTCACAATGTCTGCTGTGTGGATCTATTTTGAAGTTTCAAAGGAAGATAACAAAAAGGCCATATGCAATGTTTGTGCTGCTATTATTTCCAGAGGAGGGGAGAAAGTGAAAACTTTAAATAACACAAACCTGATTACTCATTTATAAGTGCATCACCCCCAGAAGTTCTGCAACTACTTAGAACAAAAGCAGAAAAAAAACTAAGCACATACTTCCAACAACTAAAGAAGTGCAAGTCAAACAGTCATTTGAAAGAGTAAAAAAACATCTGTGATTCAACTCCAAGCCAAATCTGTTAACGCCAAGATAATGGAATTCATTGCCCTTGACAATCAACCGTTCTCTGTTCGTGGAGGATATTGGCTTTCGCTAACTGGTTGAGCACCCCGAGCCCCGGTACACACTACCAAGTAGCTGCTATTTTTCAGATGTTGCCCTACCGGAATTACACAGTATTGTTAAAACGCACATCCATGAACTACTTTCTATGGGCATCACTGCTATTAGCTTCACGACTGACATTTGGACCAGCGATGTCAGCCCCATGAGCATGCAGAGTATGATAGCACAGTGGGTCTAAGAGGATTTCGTACTGAGGAAAGCTGTATTGCATGCTCAAGAATGTGCTGGTTCTCATACCGCTGCTGCCATATTTGAGAACATGTTTGAAACATGAACACAATCCTAGCTCCGTTCGAACAAGTGGCTCGAGAAATAAGCTCATCAACTGGGTCTGCAGCAGATGTGATACCCTTTGTCATGGCAGTGAAAAGCCTGCTCAACAAAACTGCAGAGACAGACCTTGGGGGTTAATACTTGCAAAAGTACCCGACTGGAGGCTGTGAACAAGCGATTCGGAGGCATTCTCTCAGAGCCTCTTTACTGTGTCGCCACCATGCTCGATGCTATGTACAAAGGCCGCTACTTCGATACAGACAAGAAATAGGGTTTATGTGAATTGTTAGACACAGCTGGACAAGATGGAAACGGTTACAGTGACAGTGCGCACCGAGGAAGAGGACCCACGTTTCAGCTGTCTGGTCCGTGGCCTCTTCTGACATCACTGCTTGACATCTATGATGAAATCCTGGTTGAGAATGAAACGACTGAACATCATAACAGCACAGCAAGTAAGTGAAAGAAATAGGTTTTGATTATGTTTTACTGGTAATGGGGACATGTGTAAATGCCAACAAAATCACTTTTTGGTCAGTGTGTGTTTCAACTATTTAACTGTACTAGAATGCTTAAAAGGCTGCTAAAATTTTAAATATCTGGTGTCTGTATCAGTTTTTTTGGCAAGGAAAATATTAGATATCGGTATCGGGCCAAAATTTCCTGTCGGTGCATCCCTAAAATCCAACAAAAATATATAAAAGCAACATGCCCATTACACAGGTGCACCTTGTGCTGGGGACAATAAAAGGCCACTCTTTAAATGTGTAGTTTTGTCACACAACACAATGCCATAGATGTTTTGAGGAAGTGTGCAATTGACATGCTGACTTCAGGAGTGTCCACCAGAGCTGTTGCCAGATAGTTGAATGTTCATTTCTTTACCAAAAGTCACCTCCAACTTTGTTTTAGCGAATGTTGCATTATGTCCAAACGGCCTCACATTCGCAAACCATGTGAAACCACAACAGCCCAGGACCACCACGATCGGCCTCTTCTCGAGGTTGAACAATTATGATTTTTTTCCAACACCGATGCCGATTTATTGGAGGACCAAAAAAAGCAGATGCCGATTAATTGGCCAATTTTTAATAAAATAAAATAAAAAATGTATTTATAATGACAATTACAACAATACTGAATAAACACTTATTTTAACTTAATATAATACATCAATAAAAATCAATTTAGCCTCAAATAAATAATGAAACATGTTCAATTTGGTTTAAATAATGCAAAAACAACGTGTTGGAGGAGAAAGTAAAAGTGCAATATGTGCCATGTAAAAAAAGCTAACTTAAGTTCCTTGCTCAGAACATGAGAATATATGATAGCAGGTGGTTCCTTTTAACATGAGACTTCAATATTCCAAGGTAAGAGGTTTTAGGTTGTAGTTAATATAGTATGTATAGGACTATTTCTCTCTCTACCATTTGTATTTCATATACCTTTGACTATTGGATGTTCTTAAAGGCACTTTATTGCCAGTGTAACAGTATAGCTTCCGTCCCTCTCCTCGCTCGTACCAGGAACACATCGACAACAGCCACCCTCGAGGGATTATTACCCATCGCTCCACAAAAGTCGCGGCCCTTGCAGAGCAAGGGGAACAACTACTTCCAAGTCTCAGAGCAAGTGACGTTTGAAACGCTATTAGCATTCATCCCGCTACCTAGCTAGCCATTTCACATCAGTTACACCAGCTTAATCTCGAGAGTTGATAGGCTTGAAGTCATAAACAGCGCAATGCTTGAAGCACAGGGAAGAGCTGCTGGCAAAACACACGAAAGTGCTGTTTGAATTAATTCTTACGAGCCTGCTGCTGCCTACCACCGCTCAGTCAGACTGCTCTGTCAAATCATATAACATAATAACACACAGAAATACGAGCCTTTGGTCATTAATATGATCGAATCCGGAAGCAATAATTTTGAAAAAACAAAACGTTTATTATTTCAGTGAAATACGGAACCGGTCGGTATTTTATGTAATGGGTGGCATCCCTAAGTCTACATATTGCTGTTACATTGCACAACCTTCAATGTTATGTCATAATTACGTAAAATTCTGGCAAATTAGTTGGCATTGAGCCAGGCGGCCCAAACTCTAATCAAATTTTATTTGTCACATACACATGGTTAGCAGATGTTAATGCGAGTGTAGCGAAATGCTTGTGCTTCCAGTTCTGACAATGCAGTAATAACCAACAAGTAATCTAACTAACAATTCCAAAACTAATTTCTTATACACAGTGTAAGGGGATAAAGAATATGTACATAAAGATATGAATGAGTGATGGTGCAGAGCAGCATAGGCAAGATGCAGTAGATGGTATCGAGTACAGTATATACATATGAGATGAGTATGTAAACAAAGTGGCATAGTTAAAGTGGCTAGTGATACATGTATTACATAAGGATGCAGTAGATGATAGAGTACAGTATATACGTATACATATGAGATGAATAATGTAGGGTATGTAAACATTATATTAGGTAGCATTGTTTAAAGTGGCTAGTGATATATTTTTACATCCTTTCCCATCAATTCCCATTATTGAAGTGGCTGGACTTGAGTCAGTGTGTTGGCAGCAGCCACTCAATGTTAGTGGTTGCTGTTTAACAGTCTGATGGCCTTGAGATAGAAGCTGTTGCATATACCCTGACTATGTGTGCATTGAACGCAAGAGAAGTGAGACCATTTCACCTGGTTAATATTGCCTGCTAACTTGGATTTCTTTTAGCTAAATATGCAGGTTTAAAAATATATACTTCTGTGTATTGATTTTAATAAAGGCGTTCGTGTTTATCCCCCTGCGTTGCATCAATTATATGCAACACAGGACACGCTAGATAAACTAGTAATATCATCAACCATGTGTAGTTAACTTGTGATTATGATTAATTGATTGTTTTTATAAGATAAGTTTAATGCTAGCTAGCAACTTACCTTGGCTTCTTGCTGCATTCGCGTAGCAGGCAGGCTCCTCGTGGAGTGGAATGAGAGGCATGTGGTTAGAGCGTTGGACTAGTTAACTGTAAGGTTGCAAGATTGCATCCCTGAGCTGACAAGGTACACATCTGGTGTTCTTCCCCTGACCAAGGCAGTTAACCTACCGTTCCTAGGCCATCATTCTTAACTGACTTGCCTAGTTAAATAAAGCTGTAAAATAAAAAATAATATCGGCCAAATCGGTTTCCAGAAATACCGATTTCCAATTGTTATGAAAACATGAAATCGGCCCTAATTATTCAGCCATTCCGATTGCTCGGTCGACCTCTAGCCTCTTCAACTGCGGGATTGTCTGAGACAAGCCACCCTGATGAAAATGTGGTTAATCACAACTGTAGAATTTCTGCACAAACTGTCAAACTGTCTCAGGAAGCTCATCTCAGCTCATTGTCCTCACCAGGGACTTAACCTGACTGCATTTTGGCACTGTAACCGACTTCAGTGGGCAAATGCTCACCTTCGATGGCCACTGGCATGCTGGAGAAGTGTGGTCTGCACAGATGAATCCTAGTTTCATGGTCACCATGTATGTATGGTGTTGTGTGGGCGAGTGGTTTTCTGAGGTCAACATTGTGAACAGACAACCCCACCATGGGGCAATGGTATGGGCAGGCAGAAGCTACAGACAACAAACACAATTGCATTGCATACTGTGACGAGATCCTGAAGCCGATTGTCGTGCCATTAATCCGTTGCCATCACCCCATGTTTTAGCACGCTAATGTCGCAAGGATCTGTACACAATTACTGGAAGCTAAAAATATTCCAGTTCTTCCATGGCCTGCATACTCAAGACATCTCACCCATTGAGCATGTTTGGGAAGCTCTGGATCGACGTGTACAGCAGTATGTTCCAGTTCCTGCCAATATCCAGCAACTTTGCACAGCCATTGAAGAGTGGAACAACATTCCACAACCAATAGCCTGATCAACTCTATGCAAAGGAGATGTTGCACTGCATTAGGCAAATGGTGGTCACACCAGACACTAGGCTTATCACGATACCAACATTTTACAAATGATACGATACCAGGCCAAGTATTACAATACCGATAAGTACTGCAATACCATGGGGGAAAATAGTGGCCTAGCATCCTGTTCGCCCCGTCCCCCTGGATGCTTGTTCGCGTTTTCTAAATATTCTCCAAAGACCTGTCACTGAAATGGACTTTTACTCAATACAACACATTTAACTCTCCACTGTTCAGTGTATAATAGAATACTGCATAGAATGACTGATTTCTCATATTTGCCAAGACCGAGCCTACCTGTTATTTGGCTGGAGGAATGGAAGTAATGTACATCAGTAGAGGCTCATAATAATCAAACTAGGGATGTTAACGGTTAACCGTTAATCTGTCAGCCACCGAAAATACACTTGACCGGTCATGCTTATCGGTCCATAGGTTAATTTGCATAATTTTGTTGAATGAAAATGCTGCGTCTGATTTTATTTAGTTGTCATGAATTTTCTTTATCAAACGCACACAGCATACAGAGCCTAGTTTGAGGTGCGGAGTAGTCTACCACCTGTTCGACAGCGCAAGTGTAGCTCCTCAAAAAGCCTGTAGGCTACTGGAGTGAAACCTGCTAAAGTACGCCCAGTCATTGCGCAACAAATAATTCTAAATGCAATCGCATGTTAACTTTGGTGGCCAGAATTAATAAGGAGCTATTTTTGTTTTTCATAGAACTGTTTTTTTCTGCCAATTGCATTTGGGAAAATGTTTAAAAATCACATTTTATTAGCTGCTTCATTACAGGAATTACATGTTCAATTATAGCCTTTTGAGAGAAAGAGGCGACGCGAGTGGTTTCTCTCGCCAAAATAAGTCCAATGCGTTTCTATGGGCTTATTTTGGTCCTAAGCTTGTTAGGGCAGAAACATAAGCATCTTGTCATTTATATGCGGATCTCAGAAAGTATTTTCTGTTGGTCACGTCATTTTACTGTTAGTATTGTTTTTTTAATGTTTTGCTGACCGGTTGATTGGCGTCATTTAGTCGGCAGTAAAACGGACTAACAATTTGTCTCCCTACATCAAACACATAAAAATTGTTGGATAACGTTCCACATATTCCACTCCAGCCATTACCGTGAGCCCGTCCTCCCCAATTAAGGTGCAACCAACCACCTGTGATATACATGAATGTTGACTTGAATGTCATTGTGTTAGTAACATGGAACAAAAACCGGCTGCGCGCGTGCGAAAATTTATTTTGTCCCCCTACACCAAACGCGATCACGACACGCAGGTTAAAATATCAAAACAAACTCTGAACCAATGACATTCATTTGGGGAAAGGTCAGAAAACATTAAACATGTATGGCAATTTAGCTAGATGGCTTGCACTTGCTAGCTAATTTGTCCTGGGTTGTAAACATTGGGTTGTTATTTTACCTGAAATGCACAAGGTCCTCTACTCCGACAATTAATCCACACATAAAACGGTCAACCGAATCGTTTCTAGTCATCTCTCCTCCTTCCAGGCTTTTCATCTTTTAACTTATATGGTGATTGGCATCTACACTTTCATAGTATTACCACGACAACCGGCAAAATAATTAGTCTTTCAATCACCCACGTGGGTACCTACTTCTATAAACCAATGAGGAGATGGGAGAGGCAGGACTTACAGCGCGATCTGCGTCAGAAATAGGAATGACTTCTATTTTAGCCCGTGGCAACGCAGATGCTCGTTGGCGCGCAATAATTGAATAACATGGATTTCTAAATGTATTTTGCCACACTCGCGCACGAGACGTATCCGGTCTGGTCTTCATGTAATGGGTAAACGCTGCATAAAACCGTTACACACACACCTCCCAACTTCTTAAAAGGTTAAGCACCCAAAAATAATGAATATTTTTTAAAAATATAGTTTAGGCTTATATGAATCCTACCATTCTGTATCACCTGAGTAGCAGATCAAATTTGCCTAAACCTACTGTCAAAATAACCAGGTTGTTAGCTAGAACCCCGGGATGAATTTAAAACGGCCTGCAACATGGTTTGTGAAATTATTTAAAATGTGTGCGAATCTCGATAGAAAGGCATCTCTTGTAAATATAGGATAAACAAAAAATGTTTAGGCTAGAAACATTGTTTTCTTTGCTGTAAAGTTGCAAGCATGCCTGTCGTGAAGCGGTGCTCCATTTTCCCTCTGACACTAAGGCTGCATGACAGTGAACTTGCAAAGGGTACTCAGATTGGTCTGTGCTATTGGTTACAGGGAATGAAATGATACAATGTATGAACATTGCTCTCTTTGTGCTAAATGACTTAAATGTGCTGCTCCAATGTAACGAATGTACAAATCTAGCAGAAGACAGTGGGGAGAACAAGTATTTGATACACTGCCGATTTTGCAGGTTTTCCTACTTACAAAGCATGTAGAGGTCTGTAATTTTTATCAAAGGTACACTTCAACTGTGAGAGACGGAATCTAAAACAAAAACCCAGAAAATCACATTGTATGATTTTTAAGTAATTAATTTGCATTTTATTGCATGACAAGTCTGGTGCAGGTCTACAATTTTGTTTCTGGTGTCCTTTGACAGCTCTTTGGTCTTGGCCATTGTAGAGTTTGGAGTGTGACTGTTTGAGGTTGTGGACAGGTGTCTTTTATACTGATAACAAGTTCAAACGTGCCATTAATACAGGTAACGAGTGGAGGACAGAGAAGCCCCTTAAAGAAGAAGTTACAGGTCTGTGAGAGCCAGAAATCTTGCTTGTTTGTAGGTGACCAAATACGTATTTTCCACCATAATTTGCAAATAAATTCATTAAAAATCCTACAATGTGATTTTCTGATGTTCTGATTTCCCTCATCTGATGTTGGAATACCTGAATTCCCACCCAAATCCCTGAACTAGTAAAATATTTTCTGTGCAATAATTCAGTCATATCTGATTAATTTTAAAGTTACTTTTGCAGTATCTTCATCCATTTCCCAATTGTTGCATTTATTACAATTGTTTTCAAACCGTAACAATTTTGATGACTGTTGCGTGTGTGTAATGGAGGTAATTCAGTGAACTGCACTGATGTGATGAGTAACCTTGCCTCTGAGACCTAAAGACTTGTTTTGTCTCCCTGAACTAACAATCTTGCAGGAGATCCAAGTTCAAAACCCCAGTTGGTCACAGTAGTACAGTGACTAAGGCGATCAAATGTGGGTGTAGTCTGACCAGTTGGTTCAGTGAACCACATTCCTGTGATGAATAACCTTGACTGAGACCTTCAGACTTGTTGGCTCTCCAAGCTAATGTTTAGGCTTCAGTTCAGCGGGCTAAGAACTGTGGCTCACAGATGGTGGCCCTGACTCAGATCAGGGGTGTGTTCATTAGTCAGATACTGCAACAAAAACTAGTTACATTTTTATTGGACAAATTCAGTTGGGTCCCTAGAGTAAACTGTTATCATTGCAAAACGTTTTGCAACAGAATCCGACTAATAAATACACCCCAGATTCCGTTCAACCTTTCTTTCCCTCGTGTTTTGATAACCGATACTATTTATGTCCGAGGTAAAGTGGGGCCTTTTTGTTTTCCTGACCTCCACCAAAGCTGTCAAAAAGGTTCTTATTTTATTTCCACATGATCGGCAATGATTTCTATTTTATGTTCTTCGGTTTACAAGTGTGCAGCGTATACATGATGCTGGAGCGGCCTGTATGCCTGTCGCCATGTGCTCTCTTTTGTCGTACTATCCGCAGAGGGAAGGCTTCAGTACCGGAAGAGTTGAACGATGGTTTTGACTGACGCGACGCTTCGACCAATTGCGAGAATGTCTTTGACGTATTGTTGGTGGGGGGAAATGTGTGAATGAGAGGCGATGCACAAACGTGTGTCTGTACATGTGACGACTTGGGAGAGGCGGAGTCTAATGGAGTACGATAACCAATGAGCAATCGGTTGAGGCCTCATGAGAGTGCCTTCCCTGTAGCATGCTGTCCTCTTGTGAATTGTACGGTGTTATCGAGTTCCATCCATTTTACATTTATCTTCTTAAAAGTGACCAAAATCGTGAATTAGCTGGCTACATCAATTGAATCGGGTAGCTAGCGAGTCAGTACCACATTGGGAGGAAGACAATGTTGCTATTTGTTGAGGTATGTTTGGTCTGTACTATTAGCTATACATTCTAGTCTAAAGTTCGGTTTATGGAAGAAATTTTATGGCGCTTTAGGAAGCCACGGGGACCGTTGCATGCGTGTCAATAGCGCTGTAATAATGACTTTAATCAAACGTTGCAATCGGGGAATATGCTTTCGTTCATTGGTGAGCATGCAAAGGGAAAAAAACGTTAATAAATTGAGCTGTTGCTAGCTAGTTGGCTACATGTAATGTTTTTACAATCTGGAGCTAAAGGGCAAGAACGTGTGTGGAGTTCTGGCTGATGGGACGTGATATAACGCCTCCTTAAATTCACATATCAGTCACCGATATGTTAATGAATTACGATGTTTTTGTCTTAGCCTAGTTACAACACGTGTGTATCATGTAAATGAACAAACCTCGTTGTCAGTTTTAACTATTCATATTGTATCTAACTAGGTGGGGAGTTTAGACAGATATGTTTAGATGCGCAGGTCTCCAGTCAGTGTAGTGACCACTGAGTAGTTGATGCTACCTAATCTGATTAGTCGTTACAAAGGCTTGACTATTTTAACATCAAGTAGTTGCATATGACGGGTTGAAGCTCCAGTATGTAGAATTTATCACAGTGTACTCAAGTTCATGCATTAGTTGGAAAACAAATGCATCCCAGACATTTAACTCCACAAAAACGACATATCGTGGTAATGTAATATTTAGCCTATGGTTTTGACAAATGTGTGTTAATTGCCACATCTTTGCCACGCACTATTTTATTCCACTATGGCGGCATTTCAATTAGAGGTGAATGCTGTAACGTGCAAATATTTGATATGGGCTTTCTTGTGCTTTGCATTGGTGTCTGACTTTCAATTGAAGGTGAAAGGTGTAATTTGAATCTCAGCCAATTTGAACTGGTCTAGAATTAAACATCAGCATGCATTCATGGCTGATTCATTGAGTTGTTTCCATTTCAAACATGGCTATTAATGATAATGAAAATATGATGGAGGGCATTGAACATTTAGCCTGTTAAGCAGCTTTCATAACATATCACTCTCCAAATGGACTTGATCAGCGTAGGGTTGATTGATGTTAATGGTATATGATAGTGTATTTGACAGCATTGGATTTTTGAAAATGCAGCAATATTGGAATATGAATCCATGATCTCTAAATAAGCATTTGACAGAAACCTACAGGAGCCTAAAGGTGTTTCTGTATTTTGTCATACAGGTCACCACAAAGGGAGCAGGGCTAAACCCCAATGCCAAAGTCTGGCAGGAGATCCCTGTGCCCCAGAGCCAAGTCCCAGAGGACAGCACGGAGGGCACCCACTGGCTAGAGACTACCCCCACTTCTGCTGATGTCACTGAGGGTAAATGCCAATCCCAATGCACCGCTGCAGTTTTTATATACCTACATTCACACACAGGCCTAACTAGATCTTCATCACAGACCTAGATAAGATATTCGCTTTGTGTTTTAAATGGAATTGATTTTCTTCGAAATTTTACATGTGTTAAGCATGTGGTTTAGGGCACTTGATTAGCGGAGTTGAGTGCACAGTTGCCTTCTTAGAAGGACCGTTAATCCAGGCCTGAGATCATCCTAACCCTGATCTGTGGATGGACCGAAAATAAATCAGTTATTAGTCTGTGGAATACATAGCCTCCCTGGTTCAACCTTGACAGTGTCTCTTTCCCTGTCAGACTCTTATCTACCACATGACTCTACCATCTTCCTCCCAGGTTATTCAGAGGCTCCCCCAACTGAGGATAAGGGATACGGCACGGAGTACTCAGACCCGTCGGACAGTAGTGCCCGTTTACCCACAGAGGGTGTACTGAACGGCATGGATCCCCCTGAGCTGGGGTACCCCCTCTATGACTCTGTGACTGAGTCAGCAGGTCAGTAGCAGTCCTCAGGTCAGCTCCTTCTGGGTCAGAAGCTTTTGACATGGCATGCTCTGATCTGGTGTTGGGGGGAATTGGCTACATTTACTTAATGTTTTTAATTTATTTAAAATTTTTGGGGGATCAAACTGGGGCTTGGGTGGTGGGCGTGGCCTTCCTGTTGGCCGCAGTGGCACATTTTTGCGGTTTGAAAGCTAATTTCCTGCAATTCTACACATTTTGCCATGGTAGATGTTATCTGAGTGACTCAAACATAATAATAGAATCAATGGGGGCCCCATGCCATGACAAAATACTCCTGATTACATACTTTTTTTAAATGTTAGATTCTCTCTGGCTGTATAGCTTTTATTTTGGTGATTGTTAGTTGTCAAAGATTATCTCATGTAAAAAAAGATATGTCCATTTATCTTTTCATAGTTGATCTGGTTTTAAACTTTAAACAGTTCTTCCATACTGAAAATTCACACACTTAAGTATGTGGACACCCTTTCCAATTAGTGGGTTCGGCTATTTCAGCCACACCCGTTGCTGACAGGTGTGTAAAATCAAGCACACAGCCATGCATTCTACATATACAAACATTGGCAGTAGAATAATCTTACTGAAGCACTGTGACTTTCAACGTGCCACCATCATAGTTAGTTTGTCAAATTTCTGCCCAGCTAGAGCTTCCCCGGTCAACTGTAAGTGCTGCTATTGTGGAGTGGAAGCATCTAGGAGCAACAACGGCTCAGTCGCGAAGTGGTAGGCAACACAAGCTCACAGAACTGGACCACGTAAAAATCGTATGTCCTCGGATGCAACACTCACTACCGAGTTCCAAACTGCGCCTGTAAGAAACACCAGCACAATAACTGTCGGGAAATGTGTTAACGTGGCCGAGTAGCCGCACACAAGCCGAAGATCACCATGCGCAATTCCAATCGTCGGCTGAAGTGGTGTAAAGCTTGCTGCCATTGGACTCTGGAGCAGTGGAAATACGTTCTCTGGAGTGATTAATCACGCTTCACCATTTGGAAAAACGAGATCCATACAGTAATGGTTTGTCGATCCCTGACCTCAACCTCACCGAACACCTTTGGGATGAATTGGAATGCCGACTGCGAGCCAGTCCTAATTGTCCACCATCAGTGCCCGACTTCACTAATGCTCTTGTGGCTGAATGGAAGCCAGTCCCCGCAGAAGCCAGTTCCAACATCTAGTCGAAAGCCTTCCCAGAAGAGTGGAGGCTGTTATAGCAGCAAAGGGGAAACCACCTCCGTATTAATGCCCATGGTTTTGAAATGAATGTTCGACGAGCAGGTGTTCACACACTGTTGGTCAAGTAGTGTATGAGAGCAAAATTTTGTTTTGAACATAGGCGGTCTGAAAAAACACTTAGGCGGCCCACCCAAGACTTTTCTATGCAGAAAAAAACCTGAATGGATATTGTACTGTTTATTGCCGTACACACACACACACTACCGTTCAAAAGTTTGGGGTCACTTAGAAATTTCCTTGTTTTTGAAAGAAAATATATTATTTATTTTTTCTCAATTTAAAATAACATAGTGTAGACATTGTTAATGTTGTAAATGACTATTGTGGCTTGATAACGGCAGAGTTTAAAAGGTATATTTGCATAGGCGTACAGAGGCCCATTATTAGCAACCATCACTCCTGTTCCAATGGCATGTTGTGTTAGCTCATCAAAGTGTTAGCTCATCCAAGTTTATCATTCTAAAAGGCTAATTGATCATTAGAAAATCCCTTTGCAATTATGTTAGCACAGCTGAAAACTTGTGCTGATTTTAAAGAAACAATAAAACTGGTCTTTAGACTAGCTGAGTATCTGGAGCATCAGCATTTGTGAGTTCGATTACAGACTCAGAATGGCCAGAAACAAATAACTTTCTTCTGAAACTCGTCAGTCTATTCTTGTTCTGAGAAATGAAAGCTATTCCATGTGAGAAATTGCCAAGAAACTGAATATCTCGTACAACGCTGTGTACTACTCCCTTCACAGAACAGCGCAAACTGTCTCGAACCAGAATAGAAAGAGGAGTGGGAGGCCCCGGTGCACAACTGAGCAAAAGAGGACAAGTACATTAGTATGTCTAGTTTGAGAAACAGACGCCTCACAAGTCCTCAACTGGCAGCTTCATTAAATAGTACCCGCAGAACACCAGTCTCAACGTCAACAGTGAAGAGGCGACTCCAGGATGTTTTTTTTGCTTCTTTAATCAGAACAACAGTTTTCTGCTGTGCTAACATAATTGCAAAAGGGTTTTCTAATGATCAATTAGCCTTTTACAATGATGAACTTGAATTTGCCCACACAGTGCCATTGGAACAGAGGAGTGATGTTTGCTGATAATGGGCCTATGTAGATATTGGATTAAAAATCTGCCATTTCCAGCTACAATAGTCATTTACAAAATTAACAATGTCTATACTGTATTTCTGATCAATTTTATGTTATTTTAATGGACAAACAATTTGCTTTTCTTTCAAAAACAAGGACATTTCTAAGTGACCCCAAACTTTTGAATGTGTGTCCTGCTACCAGTCACTTTTCAGCACTGTTTACATGTATATTTGCTTTCACACCTATGCTGACATTCTTGCACTGACACACTCACCACTTAGCTGCTGCCAAACTGTTTACCTTTATTTATCCTGCTACCAGTTATTTTTTTTCCTAATTCCTGCCTACATGTACATATCTACCTCAAATACTCAGTATTGCTGAACATTGTGAATTTGCTACTGGTAATGACCCTGTATTTATTTTCCTCTCTTTAATTGTATCATTAGTTTAATGTTGAATAGTGCAGTGTTGGGAAGTGAAGCATTGCACTGTAAATGTGACAAATACAACAAAGTTAAACTACATTTTCTCAGTTTTGCCTTTCATGAAGTATCGTCATTTAGTGTTGCCTGAATTAATTGAATATTGATTACCAATGGTATCGATCAGATGTATGGCTTTGGTAACAGTTGTTATGCACACAGAAATAAAACTTGTAGCTTTGCAGCCTATACCCAAACATGAATTGTGATATGAAATTGCATGTGTGCAGTGGAGGAACAGCAGCCCCTCCCTGAAGAGAGCCTGAGAGAGTCTCTGAAGAAACAGCTGGAGTTTTGCTTCTCAAGGTAAGTAGTAAACTGCTATTGAAGAGCCTGTTTTTAAATGGTTGTTATAACTTCGTGTTTATTTTTTTTAACCTTTTTTACATTTTTAATTTATTTTTTAAACCTTAACTGACTTTAGGCAAGTCAGTTAAGAACAAATTCTTATTTACAATGACTGCCTACGAACAGTGGGTTAACTGCCTTTGTTCAGGGGCAGAATGACAGAATTTTACCTTGTCAGCTCGGGGATTCGATCTAGCAACCTTTCGGTTACTGACCCAATGTTCGAACCACTAGGCTATCTGCAGTCGGAATTGCAACGTCTCTTACTGACCTAAGCAATTCCAGATGTTGTGTGATGGTTTATGTAATGAATCAAGCAGACCTTGGATTTGAACAAAAGCTGTACTCCCGGGGATGATCAGTATCGCGCTTTGAAGGACCCAGGAGCACTGTGACTGCAGGATTGTCCTCTTCATCTCTCTATAAATCGCTTCACCCTTTAACTTTCCTACTCCCTCTACACCGCTTCCAACTCTCCCTCTTTCCTCTCCATCAGTACAGTGTGACTGACCTAATGATTGAGGTCTTTGAGGGGAACAAGGAAAAGAAACATGGGAACATGAATGTATACCACCTCTTTTTAGTCTCATGTTCCCAAATTGGAAATTAAAAAAAATAAAATAAAAATTTAAACTTTGGATAAAAGTAGAATCAGACCTTAAAAAGTGTATGTCATACACTATAGTTGGAGAACATGGGTAAGTAATCCTGTTTAAGAAGTTGCTAGATGTATAATCCCATTTAGAGAAAAAGGCTTTTTGCTTTGTTATTATGGGGTGTTGTGTGTAGGTTGGGGGGGGGGGGGGGGGACAATTTAATCCAACGTAACAAAGTGGAAAACGTTAAGGGGTCTGATTACTTTCTGAATGCACTGTATGACAAAGATTGGCATCATGCATGGCTTAGCACATCGGCAATCAACATTAACAGCAGAAATCACCTGGCCAGCTCAGCTAGCAAGCTGGCTATAATGTTACCTGTTTGCAACTGGGAGGCTAGCTAGCTAACAATAGCTTGCAATGAATACAACCTTTGGATACAGTTGAGCCAATATCGTATGCACATGTAGCTAGCTTGACATTTTAACTGTAGACGCTTGTGTATGGATTATGATAATTCACAGCAGACTAAAACATTTTCAAAATAATCCTTCCCACTCTGCTTCAATCAGACTGCTTTTGCCACAGAAGACAGCACAGAGTCGATACCAGCAGCTGTATTCAACACTGTTATTGAAAGCTGTAGCTACAACTACACTGCATGTTGTCCATGATGAAAATATTGGTACATCTAATGATCTATGGCTCGTTCAAATATCCGTGGTAGCAGGGCCTGCCATTTGACAGAAGCCTTGAGTGACAGAACAGACTCTCATGAATGTCCCAGTCCCCCCATTATCCCAACCAATCATGGCTATGTAAGATTCTGGATTTTCTCCATGACTAAACAGCTTTCTGATTCACGTTTTTATATTTACAGTTTGAGGTGTTTTTATTCAGGCACATGAAAGTTCACATGTTCAAAAAATAAATGCATTTAGATGGGGAAAAACACTTCACTTTAAAATGCCTTTCCTGTGGAGTAGTAAAATGTAAAATGTGTCTTACGCCCAGCTTCAAGAATCGGAGCACAAATGTATCTTAGCTCCCCATAGCATGTAACAAACATGGCTTGTTGGTTTCTCATGCCCTCTTCTGTCTTCAGAGAGAATCTGTCCAAGGATCTGTACCTGATGTCCCAGATGGATAGTGATCACTTTGTCCCCATCTGGACCATCGCCAGCATTGAGGGCATCAAGGTCCTCACTACCGACATGGACCTCATCCTGGAGGTACTACGAGGTATGAACAAAAACCCACCTCACCTTTGACCCTATAGGAGTGGGGAGAACTGTGGAAATAGTCTCCCTGGACAGGCTTATACTGTAGCCTGCTACATGACTGGTCAGAAACAAGCTCAGGTTGCAGGATTTCTACCCAAACTAAAAATCACTTAGCACAAGTTGTAACCTCATACCAGATGTTGTGTTGACACATGGCTGGGAACGAGATTAGTGGTGGCTAGAACTGCATTGTTAGATCAATTAGTAATAGTATCGAGAAGGATTGTGGTAGTCAAACTTAAAACAATATACTTAGTCCCTACAAAATGACAAATTACTTATTCCACATTTTTGTTACAGCCTGAATTCCAAATGGGTGAGAAATATATTTGTCTTCTACTCAATACCCTATAATGCCACATTTTTTCAAATCCATTAAAAATTGAATATGTCATTTACATAGGTGTTCACACCCCTCAGTCAACACATGTTAGAATCACCTTTGGCAGTGATTACAGCTGAGTCTTTTTGCGTAAGTCTCGAAGAGCTTTGCACAACTGGATTGTACAATATTTGCCCATTCTTTGAAAAATTCTTCAAGCTCTGTCAAGTTGGTTGTCGATCATTGCTAGACAGCCATTTTCAAATCTTGCCATAGATTTTCAAGGCAATTTAAGTCAAAACTGTAACTAGGCCACATAGGAACATTCATTGTTGTCTTGGTAAGCAACTACAGTGTATATTTGGCCTTATGATTTAGGTTATTGTCCTGCTAGAAGTTTAATTTGTCTCCCAGTGTCTGTTAGAAAGCAGACTGAATCAGGTTTTTAACTAGGATTTTACCCGTGCCTAGCTCTTTTCTTTTCTATTTTTCCCCAAAAACAACTCCCTCGTCCTTGCCAGTGAAAAGCATACGCCACCACCATGCTTGAAAATATGGTACTCGGTGACGTGTTGGATTTGCCCCAAGCATAACGCTTTGTATTCAGGACAAAGTTGATTTCTATGGATTTCTTTTGCAGTATTACTTTAGTTCCTTATTGCAAACAGGATACATGTTTTGTAATATTTTTATTCTGTACAGGCTTCCTCCTTTTCGCTCTGTCATTTAGGTTAGTATTGTGGAGTAACTAGAATGTTGTTGATCCATCCTATTCATCATTGCCCTCTTGGTGAAATTCTTGAACGGTTTCCCCCTTCTCCGGTAACTGAGTTAGGAAGGACGCCTGTATCTTTGTAGTGGCTGGCTGTATTGATACACCATCCAAAGCGTAATTAATAACTTCACCATGCTCAAATGGATATTCAATGTTTTTCTTCTCTCATCTACCAATAGGTGCCCTTTTGTGGCATTTGAAAACCTCCCTGGTGTTTTGGTTGAATTTGTGCTTGAAATTCACTACTCAACTGAGGGACCTTGCACATCATTGTATGTGGGGTACAGAGGTGTGTGAGTGTGTGTAGGCCAGTGACACACAATCTAAATTTCATCAATTTTAAATTCAGGCTGTAACACAACAAAATGTGGGAAAAGTCAAGGGGTGTGGATACTTTCTGAAGGCACTGTCATAGTAGTAATTAATGGGAGCAGCATTAGGTAGGTGAGAAACATGATCCATGTTAAAGTTGAGTGAGGGTTTTCAAGCACTTTGGGGTAGGTATGCCATGAACCTGGCTTTGGGAGCAAACTCACTCAAATGAGAGCAAATATTCCTCACTGAGTCATTATTTGAAAAGGCGCTAGTAAATTTGATATATTTTTGTGTGTGGTTTCAGCCTCGCCCATGGTACAAGTTGACGAGATGGGGGAAAAGGTTCGGCCCAATCACAAGCGCTGCATCATCATTCTGAGGGAGGTGCCAGAGACCACACCTGTAGAGGTAACAAAATTTAGAATGAGCTTTTTTGTGTTTGAGCGTTTTTTCCGGTTTACATTCTATGTAGCCCACTGCCCTAGCACTAAACAGCTGATTCAAATAACCAAGTAATCATCAAGCTTTTATTATTTGAATAAGCTGTGTAGTACTTGGGCAAAAAAATAAAAATGTACCCCTTGGGGTCACTAGGACCGAGTTTGGGAAACGCTGGTGTAGCCATTTGCGCATTACATGTGAAGAATATCATTTATTTTGTTGCAGAACTCTAAGAAAGGTTCTAACACCCTCATCTTCTCTCTATTTCCTCAGGAAGTGGAGGCTCTCTTTAAGAATGAAAACTGTCCCAAGGTGATGAGTGTTGAATTTGCGGCCAACAACAACTGGTACATCACATTCCAGTCGGACACTGATGCACAGCAGGTAGCGTTGCACTTCCACACTCTTTAGTCAGTCAGTGAAAATGTCCTTATTCAAAGTTCACTGCATGCGTGTTGAATTTGCACATGTTTTTTTGCTATTTGTCTTCTGATATTGTATAAATGTAATTTCCTATTTGTTAGTTCAATCAAACCAACACAGTTCTGTTGATTGATCTATGCTGAACAAAAATATAAATGCCACGTCAAGTGTTGGTCCCAGACATTTTCCTTACGCACAAAAAGCTTATTCGTCTCAAATTTGTTTACATCCCTGTTAGTAAGCATTTCTCTTTGCCAAGATAATCCATCCACCTGACGGATGTGGCTCATCAAGAAACTGATTAAACAGCATGGTCATTACACAGGTGTACCTTGTGCTGGGGACAGAAAAAGGCCACTCTAAAATGCGCAGTTTTTGTCACACAACACAATGCCACAGATGTCTCATATTTTGAGGGAGTGACATGCTGACTGCAGGAATGTCCCCCAGTGCTCTTGCCAGATAATTGAATGTTCATTTCTCTACCATAAGCTGCCTCCAACGTCGTTTTAGAGAATTTGGCAGTACAGTACGTTCAACTGGCCTTGCAACTGCAGACCACGTGTAGCCCCAGGACTTCCACATCTGGTTTCTTCACCTGTAGGATCATCTGAGACAGGTCACCCGGACAGCTGATGAAACTGTGTAGTATTTCTGTCTGTAGTAAAACTCATTTTGATTGGCTGGGCCTGGCTCCCCAGTGGGTGGGCCTATGCCCTCCAGTTCCATGCATGACTGCGCCCCTGCCCAGTCATTGGAAATTCGTAGTTTAGGGCCTAATTTATTTATTTCAATTGACTGAATTTCCTTATGAACTGTAACTCAGTAAAATCTTTGAAATTGTTCCATGTTTATTTTTGTTCAGTATAGTTTACCAGCCTAGTGAAAAGTTGTGTTTACACAGGTAGCCCATTCTGATATTTTTTAACAAACGAGATCAGCTCTGGAAAAAGATCTGATTTGATTGGTCAAAGACAAATGAACTGGCAGGCCCCTGTTTCGTTTGTACTTGGAGGCTATTTTCTGTTTGTGGGGTTGATGCTGCTGCTGTGTCTGCAAGTTGTATATAAAAGAAAAGCTATTTAGACATGTAATCATATCTCCTACATGTGAAAAGGTATTGTCCAGCTCTCACAGTACTTTGTTTTTCCTCTTCTTCCTCAGGCCCACAGATATCTAAGGGAAGAAGTGAAAACGTTTCAGGGAAAACCCATCATGGTGAGTACATGTACTGTTCCTTTAACATGTGAGACATGCTGCTTTTATATTAAGTGATTTCAGTGCCAACAGAAAATGTATTTGAATTCAATATTTTTGAAGTTGTTGAATATTTTTGCATTTGTAATGCACAAATTGAGTTCATAAGTTACACTTGTATTTCATGATTTGAAACTGAATTGAATGAATATTGCATTCAGTTTTAAAATTCAATATTTATATATTTTCTTTCAATATGGTTAATATTGCATTCATTGTCTGTGTATAAAGTTTACAAACTAATTTCAAGTTGACCAAGTTTCATATTCAGTTTTGCTATTTGGCATGATTCATTCATTTTCTTCCAATGAATTTGCCTCTAGCGTTATAAGCCTTTATCACCCCATTCCTGAAAGCTACGACCCTCTGGAGCATAGTCATTCTGTTCCCCTCTATGGACACATTAAAAGGGAGTGTGACAAAAACAGCAATTTGGCCCCCATTACAATTTAGTTGAGTAGCCCTGTCATAGACCTTCTTAACCTCTCTAGGCTAGATTGGACGCTACCGTCCAACCTGACCAACATCCAGTGAAAGTGCAGGGCGCCAACTTCAAACTACAGAATTGTAAATATTTAACATTCTTGAAAATACACATGCAATATGTCAAATTAAAGCTTGACGACTTGTTAATCCAGCCACGGTGTCCGATTTCAAAAAGTCTTTACGGCGAAAGCAAACCATGCAATTTTCTGAGGACAGCGCCCCATCAAACACACAGACAATCATACACTGCTCAAAAAAATAAAGGGAACACTTAAACAACACTATGTAACTCCAAGTCAATCACACTTCTGTGAAATCAAACTGTCCACTTAGGAAGCAACACTGATTGACAATACATTTCACATGCTGTTGTGCAAATGGAATAGACAACAGGTGGAAATTATAGGCAATTAGCAAGACACCCCCAATAAAGGAGTGGTTCTGCAGGTGGTGACCAGACCACTTCTCAGTTCCTTTGCTTCCTGGCTGATGTTTTGGTCACTTTTGAATGCTGGCGGTGCTTTCACTCTAGTGGTAGCATGAGACGGAGTCTACAACCCACACAAGTGGCTCAGGTAGTGCAGCTGATCCAGGATGGCACATCAATGCGAGCTGTGGCAAGAAGGTTTGCTGTGTCTGTGAGCGTAGTGTCCAGAGCATGGAGGCGCTACCAGGAGACAGGCCAGTACATCAGGAGACGTGGAGGAGGCCGTAGGAGGGCAACAACCCAGCAGCAGGACCGCTACCTACGCCTTTGTGCAAGGAGGAGCAGGAGGAGCACTGCCAGAGCCCTGCAAAATGGGCATGTGTCTGCTCAAACGGTCAGAAACGGACTCCATGCGGGTGGTATGAGGGCCCGACATCCACAGGTGGGGGTTGTGCTTACAGCCCAACACCGTGCAGGACGCTTGGCATTTGCCAGAGAACACCAAGATTGGCAAATTCGCCACTGGCCCCCTGTGCTCTTCACAGATGAAAGCAGGTTCACACTGAGCACATGTGACAGACGTGACAGTCTGGAGATGCCGTGGAGAACGTTCTGCCGCCTGCAACATACTCCAGCATGACCGGTTTGGCGGTGGCATTTCTTTGGGGGGCCGCACAGCCCTCCATGTGCTCGCCAGAGGTAGCCTGACTGCCATTAGGTACCGAGATGAGATCCTCAGACCCCTTGTGAGACCATATGCTGGTGCGGTTGGCCCTGGGTTCCTCCTAATGCAAGACAATGCGAGACCTCATGTGGCTGGAGTGTGTCAGCAGTTCCTGCAAGAGGAAGGCATTGATGCTATGGATTGGCCACCCTTTTCCCCAGACCTGAATCCAATTGAGCACATCTGGGACATCATGTCTCGCTCCATCCACCAACGCCACGTTGCACCACAATGTCCAGGAGTTTGCGGATGCTTTAGTCCAGGTCTGGGAGGAGATCCCTCAGGAGACCATCCACCACCTCATCAGGAGCATGCCCAAGCGTTGTAGAGAGGTCATACAGGCACGTGGAGGCCACACACACTACTGAGCCTCATTTTGACTTGTTTTAAGGACATTACATCAAAGTTGGACCAGCCTGTAGTGTGGTTTTCCACTTTAATTTTGAGTGTGACTCTAAATCCAGACCTCCATGGGTTGATACATTTGCTTTCCATTGATAATTTTTGTGTGATTTAGTTGTCAGCACATTCAACTATGTAAAGAAAAAAGTATTTAATAAGAATATTTCATTCATTCAGATCTAGGATGTGTTATTTTAGTGTTCCCTTTATTTTTTTTGAGCAGTGTATTTCATCCCGCCAGGCACGACACAAAACTCATAACTATATAATTTGTGCCTTACCTTTGAAGAGCTTCTTCTGTTGGCACTCCAATATGTCCCATAAACATCACAAATTGTCCTTTGTTCGATTAATTACATCGTTATATCTCCAAAATGTCCATTTATTTGGTGCGTTTGAGCCAGAGAAACACTGGTTCCAACTTTGCTTAACATGACTACAAAATATCTAATAAATTACCTGTCATCTTTGTCCAAACATTTCAAACAACTTTCCTAATCCAGCTAGGTATTTTTTAACGTAAATAATCTAACATTTAAGACGGGATAAACTGCTTTCCTTAGCGGATAAAAACAAAGTGGAGTGAGCTTTCAGGTCGCATGCCCCAACCACAACAGTACACTAGACTCGATCCTCGTTCTGAACAGCCCTACTTCTTCATTTCTCAAAGGGAAAAACATCAACCAATTTCTAAAGACTGTTGACATCCAGTGGAAGCGAAAAGAACTGCAAGCAAGTGCCTTAGAAATCTAGATCCACATAGAAAACTCAGTGAAAAGAGTGAAATAAAAAAAATAATTCCTGGATGGTTTGTCAAATAAGGTCTGTTATACTCAGACATCATTCAAAGCGTTTTCTATCCAAATCTACTAATATGCATATCCTAGCTCCTGGGCCTGAGTAGCAGGCAGTTTACTTTGGGCACACTTCTCACCCGGATGTGAAAATACTGCCCCCTAGCCTAGAGAGGTTAAGGATAGCATTTCCACTCCCTAATTAATCTTGCTCTTGTGATTGACTGGGTGTGAACCGTGTCTCCTGCACAGTACTCTGTTGGCCAACTTAACTAAAGCCTATAGGGATGAGTACAGGAAGCTAACAAGTCTCCAGCAAGGTTACTCATCAAAAGAGAGAGGACATTGGTTACATTTCACCCCTCTTTGACCTCATACTCAGACATCATGGCACCATTATAGCTGATGGGGTTCACTCCAATTTAAAATCATGAAATAAAACTTAAGTTTATGAATTCTATGATTCAATGTGTGCATTACAAATAATTGTATTTTTATTCTGTTGGGACCGAAATGGCTCCTTTAGTTTGGTCAAGGGGGGGCAATGCGTAACATTAGTCAACGGTAAAACTCTGAGATCAGATGATAGGAGTGGGGGGAAGCAGCGCTGTGTGGACTACCTCAGACTGTTTTGGAGTCAGCTGTTATGCGGTCAGATCAGTGACTTGTAAAGGGGGTTGCTGTCTTGTTGGGAGCACGTGGCTGAGCTGTGGCTGCACGACAGTAAGGTCACCTTGAGTTTGTGCCTATATAAGCGTCTGAAAAGGAAGGAGTAAGTCCAGCCAGCAGTCTCTGTCTCGTTCTATTCTAAACTGGTCTGAACTCAATCTCCAGTCATCTCCCCCATTCAAGATGTTATGACATTGTCCACATTTCATTCAACCACTCTTCTTTAGCAGTAGTTGATTGTCATTAAATGTATCTGGCATAACACATTCAGGCTCAATTTCAAATGGTTATCATTTAGGTTGCTAACAATGTGAATTTGATTGTTGTGCTAAATCGAGCTTAATGCCTCAAACTCCAGATCTATGATTTGACTTGCATGATGTTTAAGGCTGGAAAAGCGGTACCCCCCCCGGTGATGATCAGTATCGCGCTTGGAAGGACCCAGGAGCACTGTGGCTGTGGAGGGGTCTCTTCATCTCTAAAACACTACCCTCTCCTCCTCTCTAACTTTCCCTCCCTTTTTCGTCCTCTTCATCGTCCTCTCCCTCCCTCCGTCAGCACAGTGTGACTGACCTAATGACCGTGAGATTATGAGATCTGAGGGGAACAAGGAGCATGGCCTCTTTCCTTCTCTGTGAATGGCAGTGTGGGGAGACGATGTAATGTCAATGTTTATTTTACTGTACATTGTGTTTACATGTCGTGTTCATACTCTCCATTTCCAGTCCTTTACACATCTTCCTGTCGCTCTCTTGCTCTGTCTAGGCTCGTATCAAGGCCATCAACACATTCTTTGCGAAGAATGGCTACCGTAGTGTACCGAACTCCAGTGTGTACAGCCAGCAGGGCCAGTCCCAGTATAACTCAACACACCTCTACATGCAGCAGGTATTCAGCCCCCAGCAGCAGTACCCACTCTACCCCCTGGTGCCACCCACCTGGAACCCATCGCCTGCCCCTTACTTCCAGACCCCGCTGGTGAGGCCCGCTTGATTGTTGTTTCCTGTTGTAACTAGAGGTCGACCATTATGATTTTTCAATACCGATACATTTTTTTGGTCCTCCAATAATCAGTATCGGCCGATTTATGTATATAAATGTTTTTTATTTATTTGTAATAATGACACTTAAAACAATACTGAATAAACACTTATTTTAATATAATACATCAATAAAAATCAGTTTGGCCTCAAATAAATAATGAAATATGTTCAATTTGGTTTAGATAATGCAAAAACAACGTGTTGGAGGAGAAAGTAAAAGTGCAATATGTGCCATGTAAAAAAAGCTAACTTAAGTTCCTTGCTCAGAACATGAGAATATATGATAGCAGGTGGTTCCTTTTAACATGAGACTTCAATATTCCAAGGTAAGAGGTTTTAGGTTGTAGTTAATATAGTATTTATAGGACTATTTCTCTCTACCATTTTGTATTTCATATACCTTTGACTATTGAATTGTCTTATAGGCACTTTAGTATTGCCAGTGTAACAGTATAGCTTCTGCCACCCTCCTCGCCCCTACCTGGACTCGTACCAGGAACACATTGAAAACAGCCACCCTCGAAGCATCGTTACCCATCGCGCCACAAACTCGGTGGCCCTTGCAGAGCAAGTGGAACAACTACTCCAAGTCTCAGAGCGAGTGACATTTGAAACGCTATTAGCATGCATCCCGCTAACTAGCTAACCATTTCACATCGGTTACACCAGCCAAATCTCGTGAGTTGATAGGCTTGAAGTCATAAACAGCGCAATACTTGAAGCATTGCGAAGAGCTGCTGGCAAAACGCATGAAAGTGCTGTTTGAATGAATGCTTACGAGCCTGCTGCTGCCTACCATCGCCCAGTCAGACTGCTCTATCAAATATCAAATCATAGACTTAATTATAACATAACACACAGACATACGAGCCTTTGGTTATTAATATGGTCGAATCTGGAAACTATCATTTCGACAACAAAATGTTTTATTTCAGTGAAATAAGGAACCGTTCTATATTTTATCTAACGGGTTGCATCCCTAAGTCAAAATATTGCTCTTACATTGCACAACCTTCAATGTTATGTCATAATTACGTCAAATTCGGGCAAATTAGTTCGCAACGAGCCAGGCGGCCCAAACTGTTGCATGGTTTGGTGCAGCCGTTCAACGTTTGATTTTTTTCGCAAATGCGCCGTTGTTAAATCACCCCCCTCCGTTGCATCGATTATATGCAACGCAGGACACGCTAGATAAATACATATGGTTGATATTACTAGTTTATTGAGTGATTATGATTGATTGTTTTTTATAAGATAAGTTTAATGCTAGCTTGCAACTTACTTTAGCTTCTTACTGCATTCGAGTAACAGGCAGGCTCTTCGTGGAGTGCAATGACAGGCAGGTGGTTAAAGCGTTGAATCCCGGAGCTGACAAGGTACAAATCTGCCCCTGAACAAGGCAGTTAACCCACCGCTCGCTCCGAGGCCGTCATTGAAAATAAGAATGTGTTCTTAACTGACTTGCCTAGTTAAATAGGTGTAAGGTGTAATAAAAAAATAAATCGGTGTCCAAAAATTCCGATTGTTATGAAAACTTGAAATCGGCCCAAATTAACCAGTCAAATCAAAAATCAAATCAAATATGTTTATATAGCCCTTCGTACATCAGCTGATATCTCAAAGTGCTGTACAGAAACCCATCCTAAAACCCCAAACAGCAAGCAATGCAGGTGTAGAAGCACGGTGGCTAGGAAAAACTCCCTAGAAAGGCCAAAACCTAGGAAGAAACCTAGAGAGGAACCAGGCTATGTGGGGTGGCCAGTCCTCTTCTGGCTGTGCCGGGTGGAGATTATAACAGAACATGGCCAAGATGTCGACCTCTAGCTGTAACTTGTATTGAATTCGATTTGGTTAGAAGTACTGTTGTTCATTCCTAGGATGACCAGCCCCTCCAGAGTGTGTTGGTTGTCATGGGTACAGAAGTGTTGGGTGTACCTGTAGGAACTCTCAAGTTTCAGATGTAATTTTATGATCATTCTGAACAAACATTTTTAGAACATGATTCAAATTATTATTTTTTTTCTGCAAATTGCTCCTATAAATACAAACCTCTGAACCTAATGATGACAACCATGCGCATAGAGGGGTTCAGGCTGGGAGACAAACCACTCTGGGTTCATATATGCCCCCAAATCTTACTCTCCTGTTTCACACCAGTGAACAATAAGATTATGAGATCTGATGATCTGGGTAGGTGATTTAGGAATGGTGGACGTCATCTTAAACATGTCCTGTTCTGACCCATGTGAATTTACCCTGCGTCAGCTGTAACACACATCCTTCACGTTGCGCTCTGGGGTCAGAGGGGGATGACATTTACTAATGTATCACTGTCAGGATCAGCTAATCTTGTAAGAGCTGTGTCATAGAAAACTGAGGTGATTTGACTGGTTGCCATTTTGTGTTCTGCTTTTTCTCCAGGCCCCGTTCCCCAACAGTGGCTTTGTGAACGGTTTCAGCACCCCTGGGAACTACAAGACTGGCACCAGTCCCTTGGGCCTCGGACGACCGCCCTTCAACAGAAACCGGTAGGTGTTTTCTCTCAGGGCAAGAACCCCCATCCGGGTCCATCAGAAGGCTTTATTAGATGGCTTTGACCCAATGATGACATATCGATGCGCATAGAGGTGCTTCAAGCTAAGTGATGAAGACTTTTGGGTTTTCCTTTCTTTCACTCCTTTTTCTTTCTCCTCTATCTCTATCTATCCCCCCAAAGTCACTCGTCTCCACACTTGACCCGATGAGCGTTAAGATTATGAGATCTGAGGGTTCAAACGTCTTATTTGGCCGTCCAAAGTGGTCCAGTGAATTAATCCACAGCCTTACAACATTAGATTCTGTTTTAAAAAGCCAGTTTGACTAGCACCAGGATGGTTGTTGTAATTGAACAGACACTGTAATTTAGTGCACATAATGGTATTTATGTTCATCATCAAAGCAAGACCGTTTTTTGGCTCTGCTGTCATAAATAACTGTTTTTTTTCTTACTCCCCACAGTGTCCCCCTCTATTCTAGAAAGAATGTAATCAATGCATTCAGGTATAAATGATCAGATATCAATCATGTCATCAGTTGATGCTCTCTCACACTTTCATTTCATCCAGTGTCATTCTAAAACATACGCGTTCACAAGCTACGATGTTAATCCAGATTTTAAACCATCCATGTAATGCTACACTGGGGTGTCCTTGGGAACGGTGGTGAATGGCAACCCTCAACTGATATTTTAGATGGCTAGCGTAACTGACAAATGACACTGATCAAATTTTATTGGTCACATGCAGATGTTATTTTGGTTGTAGTGAAATGGTTCCTAGCTCCAACAGTGCAGTAGTATCTAACAATTCACAACAATACACACATCTAAAAGTAAAATAATAAAAAATAAAAAAAATAATTACATTTACATTTGTTGTTTGAATATGGGATCCAGCAAGTTCATTACCCTCAGCTTGTGCCGAGCAAACCAAAACCATTCCCTTAGTATTCTATACAGGAGCATATTTACAATCCCCTTCATTTACCATCTTAATGTTTAATGTCCTGTCCTCCTCATCCTCTGCATGAATCATACTGGAACCCCGCTAGCTGTTTTGTGATCATATCTTTAGACTGAACGATAGATGGCATTTATGCTTGAGCAATTGAGTTTGTTGAGTTGATATGACTGACTGATCTTCCTTTCCTCAGGAACCACGCAAAGAGCCAGCCCCGGCCATGTGACGAGACCCCTCCTCCCTCTGTTACACCCGTATCCCCCATGGTGGATGGCCTGTCGGGCCCCTCCAGCGCTCTTCCTACCCGGGCGGCCGGGGCTCCCCTGGGTAGCACCCCCGAGCCTGGCCTTGTGCCCCCCACCCTCAGGGACACCCTGCCACTGGCTGCAGAGGGGATGCCCAATGGAGACCTGGGCATTGCTGGCAGGGGCAGGTCAGTCTGCACAGAGCCCCTTCATACATCCATCCACACACCCAACAACCTGCTCATACATGAAATGTGATCATGTCCCTGTTGGGCTTTATCAAATGGCTTTGACCCAGTGATGACAAATCGATGCGCATAGAGGTGCTTCAAACTAAGTGATGAAGACTTTGGGGTTTCCCTTTTTCACTCCGCTCTCTCTCCATCCATCTACCCCCCCCCCCAAAGTCATTAGTCTCTACACTTGACCCGATGAGCGGTAAGATTATGAGATCTGAGGGTTCAAACGGGTCTGTCTTGGCCATCCAAAGCCTCCCCAACAAACGATTACCTGTTTGCTTATGATCATCTCTATGCTGTGTGTAACATGTTTATCTGTTGTAGGAGAGGCAGCTACAGAGGGATGCGGAGGAAGAGAGAGGACGAGAGAATCACGGTCAGTTTTCTGCCATTTAATTTTTTCTATCCCATGTTTAGTGTGGTTTATACCCCCTATCTCACCCACATGGTCAAATGTGTGTTTTCTGTGTTTTGGTGTTCAGAGGCCCATCCCTCTGAGCGAGATAAAGGTTCCACAGCCCAAGTTTGACCTGGCGACCTCCAACTTCCCTCCATTGCCTGGGTGTGTGGTCAGCACGCAGGGAGAGCCCTTGCTAGAGACTCGCATGTCTGATGTGGTTCGAGGCCTCAAGGTGACCAGCGACAAGGTGAGGAAAAACCCTGTTAGTTTTTGCCTCCTTACCACTTGATGTGACAGGAAGAAGTGGTCTATAATAACTTGTCTGGTCTGTCACTTAATCCCAACTCTTACATTCCTCTTACTGTAGTTAGTCTCTCAGCCAAACGTCATGTCTTTCACCCCTCTTAAGTCAACTATGTTCATTTCTCTTATTTTCAGCCTGATGTGAATAAGGAGTCTGTGGCCCCTCCTGCTAGTGCCCAAAAGGAGGCTGTGAGTGCGCCCAGTCAGGTCGTGCCGGCCCACAAACCCCCCACCCCTCTGGTTGTGGAGCCCCTTGTTCCAAGGTATGGTTTACCTCTGGCTTACGGCTGCAAAGATCTGCTGTAGCGATTTTGATGATCCAACATGATTTCACTGTTGGAAATTAACCTTATTGGTAATCTTTTCCTCTCCTGCCTGTGCAGTGTTGCTCATCCAGTAAAGAAAGTGGAGAAGCCTGAGCCTCATGTCCAAAAAGAGATGGCTCCACCCCCCACACCACCCTCTTCTCTGCCAACCCCCTCACAGCCCGCCGCTGCAACCAAACCTACGCCCACCCACAGTCAGTCCATCTCCACGGCAACACCATTTCCCGCCACTATCACACCTGCACCGGTAAGACTTCACTCACTGCCTGGTGGATTTCACTGGATACATAATGCATTGGATAGAATGTTGTCAGTTAACATAATTGGTTAAATAGAGATTAATGAAGAGATGTCAGGCCCTAGTCATCCTATGTCTATTTTCTCTCCTCCCCTATTCTCTTTTTTTGTCTATCCATCTTCATCCATCCAACCAGGAGTCAAGGAAACTGAGCTATGCTGAGATGTGCAAGCGGCCAGCCACCCAGCCCCCAGCGCCAAGCACCTCCCCAAACCCTCCCACCTCCCCGGCCAGCCAACCCCTGCGTGAACTGCGGGTCAACAAGGCCGACGAGCCCGCCACCTCCTCCAGCAGCGATGGGGATAGGCCTGAGAAACCTGAGCGGCCTGGAGAAGGCCAGCCCCACCTTGATCCCCTTGGCTCATACTGTGGGGTTAATGGCCCTGCCCGATCCGGAGGGATGGGCCTAAAGTACCGGGATCAGCAGAGAGGTGCGTCCATGAGCCGTCGCATCTCCCCCCAGGGCTGGGCCAGACGGAGCGGGAAGGAACAGAACATTCCCCCCCGGTCACCAAAGTAGCTTAAACAACAACCAACAGACTAACAGAAAAACAAACACAAATCTATATACGTGTGTGTGTATATATATGTAAAGAGATAAATATATATATATATGTTATTGGATGAAAGAACACATTTGCGTTCTTCATCTTAAAGACCCCCCTGAAGCTCGGTCGGACATCCGCTGACCTTTGTTTAAGAAAGACTGCAAGCGGTAATCATTTTAACAGGGGGCCGACACGAGTGTTACAAATCATAAACTGAAGGACTTGTTTGAAAGAATAGCGAGAGATGCTTACATGCTGCCTCACCTTGGTTAGCTTGAAGGCTGTGTCCTCCACTGCTAAATCTATGTTCATTTGGTTTCTGTCAGTGGGGGATGGGGGACAAATATACAGTAATGCCTTGTATCACCAGAATACTGGTAGTTGCAAAGGGGAAAAAAGAAAAGAGCTGTTAGCAAATCTAGTCATTATGCGACACAGCAAAAGATGTGGACATCCACCAATATGACATTGTTATGAGTTGATACATATGAAGCAATTTGTTGAAGGGGTTGGCAAGTGATTATTTTGGCGAAGGGCTAAGGATAGTTCATAAAATGTGTTTTTATGTAGGTTGGAAGCGAGAGGGCCACATGGTTTTAGAGAAGTGCCTGTTTTGAACTGTTCTGAGAGATGGAGTGAGTTGGGAAGCCTGTCAAGCTGCACTTTCTTTTAGGTGAAGAAACAGTCTTGGATGCCTGTCAGCTAAGAGTCTGGAATTATTTTGTGTTCAGAATCAATGGGAAAATATGAATTTATTAGAATCAATGATTTTATTTTCACGGTTGCTGGAAACTTTTGGTATACCCTTGCTTGAGTAGGACATTAAAACCTTTACGATAATGGTGATAGGATACCGTGCAAATGTGGGGAAAAGTTTGGATAGTCAGGCTGTCGGTCACTGAATTGTTATATTTTCCACTCCATTTCCTATTACTTTGAAACATATGGTTAAATGTTTGAGGTGTTGGTCCCAACTGTCTGCCAATCCTGTTTAGTTAAAATATGCTTTGGTTGGTTAATGACGATTGCGCAAGGTACTCTCCGAAGTTTTCCTATACGAACTGCTTGCTTTTGTTTTTTTTAAGTGGTTTAAGTAAAAAAAAAAAAAAGGTTTTAAGTGGTTTGCTACAGTGTGTTATGAACATGACCCACCAATCCATTGGTTGGGATTTGAGTGGATCAGGAAGTGTTGTCATGGGTAACAGCTCATGAGAAAGGGAGGAGTCTTCCCTTAGTGAAGTTATTTGGGAGTTGAGGCAGTCAGCACTCGCATTGTAGACACCTGACACGTTCACAGTTATCATGGATTTGACCATTTTATACGTAGCCTTTTTAAAGGGGCAGTCTGCAGTTGCTACATTCATTATTGGACCTATTATTAATTTATGTACCAATTTTGATTCTTCAAGTATCAAAGCTTTGTTCCACTGTCCTACCCCATCAGAACCCAAAATATAAGCCTGTTTTACTCCAATGTTTGTAAAGAAAGTAAATGCAGACTAAATCTATATAGCCTCAAAACATGGTTAAAACTGTCATTTTTATGCATCCATAGCTCAGTCTATGAATTTGAGCTGTTACATTTCTCCAACCCCATCCCTCAGCTTTTCACTGTAACACGGTAGGGAGAACGCTTTGTTTCAACTGCTGATTGTCATTTTAAGAAGAGTAGTTTTAATTATTTGTGTCTTGCATAAAAGTTTAACCTGTTGTATTAATATGTACAATTAATTGTACCTATGTGGTCAAATGCAGGATACCGGCGTTAACATATACCTTCCTATTTATGTCTTGATGGAACAGGTGGTCTTTATCATCAAATAGAAACCTTTCCACCCCAGATATCTGGCCATTTCAACATGCCATCATATCTGTGCAACATGTTCCAGAGTAGTCTGCCATGCATTTTGGTAGCTCTTGTATCATGTGGAATAGGTTAGATGGTATTTTATAGACTAGTAATGGGATCCCAAGCATGAAACTAGTCTTTGGTACTATGTATTCGAGCTTGCTCATTTTAAAATGGCCTGAATTCAAGTAAACGTACTCAGTTCTCATTCTCTTATTTGTTGGCATCAGGAATTAATCTATAAAGGAGCTTACTGGTTTAGAGCAGCGATCACTGGAATTTTACGTTTTTTTAATGCAAATAAACTTTAAAAAAAAAACTTTTTTAAAAATAAATTTGTCAGGAAAGTTCTTCCCCAGCAAGAGTCCGGTTAGTGTTCTGACTTCTCAATTTGAGTTGATAACATGCAGTACCGAACCTGTCCTAGTATGAGATTAGGTGTGGCCAGTGGAGACTTCCAGGTGTGGTGATAACATGCAGTACCGAACCTGTCCCAGTATGAGATTAGGTGTGGCCAGTGGAGACTTCCAGGTGTGTTGATAACATGCAGTACCGAACCTGTCCCAGTATGAGATTAGGGGTGGCCAGTGGAGACTTCCAGGTGTGGTGATAACATGCAGTACCAAACCTGTCCCAGTATGAGATTAGGGGTGGCCAGTGGAGACTTCCAGGTGTGTTGAGAGTACCGAACCTGTCCCAGTATGAGATTAGGGGTGGCCAGTGGAGACTTCCAGGTGTGGTGATAACATGTCCCAGTGAGATTAGGGGTGGCCAGTGGACCAGGTGTGTTGAACCTGTCCCAGTATGAGATTAGGGGTGGCCAGTGGAGACTTCCAGGTGTGGTGATAACATGCAGTACCGAACCTGTCCCAGTATGAGATTAGGGGTGGCCAGTGGAGACTTCCAGGTGTGGTGATAACATGCAGTACCGAACCTGTCCCAGTATGAGATAAGGGGTGGCCAGTGGAGACTTCCAGGTGTGGTGTTGGTAGGTGTTTTGTGCTTATCGTGTACAGAGGGATGTTTTCTTGTCCGTGAAATGCTGTCAATCTGATCATGTCCGTTTTGGGGTTATCCTTTTTCAATGTTGCCGTTGATTCATTGAACAGAGATTCTGAAGGGTGATAATGATGAATCAAGTTATTTTGGGATGGGATTGAGGGCAGAGCGACTGTCGGATATTAGAGTTTTAGTGTCTGGCTAACTCATAGGATTATGATTTAGCTGCTTTTTTCCCTTGTACATTTCACTTTTGGATTTTCTCTTTACTGTCTTAGTTTTCTTTTGATTTAAGATTTTAATGCATATCTCACGATTGTTTTAAATTCCGTACACGTCCATTGTTTGAAAAATGGAAGTTTGCGTAATATTAGGAGAGTTGACTTGACATGGGGAGCATCAACCTTCAGATCGGTTCCTTTTCTATGCGCTTGCAAACTTGTAATTCAGCCTTTGTGTATTAATGGATTGAACACTATCCAGACCATACATGTATAGAGATCATTATGTGAAAATAACTTTTTTTGCATGGACATTGCCATTTTAAAGTAGTCAACTTGGTGGGGATTCCTATGGATTGGGAGCAATCAACCAATTATCAGCACATTGACCGCCAACTAGCGGCCACAAGAAATGAATTACTCAAGATTTGTTTCTAGACTTCAACACTGTAGCTGGTGGTAAGTTGCCAAATTTAGCGTTACACTTTTCCAATATCAGAAGAAAATTGACTACTTTAAATGGCCAGGTCGCAATTGTAAATGAGAACTTGTTCTCAACTTGCCTACCTGGTTAAGTAAAGGTGAAATAAATAAAAAATGATCCAGACCAAAGTCAAGCAGGCAAAAAGACATCCTTGGGAACTTGCTCCAACACAACTGTTTCTGGGTGGGATGTGGAGAACTCGTAACCCTCCTACTGTTGGATGGTAAAGCTGTCAGTTAATTGATAATGCTCCCAGTCTCTTGATTGGCCAGTTATGCTTGATTAATGTAGTCCTATTTGAGGGAAGGCCACTTGTGTAGGTGGTCTGAATGTTCTTGTACAGATTTTGCGCCTAGAAGGCTAATCTTTGGTCAGGTTTTTTTTTTCTCCCTCTATTAAGCACATTTTAGATTTGAGTAAATCTTTTGAAAGAGTTCCTCAGTTGACTTTAGTTTTTTTAATGTACTCTGATGTACCCTTTTTCTTTCAATGCATTTTTTGTTTTTTGTGTGTTTTTCCCAAAATGTGTGTGTGTGTAGTATTTCCAAAACTGTTATCTGATTTGCTACTTGGGTAAAGTGAGAATGCGGTGCACTGCCTGGGTGCTAGCAGTGCAGTAACATGTTATCTATCTAACCACTGGGCCTATGTTGTTTTTTATATTTTTACATCCATTAATGGCTAAGTTAAGAGCAGCTAGTGGTGTTGTGGAATGAAATGCACTAACTTTTGTTTGAAAATAATCTCTTAGTCCTGTAAGGTGTAAAATCATTTTAGATGTCTACATTGAAGAAAAGGTGTTTAGCAGGTTTGCTGAAATTATTACAGGAATATGGTTTTATTTTTCTTTAACTGTTTTGATTAGTTTTTGTAGCACTTCCCTGCTGGGACAAAGGCGTTGGAGGGGGTGCAGCTGGGACATGGTAACGTACGAGGGTGGGATGTGAGACACTGAATTACTGATTTAATAGATGTCTGAACAAAAACTTAAAAGAATAATAAAGTACACATATTTCTTGTTTTTGCCTTAGATGCTGATTCTGGGTCCTGTGCTTGCAATGATTTTGCTGTCTGTGTGTTTCTAAATGTTTTGTGTGCGGTGCTCTGTGGTCTTGTCCCCAACATCTGTGTTAAAAGTGTGTGTGTGTGTGTCTCCACCAGTTATACTTTAACAGTCTCTTTTCTTCATGTCCAAATAAACGTTTCAGGCCAAACCAAAATTCTAGTGCCTTCTCAGTGTTGAGCTTTTCCTTCTCTGCAAAATAAAAGTAACAAATTCACTTTAATTTTGAGCAGGGCAGGTTTCATGGGAAGGCAGAAATGCGTGGCGCTCGTTATCCCATTCAATTTGTTGTTCACGTGAAAAACAGAATTATTTGCCGTGGTGGGGGTGTGTTGTATCAGTCATGAGTTTCCAAAAGCTTATAACGACCAGAAAGCATACAATGTCCTCTAACCTCTAAGAAATAAGTATCCTTTGGTCATATAGAGGCTGTTTGTAGACCTTGTGTGTACGCATGTTTTGAGTCTCTCGACAATGCTGATAATTGAATACGCTGCTCCAAAACATGACAGCTCCTATAAAAAGGTGTGCAAGCCCAATGGTGGTGGAAGCAGGAACATATACACACTTGTTTGGTGACTGTTGTATCATTTCAAGTGGGAACATGTATGCGAATAAACACTTTGCATTGTATTTATTGAGTTAAACTATATAGTGGGGCAATATAATTGTTTTGTCATTGCATGAGTGCAGTCCATAAGTATCGATCTTGCTTGATATGCTTCCCAAATTTCCAACTGCACACTGTGCCATCATGTTGCAGACTCAGGTCTTAACCTCTTAAAATCAAGTGCCGCTAACAGTTTTGTTCTGGCATCAGCATGGCTTTCAAAATATTACATAGACATAACTTAATCTTTTATATACCATGTATGGTATTTATCTTGTACGTCGCTGGGGCCGAGCTTCCTGCCATCCAGGACCCCTATACCAGGCTGTGTCAGAGGAAGGCCCTAAATGTTAAATGTCTCCAGCTACCCAAGTCATACTGTTCTCTCTGCTACCACACAGCAAGTTGCACTTATCCACCAAGCCTTGAACCAACAGGACCCTGAACAGCTTCTACCCCCATGCCATAAGACTGCTAAATAGTTAGTTAACCAACAGCTATCTGGACTATTTATCTGCATTGCCCCTTTTGCACTAACTCTTTTGACTCACATATGCTGCTGCTACTGTTTATCCTGTTGCCTAGTCACTTTAAGCCTACCTATATGTACATATCTACCTCAGTTACCTAGTACCCCTGCACATTGACTCAGTACTGGTACCCCGTGGACAGTCGTGGCCAAAAGTTTTGAGGATGACACAAGTATTAATTTTCACAGTCTATTGCCTCAGTTTGTACGATGGCAATTTGCATATACACCAGAATGTAATGAATAGTGATCAGATGACTTGCAATTGCAATTTTGGAGGATAGCCTGGTGTCAGGAAAGGCAGCAAAGAAGCAACTTCTCTCTAGGAAAAACATCAGGGACAAACTGATATACTGCAAAAGGTACAGGGATTGGACTGCTGAGGACTGGGGTAAAGTCATTTTCTCTTATGAATCCCCTTTCCGATTGTTTCGGGCATCTGGGAAAAAAGCTTGTCCGGAGAAGACAAGGTGAGCACTACCATCAGTCCTGTGTCATGCCAGCCAAGGAAGTGGGTTCACTCATAATTTTGCCTAAGAACAGCCATAAATAAAGAATATTACCAACACATCCTCAGAGAATAACTTCTCCCAACCATCCAGGAACAGTTTGGTGACGAACAATGCCTTTTCCAGCATGATGGAGAACCTTACCATAAGGCAAAAGTGATAACTAAGTGGCTCGGGGAACAAAACATTGATATTTTGGGTCCATGGCCAGGAAACTCCCCAGACCTGAATCCCATTGAGAACTTGTGGTCAAGAGGCAGGTGGACAAACAAAAACTCACATTCTGACAAACTCCAAGCATTGATTATGCAAGAATCGGCTGCCATCAGTCAGGATGTGGCCCAGAAGTTAACTGACAGCATGCCAGGGTGGATTGCAGAGGTCTTGAAAAAGAAGGGTCAACACTGCAAATATTGACTCTTTGCATCAACTTCATGTAATTGTCAATAAAAGCCTTTGACACATATGAAATGCTTGTAATTATACTTCAGTATTCCATAGTAAGATCTGACAAAAAATATATAAAGACACTGAAGCAGCAAACTTTGTTGAAATTAATATTTGTGTCATTCTCAAAACTTTTGGCCACAACTGTATATAGCCAAGTTATTGTTACCCATTGTGTATTTATTCCTTGTGTTATTTTTCCATTTTTCTTTTTCTCAGAATTTTTGGAAAAGGCCCGTAAGTAAGCATTTTACTGTTAGTCTGCACCCATTGTTTACGAAGCATGTGACATTTGATTTATCTGTCGTGTGAATATGGTTGCTACAGAGTATCTTTCCTCTTAAAAAGAGAAAAATGAAGTAATTCTATTCTATAGGGTGCCATTTGGGATGCATACTTTGGACTCTAACTGTTACAATCTGTGACATTGGCTTAGGAGGAAACCGCTATTACATGGTTGTCTTTGGGGATGTTTTATTTACTGTTTTGCATCAAAGTTTTTTTTAACAAGCATTGGTCATAAATTATGATCCCCTATTTTTGTTGCTTTTTAAAAATTGTTTCTAAAAGCTTTAACAAGAGCAAGGTATTGTGTTTCGTTTGACCTTGATCTGGCTAAGGGTCAAACTGGTTCAATCACCAACAAATGACAAGGCAGTGAGTTGACATGTCATTCTTTGGATCTTGAAAATCCCCATTAGAGAGAGGCTTGTTCTCACATGGTATTGACTGGTTGCTTAGGATGTAAAATATGGTATGTGACTTGAGTGTATAAACAAAGTAGAGGATTTTTGACAGATTTGATGTCATCTGTTGCATGGATACCATAGGGATTGCAATTTTCCACAAGTAGAAAATATTCTGCCATCATATATACCATGATGTGTACCTTACACTTACATCAAACATACAATATGTTATATTTAGATGAAAGAGTTATGAAAAAAAACAATTGCAGGTCTCTCAGTCTTTGGAGGTGATTAGAGGACACATTCAAGCCTCATGTTTGTAGTATTCGATTTTTTTTCAGCCATCCCGTTACGTAAGAAATTGAATATTTTCACTTCTCGCGCTATTTCACCGCAGCGGATAGGTAGCTAGCCAGGGACGTTGGGTGAGTTTGTAAACATTAGACTGGCTCGTGTTCAGATATCAAGATGTTACCGAAAATACTTTGTCGTGGAACAATTGACCTTCTGTCACATTTACCTTCCCCATTCTGAAATACTTATTTGACGCGCCTCAAATTGTGTCAGTGCCCTAGACAGCTAGCTAGCCTGTGTGACTGGGTGTTGTGTACAGTAAGTAACGTTATCCTCTATGGCAAGGCGTTAGCAAGTTAGCTGAAAAAAATCAATAAACTAGCTTAGCAATAACAGCGACCGCAAGAAGCCCTTTAAATTCGCTCGGCCGTGATTGCCAATGGTGGCTGATGGTTTGGTACAGACAGTACAGCAGACAATCTGGTGATAATGCTACTGGCCTGTCAGATATTGAATAACGTGATCCGTTTTTCATCCTATCTGACATTATCTTGCTAACGTTATATCTAGCGTTAACTTAAAGTGCTGTTGTAATCATTGGCCCATGGCTAGCTAGCTAACAAGGAAGGGGCAAGATGGCTAGCAAGCTAGTTCGTTACCTTGCTAGCAGCTTCTCTTAGCTAGTTTCTGTGCTGAGACTGCGCTGTTTGTTGACAGTTAGCCGAAAGGAGGCCATTTACCTTGGACAGCTAACCAGTAGGCGTATTTTACCATTAGATAGCTAGTCAACGTTATGTATTTAACTTTTTACACCAATATAATTAACATGGCTTTGTGTTATGTAATGTAAACAAAGTACTTTAATTGGAAGTAATGAACATTATTTATGTGAATATATCTGTTAAGCCTAATTTATTGTCCAATACAGACCGTTTTTTTATTACCTAGATGTAAGACGCAGACAGAATAACACAGTTCCATTCTCTTCCTTTCCCATACCTCTTTATTGCAGGCTCTTTGTGTGAGATGGGGGACGATCGACCTTTTGTGTGCACCGCCCCAGGCTGTGGCCAGGTAAGGTTTCTTTCCCTCGTTTTCTCTTCATCCCATATTCTCTTTTCCCCCCACTCTTTCACCTCTTTTTACATATCTTGGATTTCAGGAGCCATCTGCTATCACCTGTGTCTTGTGTTATCTTTGTACACAGAGATTTACTAATGAAGACCATCTATCGGTCCACAAACACAAGCATGAGATGACCCTGAAATTTGGTCCTGCCAGAACTGACTCCGTCATCATTGCAGGTGCTTGCCTCTAGCATTTCTCAATTATACTGTATAAAGCAATTATATGTTAGAACATATTTTTGACTAGCTATTAAACAAACACTAGCACCAAGACCCCTAGAGGGCGTAGTTCTTCCTGATGTCTTACTACATATTGGTGTCGACGCAGTCAGCCCAGCTGGCTATACACTCGTGTCCCACATAAAACATCCCCCATTCAGGCTGCAAAGGCATCGGTTTCCTCCTTAACTCGCTGTAATGTTTCTAACACCATGCTAGACTGGCTAATGCTACTTCCTGATGTTGCAGACTAGAGTAAACAAGACTGCTGCCACCTGATTGGCTGAACGCGGTGTGCAACATCCGGAAGTTGCCAATTTCTCCCCTCTTTCTCTCTCTCTCTAACCAGACCAGACCCCCACACCCACCCGCTTCCTGAAGAACTGTGAGGAGGTGGGTCTGTTCAACGAACTGGCCAGCTCCTTCGAGCAGGAGTTCCGGAAGGCCCATGAGGATGACCAAAGGAACAAAAACCCGGTGAGGATTGTGGAGGGGCTATGATGGGTTCGATTTTTAAACACGTAGTTTGACCGACTGATAAATGTTGTGTGTCTGGTTGTTGGTCCCCACGCAGCTCACGGCCCCCCAGCTTCCGGCACCACCCCTACAGACCCCCTCTGGGGTGAAAGAAGAGGATGAGGGGCCTCTGGAGGTTGACTCCTCCCCCCCAGGCAGTCCTGACTCCACCTCCAGCATGTCGGACAGCAGCAAAGAGCCAATGGTGAGAGGAAAGATACAACCTGGGGGCCAGGTGAACTGGGTGTATGGTTGAACAGATAATCGTTGTGTATGCTTTCTTCTTGTCAAGTTTGCATGGTCATTTGAGTGAGAGAGCGAAGGGAACAGTGGTGGCCAAAGAGAGGCTGCAAATTAATCACTTAGCTGTGAGGCAAGTAAAGATGTCAGCACAAAGTTTAAACTTAGTGGGCCTCTTAGTGTGTTCACCTCAGCGGCCTATAGTGTCCAACTCTCACCTGAGTTTCTCTGAGGCTGTGTTTACAATTCTGATCTTTTTTTCACTAAGTGGTCTTTTGACCAATCAGTTTAGCTCTGAAAAATACCTGATTTGAAAGATCTGATGTGATTGGTCAAAAGACCAATTAGTGGAAAAAATATCAGAATTGGCCTGTCTGTGCAAATGCAGCTTCTGTCTATCTGACTGGATGATTTGTGTTGACAGGAGACTCCTCCACGGCCGGTGGTGAGCTCTGCCCCCACGCCAACTATCGTACGCCCAGGGTCCCTTCCCATTCACCTTGTTTACGACCCCCTGCACCCGACTCTGCCCTCGCCAACCTCTGTCATCACACAAACCCCGCCCTCCAACAGACAACTGGGGTGAGTCTAATCTGCCAAGATCTCTTTGTTTGTGTTCTCTCTGTCTATTTAATTTATACTAATCTATCTCCTGTTCTCAGCTCTCCGACAGGTTCCTTCCCGCTGGTAATGCATCTCCCCAACGGACAGACAGTCCCTCTCCTCCCCAGCCCAAATATGACCTCAGTCATATCTGTGAGTGAATCACATTTATTTATAATGCCCTTTTTACATCAGCATTGTGAGTGAAAGTAGCAATGTCAAATGAACATGAAAGTCTTGATAATGCCAGGTCACTAGTAGGTGTTATTTTGTCTTCTCTTATTTTGTTCCTTCCTGTGTAATTTGTAGCTGGCGAGGCCGTTTAATTTGGTGCCCAACATCCCTGGGATTCCAGGCCCTCCGATTGGTGGGACCAGCAGTGGCTCCTCCTCCCCATCTGGGTATAGTCTACACTCAGAGGCCAAGATGGTGAGAGACGCATGCACCGGCAGGGACACACACACACAGTTAAGAAGCAAATATCAGTGGGCCTACCCATACCCATGGCAAAGGCAGGCAATGTTAATGGGAACTGTTTATTACTAAAGTTACTGAAACTTGTGGTCATTTTGGTAAATTACCAGTAGATTTTACAACCCTAGGAAGGCAGGTTGTTGATGTCTGTATAACATTTATGTGTCCCCCCCATCCCTCCCACTCTCTGTAGAGGCTGAAGGCAGCGCCGACCCAACAACAGCAGCAGCATGGCCCGGGGGCTCAGAACGGGGCTGGAGAGGGCCCAGGGGGGGCAGGTTCCAGCCCCATTGTCCCCCAGAGACATGAGCAGAGCCAGCAGCCCTCGCAGCACTCTGACACACCCTCTCCCGCACAGCCACAGGTAACACACACATACTGATACACACAATACCTAAGGGTCAGGTGGAATCTGCTAAAGGCTTCTGTTCTCCCTGGTTGTTACACTCTGTTAGGGCTGCAGCCCAGTCACTAGAGGGAAGTTTATACTACAACTGATGTGAGGAGTCCCCTTTGAAAAGCCTAAAGGGCTAGTGGCAATGACAGACAACCTCCAGAAATGATCAAAATACTAGAAAGGACACTGAACAAACCAAAAGCTGTTACAAAACATGTTTTGTAGATGAAATATGCTGGCAACTAAAGGTATTGATAAGAGATATGGACTACAATAAAGGTTCCAAAAACACCCAAATACTTCCTTTTTAGAACTGCAATACTCTCAGTATAGTGATGCAGGTCTTTAGATGTTGTACCCATGAAGTTGTCATTCCAAACTTTATCCGCAACATTATATTCCATTTGTTTGGGCTCGAGCGATACTTCTGTGGAGTCCGCACATGGAAAGGTATCGTTCGAGTCCAACAAAATGGAATATAAAATTGCCGATCTTGTTCTTAGATCTCATGTCGCTTGCATGTATTTGCCAAACTTTTGTGCACAAACATTAAGTTAAAATATGCACAGGCACACTCTCATGCCTATATGATTTACATATACTCACACAGCAAACCAGCAGTGGCTCCTCCTCTCCATTTGGGTATAGTCTACATTCAGAGGACATGATGGTGAGAGGCGTATACATGGAAACACTTTAAAATACACATGCAAATGCACTTTTACACACACACACACAAGCTCACACTCTTGTGCACTCTGGTATTCTTTCTCATTCTCTCATACATACACACCCAGTACAGAGTGTATAATACCTTCCCCTCCCGTCTTCCCCAGATGTCCCCAGCCCAGCCCACAGGTGGTAGGAGGCGGCGGGGTGCGGAGGTTGACCCAGACGAGAGGAGGCAGCGCTTCCTGGAGAGGAACAGGGCGGCGGCTTCTCGCTGCAGACAGAAACGCAAGGTGTGGGTCGGCTCTCTGGAGAGGAAGGCAGAGGACCTGGCTACCATGAATGTTTCTTTGACCGTGAGTCTACCGCCCTACAACCGTAACTGGACCTAGACTGTCTATTACAGTCAGTTACAATAGACCGTAACTGGGGTATTACAACAGCAGAGAAAGGCAAACTTAAAACATTGAACCCGTCTGGGATTGTATTATACTGGTAGGATCCCTAATATCATTCTCCTGCCCATGCGGTGTTATTGTATGCTTATCAGTGGTTGAGAACAACTTTGTGTGTAAATTGTCTTGTGTGATGTGTTCTGTTTCTATCAGAATGAAGTGGGTCTGCTGAGGAACGAGGTGACCCAACTGAAACAGCTGCTGCTGGCCCACAAAGACTGCCCTGTCACTGCCATGCAGAAGAAGTCTGCCTACATAGGTAATGTCGACAAACCATGTATGAATCAACTATCAATCACACAAGTATTTCATTCACTCCATCTGTTTGATTGTTAATTTAGGCTCTAATATTTCTGTCCCCTTTCCATCAACCTGTACTTCTACCTACCTACCTACCTACCTACCTACCTACCTACTACCGATCCATCAATCCAGGATCAACCTCCAACTCATCCATCTAATCTATTGCTTGCCTCTCACCTCTCTTTAAGGGTGAATGTTTCTCTCTCTGTCTGTAGCTGCAGGAGTAGAGGAGAACTCCAGGGACCCCCCCTCTGAGCCTATGGGTTCCCCAGCCCCGGTTATCCAGCACGGGCCTTCGCCCCTTGCCCCCAGCCCTGGGGACATCACCGTCAACGGAATGAGCGTCCGCGCGGCTGAGGCAGTAGCCATGTCGGTCCTGGCCGGCATGGGGGCGGCCCAGCAGGGAGGGGTCCTCATGGCCACAAAGCCGCAGCCGGCCCCCAGATGATGAGCAGGCGCAGGGAGCCAGTAAGAACTCTACATTGGGCTTTACGAGGCTGGACTGGCACAATGATGTGTGCAAGAGATTGAAAGAGAGAAAGGGACCTGATTTGAAATCTGAAATTCCACCTGTTGATAGTACTTCTCACTCCCCTCCCCATCTTTCTCCATCCTACGCTCTATGACCTTGGACACACTTGATAGCCTCACAGCCAATGATAATCACTGAACAGACTGAGTAGTCCTGCCTCTTGGGCCCATTTTCTGATTGATCCTAGCTTGGATGCACTGTCACTGTCTACAGTTGAAGTCGGAAGTTTACATACACTTAGGTAGGAGTCATTCATTAACTTGTTTCTCAACCACTCCCAACATTTCTTGTTAACAAACTATAGTTTTGGAAAGTCAGTTAGGACATCTACTTTGTATGACACAAGTCATGTTTCCAACAATTTTTTTACAGACAGATTATTTCACTTATAATTCACTGTATCACATTTCCAGTGGGTCAACACTTCACACACTAAGTTGACTGTGCCTTTAAACAGCTTGGAAAATTTCAGAAAATTATGTAATGGCTTTAGAAGCTTCTGATAGGCTAATTGACATCATTTGAGTCAATTGGAGGTGTACCCGTGGATGTATTTCAAGGCCTACCTTCAAACTCAGTGCCTCTTTGCTTGACATCTTTGGAAAATCAAAAGAAATCAGCCAAGACCTCAGAAAAAAAACATTGTAGACCTCCACAAGTCTGGTTCATCCTTGGGCTCAATTTCCAAACGCATGAAGGTACCACGTTCATCTGTACAAACAATAGTACGCAAGTACTATTGGGACCAACCACCATGGGACCACGCAGCTGTCATAACACTCAGGAAGGAGACGTGTTCTGTCTCCTAGAAATGTATGTACTTTGGTGTGAAAAGGGCAAATCAATCCCAGAACCACAGCAAAGGACCTTGTGGAGATGCTGGAGGAAACGGGTACAAAAGTATCTATATCCACAGTAAAATGTCATAACCTGAAAGGCCGCTCAGCAAGTAAGAAACCACTGCTCCAAAACCGCCATTAAAAAAGCCAGACTACGGTTTGCAACTGCACATGGGGACAAAGATTGTACTTTTTTGAGAAATGTCTGATGAAACAAAAATAGAACTGTTTGTTATGTCTGGAGGTGGAGAGGCAAGCCGAAGAACACCATCCCAACCGTGAAGCATGGGGGTGGCAGCATCATGTTTTGGGGTGCTTTTCTGAAGAAGGGACTGGTGCACTTCACAAAATAGAAATTGTGGCAAAATGACTTAAGGACAACAGTCAAGGTATTGGAGTGGCCATCCCAAAGCCCTGACCTCAAATCCTATAGAAAATTTGTGGGTAGATCTGAAAAAGCGTGTGCGCGCAAGGAGGCCTACAAACCTGACACAGTTACACCAGCTCTGTCAGGAGGAATGGGCCAAAATTCACCCAACTTACTGTGGAAGGCTACCCAAAATGTTTGACCCAAGATAAACAATTTAAAGGCAATGCTACCAAATACTAATTGAGTGTATGTAAACTTCTGACCCACTGGGAATATGATGAAAGAAATAAAAACTGAAATAAAAAATTCTCTCTGCTATTATTCTGACATTTCACATTCTTAAAATAGAGTGGTGATCTTAACTGACCTAAAACAGGGAATTTTTTCTAGAATTAAATGTCAGGAATTGTGAAAAGCTGAGTTGAAATGTATTTGGCTGTAAACTTCCAACTTCAACTGTATATAGAAGTGTATGTATATACTCACACACCCGTGACATATACACACACTCGATCAAAGAATGTAGTTTTTGTTGTCTATTTCCAATTCTTCTCTCCCCTGTCTACAGTGTAAATCTATCCTTACATATTTATCTTGTTTATGCAGCTGTTAATCCTTGGGAAATTCTTTATCATCTTTAGGGCTGAATAAGTGTGAAATATTGTGTGTGCATATTGTTTTTCCCTTGTCATGGAGTGAGCCAAAGTAAGGATACAGTCAGTGTCTGGCCTTTTTTTGAACTCGTAGGAATTCTGCTTTCTGGCAACGTGTATGAAACTACTTATTGACTGCATGGATATTAGAGGACACTGATGAAGACCACTGTCTGTGTGCTGGTGTCTGTTAATATTATCGCTGGTTTTAACATACTGCTTTTCAAATGACTGATGCAAACAATGATAATGTCCTAATGTAACACTTGAAATGGTTAGCTATTAGATTATACTTTTATGTAATAATCAGCAAACTCTTCATTAGATAAATCATTTACCCAGGCTAAAGTTAGTTGAAGAAAAAGTAGTGCAATATATTTTTATATTCAATATTAATGTTCCTGCGTTTAGCCAAAGCATGTTCAGTGAGGTCAGTGGTAGAATGGGTTGTTCTAATTCAATGAAAATGGTTGAAATTCTAGGTGATAAAAAAAATGCATATCTGGATTAGGGAACATCTATATTGAGTTATAGATCATGCCTTCGGCTCGGATGCTTTACCCCATTTGAAAAACTACTGTCTATTGGAATATCACTTTTCTAAGACTCTTAATTTGAATATGGCATGAAATGTCCGTGAGGGATGTCCTTTTATGTTTTTACCACTGTCATTTAGCTTTGGGGAATACCATATTGTTTATTTCCTCATCTTTTTGTATTTTCTTTTTTTAACATATCAATATTTTAAAATGTAATTTTATTGCTGTAGCTTCTCCACCCTGTCATGTTACCAGTCCCTTCATGTTCTGTCAAGAGGAGGGAAATGTCTGTCTTCAACAGTGTAACCTCTACAAACGTTTGTGGAAATTGATTGTCTCTAAGAATGTGTTGAGGGAGTTTCCCCAAAACTGTATTCCACCTTAAGGCGGGTGAAATGAACTTGTGTATAGTCTCAACTAATAAACTATCTCCAGCAAAATAAATAATGTAATAGTTTCAGGTTAATCATTTTCATGCTGAGTATCTCTGTCTGCGTGCCTATCCCCTTGGTGCAGAGCTCCATGACAGAGTAGGAGCAGAAGGGGTGTCTGATCCGGGACTGGTTGGCTCAGGATGCTCAGCCACAGGTGCCAAAAAACTGGTTGCCCGAGTACGTAGGTACACACACGGAAAACGAGGTGTGTGTACCAGTGGAGGCTGCCGAGGGGAGAACGACTCATAATAATTTCTGGAACAGAGTGAATGGAATGGCATCAAACACATGGAAATCATGTAATTGCTGATACCTTTCCATTAATACCACTCTAGTCATTACCATGTGCCCGTCCTGGCACTTACTACCATACCCTGTTCAAAGGCACTTAAACATTGTTTCAAGGTTTAAAAATACTTCTTTAGCCTGACTCCTCTTCATCTACACTGATTGAAGTGGATTTAACAAGTGACATAAATAAGGGATCATAACTTTCTACTGGTTAGTCTGTCATGGAAAGAGCAGTTATTCTTAATGTTTTGTATGTTTGAAAATCAGAGACCCTGTGTGTGACTGTAAAGACCGTGAGGTGTGAATCCTAACTTCCACTAAGTAGATTTTTCACTGAGACATTGATGAATGACTAACTAAAAATTCAATTTCTGTGGAAGTTAGGATTAGCTCCTAAAATGGTGTACTTCACCATGATTTGTATGAGATTGGGATGTTCATCTAGTCATGAAATTGAAATAGCTGACTGATGGATATCCTGGACCATAGCTTCATAATCAGTATCCATATCTAAATGTAACTGCCAAAATAAAGGAAACACCAACATAAATTGTTTTAATAGGGCACTGGCCCACCACGAGCCAGAACGGCTTCAACGCACCTTGTCATAGATTCTACAAGAGTCTGAAACTCTATTGGAGGGATGCGATGCCAGGTCACCTTATAGTTTGATGAGCATAAATTATGTAAACCATGCCATGGCTATCTCAGTCATCATATTTCAACCCAATTGAACACTTCCCTCACCATCAACAAAACATAAACTAATGTAATTTCTTATGGAGGTGGCATTATCATCCTACCAGGGCATAGCCATGGTAGCCAAAATCATGACCTACCTAGCATTTTTATACATGACTCTAAGCATGATGGTATGTAAATTATTTATTAGCGGATGAACCATACCTGTGTGGAAGCACCTGCTTTCAAAATATGTTGTATCCCCCATTTCACCCATCCCCAACTCTTTCCATTATTTTGGCAGCTACCTGTGTGTTCAGTTAGTGGTGTACAAAATGCTCTACATTCAGTTGCCACAAAGTAACGCCAGGGGGAGCAGACCGTCTACTGATCTCATGCTCCAGTCACAACAATTAACATGGTCATGTGACAGATTCCTTTGGCGAGATGTTCATCGTTCACAGTTATGGCGGTGTCAGGGAGTCGCAAGGATGGAGTACAATCCACATCTTGATATCTGATTTTTCTCGTTGACTCAGGAACGTGTTACCACTTTTCCTTGATTGTTACATACTACTCCGTATTATTCCTGCAACGATGGCGGGCCGAGGCGTGGATATGTCAGCACTACCAAAAGAGGTCAGGGACCAATTGGCGGAGTTGGATTTGGAGCTGTCTGAAGGTAAGGGCTTGGGACAGGGAAAAGAGAAAGAGTTGAAGAGTTGTTGTGTCTGGTAAATGCTCTTATGAGTGTGTCCCAGATAAAAACATCAACAAACATGTGTGTCAGTGGCGAGAGCTGCAGGCACGACTCGCTCGCGCTGCTCTGTTGCCCGGGAGGACGAAAACACTGACTTCCTTTTTTAGAAATTTAATTTAATTAGCTGGTTAGTGCCCTAAGAAAATAGGTGTTGGTCTTTATTACTTTTCGCCTGCAATGTCATAGTGTTGTTGAGTAATGACAATATATAGAGATGTCACTTATTGGATGAGGCTTTTGACATGGCTACAGTATTAATCGTAAGCTACAGTATATCCCGTGACTGGATGTAATACTTACCACTAGAAGTATACCTCTCAACGTTAAAACAATCTTCCAATTTGCTTTGCAGTCATTACATTTTTCTCAAGTCGCTAGGCTATAAACTGCCTTCATGTTAATTGCAATATCAAGGAGACCATACAGGTTTTCTTCCTGTCATAGAAATTAGGTCAAAGCTCTCTCCCTCTTCACATGTCTGTTTCTGAAATCATAGTGCTGCTGCAGTGATGCTACACGTTCCATAGGACTACAACAAGGTTGACTGCTAAACTCTCTTGTTTATGTGGGAATGCAGCTTTCACCTTGTTTTGACAAATGGCAATGCTGAAAAGGAAATAATATGGTATAATGCAAGTCTCCTACTTAGTTTGTGAATCACAGTATTGCTGGTTCTGTGCTGTGCGGTTCCAACGCGCCTGGGGTTAGATTAGTAATGTTATGTTTCGGCTTTGGAGAGGATGTAGAGTACCAGTCAAAAGTTTAGACACAACTACTAATTCCAGATTTTTTCTTTGTGTACTATTTTCTATATTGTAGAATAATAGTGAGTACATCAAAACTATGAAATAACACACATGGAATCATGTAGTAACCAAAAAAGTGTTAAACAAATCAAAATATATTTTATATTTGAGATTCTTCAAAGAAGCCACCCTTTGCCTTGATGATAGCTTTGCACACTCTTGGCGTTCTCTCAACCAGTTTCACCCAGAATGATTTTCTTGAAGGTGTACCCACATATGCTGAGAACTTGTTGGCTGCTTCCTTCATTCTGCGGTCCAACTCATCCCAAACCATCCTCACATATTCCATATGTATTATTTCATAGTTTTGATGTCTTCACTATTATTATACAATGTAAAAAATAAAGAAAAACCCTTGAATGAGTAGGTGTGTCCAACCTTTTGACTGGTTCTGTATGTATGGGAAGAATAGACACCATTGGTGTATGACTGACTGGAGTCAGTTAGTTCTCTCCCTGACTCCCCTCTCTCTCCTCCCCTCTCTCCCACTGTGTGAACAGGATAAATCCATTTGAATTCAATCACTTTTTAACATCCCCCCGTTTGATTTGAACTGAACCTTTCATACATATTTTCCTATTGCAGGGGTGCAACTTTGGTTTTAGAAGTGGGGACATCTTAAACTCATTTTCTGCAATTCTACTAGGGCTGTCCCCGACAAAAAATACTCTTGGTCAACCAAGAGTAGTCTTTTCTTTAGACCAATTGATTGGTTGACATTTTTAAATGTGCATTTTTCAATATATAGACACCCTATGTGTTTCAATAAAATCAACTATATGTACTGAGCTTGTCTGATGCTTTAAACAGGCTGTTTGATTAAATAATTAAGACATGCAAATGACTCGAGGGAGCCAGAGATCCAGATAGTCTAACCAAAAGAAAAACAACTATTCCCAACTCTCTTTTTCCCACTGCTTGCCTGAGCAGATTCTCTAATAGGCTACACCAGTGGTCGGCAACCTTTTCTATTTGGACTGTCAATTTATCTTACTATATCTACTAATCTGCGTGCCAGTTCTGATTTTCATATGCACATTTTTCTGGAACCGTTTTTTAAAATGTATAATCGTCTTTGTATCTCAAAATCATAGAATGTAGATTAACCACAGACAATCTAAATGAAAATTATACAAATCCTAAAGTAACTTGTATTGCCATTGCCAACAATGTTACAAAATAGCTTACATAAAGCTAACAGATAAAAACATTGCAGCCTGCAGGTAGAAAATATCCTGATAAAAATAAATATCCGATGAATCACATTGTCTATATGCATGTCCTGTTTGCAATGAACTTGAATCAATGTATCAATTATCAACTGGTTTGCCCAGAAACTCATGTTGGCAAACTTGAAACATTGTATAAAATATTCCTGTCCCTCAGTTTCCCGTGCCAGGGAGCACAGGACGGACACAGCTGTAGGCTATTTGTGCAAGGGATAAGAAGTGATCAGGTATTTGTATGACATTTCCACTGGATCTGAGCATTACATTTTTCCCTTTAATGCCAAGTGGTTATCGAAAGGAAGAGAGCTCAAAATATTGTTAAAATACTTTGAGGAATTATTGTCTGTCAATTGATTCTAAAAACAAACTTTGTTTACTTACTTTTAGAAGCTCCACAGCTCATTAGTTGTGGTGAATTAAGACAATCAGAAATACTATCAGACATCCCCAAAGGGGCACATTTATAGGCCTACATTAATGCACAGGCCAGGTAGACTAGTCCTACAGTGGGGCAAAACAGTATTTAGTCAGCCACCAATTGTGCAAGTTCTCCCACTTAAAAAGATGAGAGGCCTGTAATTTTCATCATAGGTACACTTCAACTATGACAGACAAAATGAGAAGAAAAAAAATCCAGAAAATCACATTGTAGGATTTTTAATGAATTTATTTGCAAATTATGGTGGAAAATAACTATTTGGTCACCTACAAACAAGCAAGATGTCTGGCTCTCACAGACCTGTAACTTCTTCTTTAAGAGGCTCCTCTGTCCTCCACTCGTTACCTGTATTAATGGCACCTGTTTGAACTTGTTATCAGTATAAAAGACACCTGTCCACAACCTCAAACAGTCACACTCCAAACTCCACTATGGCCATGACCAAAGAGCTGTCAAAGGACACCAGAACCAAAATTGTAGACCTGCACCAGGCTAGGAAGACTGAATCTGCAATAGGTAAGCAGCTTGGTTTGAAGAAATCAACTGTGGGAGCAATTATTAGGAAATGGAAGACATACAAGACCACTGATAATCTCCCTCAATTTGGGGCTCCACGCAGATCTCACCACGTGGGGTCAAAATTATCACAAGAGCGGTGAGCAAAAATCCCAGAACCACACGGGGGGACCTAGTGAAGGACCTGCGGAGAGCTGGGACCAAAGTAACAAAGCCTGCCATCATTAACACACTACGCCGCCAGGGACTCAAATCCTGCAGTGCCAGACGTGTCCCCCTGCTTAAGCCAGTACATGTCCAGGCCCGTCTGAAGTTTGCTAGAGAGCATTTGGATGATCCAGAAGAAGATTGGGAGAATGTCATATGGTCAGATGAAACCAAAATAGAACTTCTTGGTAAAAACTCAACTCGTCGTGTTTGGAGGACAAAGAATGCTGAGTTGCATCCAAAGAACACCATACCTACTGTGAAGCATGGGGGTGGAAACATCATGCTTTGGGGCTGTTTTTCTGCAAAGGGACCAGGACGACTGATCCGTGTAAAGGAAAGAATGAATGGGGCCATGTATCGTGAGATTTTGAGTGAAAATCTCCTTCCATCAGCAAGGGCATTGAAGATTAAACGTGGCTGGGTCTTTCAGCATGACAATTATCCCAAACGCACCGCCCGGGCAACGAAGGAGTTGCTTCGTAAGAAGCATTTCAAGGTCCTGGAGTGGCCTAGCCAGTCTCCAGATCTCAACCCCATAGAAAATCTTTGGAGACAGCAGCACTGTGCTGGTCTATAATAATAGCTTTCCCATCACACAGCATGCATTAAATATTTTTCTCCCTCATCAGTATATACACAATTCCCCATAATGACAAAGCGAAAACATGTTTTTAGGAATATTCGCAAATGTATAAAAAAAACAAGATGTGAAATACCTTATTTATATAAGTATTCAGAATCTTTGCTATGAGACTCTCAAGTGCATCCTGTTTCCATTGTACATCCTTCAAATGGTTCTACAACTTGATTGGAGTCCACTTGAAGTAAAATCAATTGATTGGACATGATTTGGAGAGGCACACACCTGTCTATATAAGGTCCCACAGTTGACAGTGCATGTCAGAGCAAAAACCAAGCCAAGGTCAAAGGAATTGTCCATAGAGCTTCGAAACACTATTGTGTCGCGGCACAGATCTGAGGAAGGGTACCAAAAACATTCTGCGGCATCGAAGGTCCCAAAGAACACTGGCTTCCATCATTCTTCAATGGAAGACGTTTGAAACCACCAAGACTTCCTAGAGCTGGCCGCCCAGCCCAAACTGAGCCATCGGTGGAGAAGGGCCTTGGTCAGGGAGGTGACCAAGAACTCCCATCCATGGAAATGGGAGAACCTTTCAGATTGAAGCGGGCACATGACATCCCGCTTGAAGTTTGCCAAAAGGCACCTAAAGGACTCTCAGACCATGAGAAACAACATTCTTTGGTCTGATGAAACCAAGATTGAACTCTTTGGCCTGAATGCCAAGGGACCCGTCTGGAGGAAACCTGGCACCATCCCTACGGTGAAACATGGTGGTGGCAGCATCATGCTGTTGTGATGTTTTTCAGCGGCATGGACTGGGAGACTAGTCAGGATTGAGAGAAAGATGAACGGAGAAAAGTATAGAGATCCTTGATGAAAACCTGCCCCAGAGTGCTCAGACTGGGGCGAAGGTTCTCCTTCCAACAGGACAATGACCCTAAACACACACTCCCTCTTCAACACGAGCGAACACCTGAAAATAGCTGAGCAGCAACGCTCTTCATCCAACCTGACAGAGCTTGAGAGGATCTGCAGAGAAGAATGGTAGAAACTTTCCAAATACAGGTGTGACAAGATTGTAGCGTTGTACCCAAGAAGACTGTAATCGCAGCCAAAGGTGCTTCAATGAAGTACTGAGTAAAGGGTCTGAATACTTCTGGAAATGTGATTTTCCAGTTTTTTATTTTTAATACATTTGCAAAAATGTCTAAACTATTTTTGCTATGTCATTATGGGGTATTGTGTGTAGATTGATGAGGGAAAAAACGATTGAATCAATTTTAGAATAAGGCTGTAACGTAACAAAATGTGGCAAAGACTAGGGGTCTGAATACTTTCCGACTGCACTGTATACTGTATCCACGGTTTTTTGTCCAATTTGCTAAGGCTCAGTAAATTTTGTTTGGGAGTCATTGTTTGGGGACCCTGAAGAAGGCACAGTGATGCCGAAACGTTGGTGTTTTTTTACCCAATAAATTACTGGGAGGTTCTATACACTACCGTTCAAAAGTTTGGGGTCACTTAGAAATGTCCTTGTTGTTTTTTAAAGAAAAGCTAATTTTGTATCCATTAAAACAACATCAAATTGATCAGAAATACAGTATAGACATTGTTAATGTTGTAAATGACTATTGTAGCTGTAAATGGCTGATTTTGAATGGAATTTCTACATAGGAGTATAGAAGTCCATTATCAACAGCCTGTGTTCCAATGGCACGTTGTGTTGTTAGCTAATCCAAGTTTATAACTTTAAAAAACACATTAATCTTTAGAAAACCCTTTTGCAATTATGTTAGCACAGCTGAAACTGTTGGTCTGATTAAAGAAGCAATACAACTGGCCTTCTTTAGACTAGTTGAGTTTCTGGAGCATCAGCATTTGTGAGTTTGATTACAGGCTCAAAATGGCCAGAAACAAACACCTTTCTTCTGAAACTCATCAGTCTATTCTTGTTCTGAGAAATGAAGGCTATTCCATGTGAGAAATTGCCAAGAAACTGAAGACCTCATACAATGCTGTGTACTACTCCCTTCACAGAACAGCGGAAACTGGCTCTAACCAGAATAGTGCACAACTGAGCAAGAGGACAAGTACATTAGAGTGTCTAGTTTGAGAAACAGACGCCTCACAAGTCCTCAACTGGCAGCTTTATTAAATAGTACCCACAAAACACCAGTCTCAACGTCAACAGTGACGAGGCGACTTCAGGATACTCTCCGGGGTAACAAACCACAAGCAAATAAAAACAACGTCCTCAATAAGATGTGTGAAATCTGTTTTATCTTGATCAAATCAATTAGATTTGATTGTTTGAATGTCACAGGGCACTTCTGAAAAGGCCTGAGCGATGGAGGAGCCCTCGTTCACTATAACATACGGTGGGTGACCTCACTTTTACATGACAGTGTGGCCTTGTTAATAATAGACATAAATTAACAGTTCGGCTAATGAGGTTAAGGAGGGGTGATGCTCTGTTTAGGAGAGAGAGAGTAGCTATCTATTAATAATGGCATGGCACATTTTATGATGTACTACATACACAGACTGTCACTATTTTTCTGCTGTGTTTGCAAATCGATTGGAAATGTTTGAGAGTGTGTTGTTGTGTGGCATACACTGGTTGATTGAGTGAGTCACACAATATGGGATTTTTGTTTACAGGTTTTTACCTTTATTAAAATGTTTCCCAGATACATGTTTATTAGCATATGTAGTACTTTGAATGATGAGTGTTGAAATAACCTGGAGCTGTTGTGTTCTGCCTCCAGTATGAGGTGTTTACTCCTTACCTTCAGCCTTGTAGCCCTCAGCTAGTCCACTGACACTCGCACAGGCTCTATTTTGAGCTCCAGCAGCACAACATCCATTAATTGATTCACCACAAAGAGAATGCTGCCTCATTACTCCAACCACACTGAGCCATGATCAGATGCCCGGACCAGAGTGGCCATGTTTGTAGTTCCATCAGGCTGCTGGTGGTTGAAGTATAACTGTAGCTTTAGTGGTTAACTTGAGTCAGTTAAGACTTCAGCAGCACAGTGACTCAATAGAAACTCAACACCCCCAGTGTGGCCATCACTCATCTCTGTCACAGCAGTGAAGGGAGGACGACACTGTACTGCACATCCAACAGTCTTCCCCACTCATGTCAAAGCTGGTACTGTAAGCACATAGCCTATTCTCTATTATCTATGTTTTGGGAAGTACTTTATCAGTATTATGCACCAAAACACATCTTAATCCATTTTATTGGATTGTCAGTAATACTACATTGTATGGAGTAGTAGCAGTCTTCCTAATGTTTCTCGAGCATATCCTTTACATTTCTAATAATCAGCCCATTGTTGTCACTCTGTGCCAAAGACAGGACTGCCATGGCAACAAATACAGGAAATATGCACCATCAGCATATTTTAGCATCAGTAGGTGTGGTGCATTGTGTGTGTCAGTAGTGGTGGTGCATTATGTGTGTTAAGTTCTCCTATACCTAGCTCTAACCCCGGTGACTGTGGACACAATGGGAGCCATTGAGAGGATCAAAGCCATGGTGGCTGGGAGCTCGGCTGGAATTTAGACCACAATCCTTTGTGTGTTTTTAAGCTTCTCAAATTAACTGTGTGTGTACGCACGCACACACGCACACGCACGCACGCACACACACACCCACACAGAGACAGACAATGTGTGCCCCTTTGCCTGGTTTTGGTGTCCCCTTGCCTGGTCACCAAGGCCTGTGTGTATAACAGTATTATAGTATGGTGTAAGTGGTATAATGCTTTGATAAGAGCTGAGTGGATATAACTCCCCTTTGGCTTTGCTCTGGGCCCTGTCTCTGTCCCAGTGTGGACTCTAGTGTCTAGTGTGTGTTTGTCCAGTCATCTGTATATGTTTTTGTCTGTGTTCTGTCTGTGTTGCTGTGGGACGAGAGGCAGATTTTTCAGCACAGCAGCCTGTTCCATGCTGAGTGGAGAGCGGGAGAGAGAGAGCTTAAGGAAATATATGACTATGTACAGACTCAGTTAGCATAGCCTTGCTATTGAGAAAGGCCGACGTATGCAGACCTGGCACTCAAGAGAAGACAGGCTATGTGCACACTGCCCTCAAAATGAGGTGGAAACTGAGCTGCACTTCCTAACCTGCCCAATGTATGACCATATTAGAGACACATATTTCCCTCAGATTACACGGATCCACAAATAATTTGAAAACAAACCCGATTTTGATAGTCTCCCATATCTACTGGGTGAAATACCACAGTATGGGCTTTATTGGCATGGGAAACATATGTTAACATTGCCAAAGCAAGTGAGGTAGATGTATACAAAAGTGAAATAAACAAATATTAACAGTAAACATTATACTCACAGAAGTTTCAAAAGAATAAAGACATTACAAATGTCATATTATGTTTAGAGAGAGAGAGAGAGATTACTCACTCTGTGCTTGAGTCTCCCAATCTAGGTCACAGAGCATCAAGAGGCAACATGCCTGGCTCATTTAGCCCTCTGAGTCACAGTGAGACAGCACTGCTACTAGGGATCTCTCTCTCTCCTTTTCTCTCTCCCATTTTCTCTCTATTTTTTCTTTATTTTTCTATCTATCTTTTCTATCTATCCATCTCTCTCTCCTTCACTATCCATCTTTCTCTCTCTCTCTTTCTCTCTCTCTCTCTTTCTCTCTCGTTCTCTCTCTCTCTCTCTCTTTCCATTGAAAAGCTCATTAACTGTGACAGAAGCTGTTCACTGATCTCCAACCATATATAAAGGCCAAAAAACGCCAAATGTAGAAGGAAGGACAGCTCTACACTCAGTGTGTGGTACCTATTGTGGAAGAACTATTTGAAATGTCCAGAGGAGTTCTCTGTTTTGGAAATTAAACATTTGTGTTACTTAATAGCATTCATCTCACGCTCCCAGAAACATTATAAAACACACACACACACACTATTTATCTCTTTGTTCTGGTGTGTGAATACATTTTTTTGCAGGCTTTTGCTCTGTGGCTGTAAGGAGAGTGAATAATTCAGATGTGTCTATGGAAGCCCACAGGGGTGAGGCAGGCTCTCTAGTTGAATTGCATACACACGCTCGCATGCAGACACACACACATGGGCGCCTGACTTTGTCTGCAAGTGGGTTGCAAACAAATTTAATTCAAAAATGTTAAAACCATTTCCTGCAATTCTGCACTTTCTTTACAGGGCGAATCCATATCAACAAATATAAATAAAAACAAACATCTATTTTCAGGACGCAAGTCCAGAAAAAAATGTGTGCATTTATTTATATGCTAATAGAGTGTAACAATGCCTAATTTATCATAACCAATACAGAGAACAAATCCTAACTGCTAAAAAAAAAATCCTAACTCCCCATATACACTGAGTATACCGCCATCGATAAAAGACAGTACTGTGCAGCCGTCTTCATCGAACTGGCCAAGGCTTTCGACTCTGTCAATCACCATATTCTTATCGGCAGACTCAGCAGCCTCTGTTTTTCTAATGACTGCCTTGCCTGGTTCACCAACTACTTTGCAGACAGAGTTCAGTGTGTCAAATCGAAGGGCATGTTGTCCGGTCCTCTGACAGTCTCTATGGGGGTACCACAGGGTTCAATTCTTGGGCTGACTCTTTTCTCTGTATATATCAATGATGTTGCTCTTGCTGCGGGCGATTCCCTGATCCACCTCTACGCAGACGACACCATTCTATATACTTTCGGCCCGTCATTGAACACTGTGCTATCTAACCTCCAAACGAGCTTCAATGCCATACAACACTCCTTCCGTGGCCTCCAACTGCTCTTAAACGCTAGTAAAACCAAATGCATGCTTTTCAACCGCTGCCTGCAGCCGCCTAGCATCACCACCCTGGATGGTTCCGACCTAGAATATGTGGACATCTGAAAGTACCTAGGTGTCTGGCTAGACTGTACACTCTCCTTCCAGACTCATATCAGACATCTCCAATCCAAAATCAAATCTAGAGTCGGCTTTCTATTTTGCAACAAAGCCTCCTTCACTCACGCCGCCAAACTTACCCTAGTAAAACTGACTATCCTACCGATCCTCTACTTTGGCGATGTCATCTACAAAATAGCTTCCAATATTCTACTCAGAAAACTAGATGCAGTTTATCACAGTGCCATCCGTTTTGTTACTTAAGCACCTTATACCACCCACCACTGCGACCTGTATGCTCTAGTCGGCTGGCCCTCGCTACATATTCGTCGCCAGACCCACTGGCTCCAGGTAATCTACAAGTCCATGCTAGGTAAAGCTCCGCCTTAGCACGCGCTCCAGGAGGTGTATCTCACTGATCATCCCTAAAGCCAACACATCATTTGGCCGCCTTTCCTTCCAGTTCTCTGCTGCCTGTGACTGGAACGAATTGCAAAAATCGCTGAAGTTGGAGACTTTTATTTCCCTCACTAACTTTAAACATCTGTTATCAGAGCAGCTAACCGATCGCTGCAGCTGTACATAGTCCATCTGTAAATAGCCCATCCAATTGACCTACCTCATCCCCATACTGTTTTTATTTATTTACTTTTCTTCTCTTTTGCACACCAGTATCTCTACCTGCACATGACCATCTGATCATTTATCACTCCAGTGTTAATCTGCTAAATTGTAATTATTTGCCTACCTCCTCATGCCTTTTGCACACAATGTATATAGACTCTTTTTTTTCTACTGTGTTATTGACTTGTTTATTGTTTACTCCATGTGTAACTCTGTGTTGTCTGTTCACACTGCTATGCTTTATCTTGGCCAGGTCGCAGTTGTAAATGAGAACTTGTTCTCAAATAGCCTACCTGGTTAAATAAAGGGGAAATAAAATTGAAATAAAAAATTAAAGCACCTTCCTAATATTGAGTTGCACCCCCTGCCTTTTGCCTTCAGAACAGCCTCAATTTGTCGGGGCATGAACTCTACAAGGTGTCAAAAGCGTTCCACAGGGATGCTGGTCTATATTGAATCCAATGCTTACCACAGTTGTGTTAAGTTGGCTGGATATCCTTTGGGTGGTGGACCATTCTTAATATACACAGAAAACCGGTGAGTGTGAAACCCAGCAGCGTTTTAGTTCTTGACACAAACCGGCGAGCCTGGCACCTACTACCACACTCTGTTCAAAGGCACTTACATTTTCAGTCTTGCCTGTTCACCCTCTGAATGGCACACATACACAATCCATGTCTCAATTGTCCCAAGGCCTAAAAATCTTTCATTTATTTGTCTCCTCCCCTTCATCTACACTGATTGAGGTGGATTTAACCATTAACAGCAGTAATTGATCATAGTTTCCCATGGATTCACATGGTCAGTCTATGTCATGGAAAGAGATGTTCTTAATGTCTTGTATTCTCAATGTATATTCAGTCAATAAAAAAACAACCGTAATATGAACTGGTTATATTATATCGGTAAACACAATCTTCAGAAAAGCAGTTACCTCAGCAGTGGCACAGCCTTGTTTTGTTCATTTAGCAGAGAAGACCCTCTTATTTCCCGAGCCCTTATTACAGTCAAGACGCACTGTCACACCCTGACCATAGTTTGCTTTGTATGTTTCTATGTTTTGTTTGGTCAGGGTGTGATCTGAGTGGGCATTCTATGTTGTGTGTCTAGTTTGTCTGTTTCTGTGTTTGGCCTGATATGGTTCTCAATCAGAGGCAGGTGTTAGTCATTGTCTCTGATTGGAAACCATATTTAGGTTGCCTGTTTGGTGTTGGGTTTTGTGGGTGATTGTTCCTGTCTCTGTGTTTGCACCAGATAGGGCTGGTTTGAGGTTTCACGGTTCTTGTTTTGTTAGTTTGTTCATGTGAAGTGCTTTATTAATCATGAATCAAAATAACCACGCTGCGCTTTGGTCCGCCTCTCCTTCAAGTCAAGAAAACCGTTACACGCACCTACAGTAGAACAACTGCAGTGCCTTCAGAAAGTATTCACACCCCTTGAATTTTTCCACATTGTGTTGTTACAGCCTGAATTTAAAATGGATTCAATTTAGATTTTTTTTTAATCACTGGCCTCTATACAATACCCCATAATGTCAAGAGGAATCACGTTTTTAGAAATGTTTTCAAATGTTATTCAAAATAAAAGCTGAGAAAAATAAGAAACCCACACACTGCTCTTTAATAAGCTTTAGGTGTCGGCCTCACGGCCTTCGTCAGAGCGTTTTTTTTTCAAATGAAAAGCTGAAATGTCTTGATTCAATCTCTTTGTTAATGCAAGCCAAAATATATTTCCCGGAGTAAAAATTTGCTTAACAACTCACATAAGTTGCATGGACTCACTGGGTGCAGTAATAGTGTTTAACATAATTTTTTAATGACTACCTCATCTCTGTACCCCACACATACAACTATCTGGAAGGTCAGTCAAGCATTGAATTTCCAACACAGATTCAGCACAGGTTTTCCAATACCTCGCAAAGAAGGGCACCTATTGGTAGATGGGTATAAATAAAGAACGGACATTGAATATCCCTGTGAGCATGGTGAAGTTATTAATTACACCTTGGATGGTGTATCAGTACACTCAGTCACTACAAAGAAACAGGCGTCCTTCCTAACTCAGTTGCCGGAGAGGAAGGAAACCGCTTAGGGATTTCACCATAAGGTCAATGGTGACTTTAAAAATGTTAGAGTTTAATGGCTGTGATAGGAGAAAACTGAGGATGGATCATCAACATTGGAGTTACGACACAATACTAATGTAATTGACAGAGTGAAAAGAAGGAAGACTACAGAATAAAAATAGTTTTATTCTGTACAGTCTTCTTTTTGCTTTGCAACAAGGCAAAGCAATGAACTTTTTGTCCTGAATATAAAGTGTTATCTTTGGGGCAAATCCAATACAACACATTACTGCTTACCCCTCTACATATTTTCAAGCATAGTGGTGGCTGCATCATGTTAGCTTGTAATGGTTAAGGACTGGGGAGTTTTTCAGGATAAAAATAAACGCTAAGCACAGGCAAAATCCAAGAGGAAAACCTGGTTCAGTCTGCTTTCCACCAGACACTGGGAGATTAATTCACCTTTCAGCAGGATAATAATTTAAAACACAAGTCTACAGTGGAGTTGCTTACCAAGACAACACTGAATGTTCCTGAGTGTTCAAGTTACTGTTTTGACTTAAATCTACTTGAAAATCTATGGCAAGACTTGAAAAGAGTTATCTAGCAGTAATCAACAACCAACTTGACAGAGCTTGAAAAATTTTGAAAAGAATAATGGTCAAATGTTGCACAATCCAGGTGTGGAAAACTGTTAGAGACTTACCCAGAAAGACTCACAGCTGTAATAGCTGCCAAATGTGCTTCTACAAAGTATTGACTCTGTGGTTTGAATACTTATGTTAATGAGATATTTCGTTATTTTATTTTCAATAAATTAGCAAACATTTCTAAAAACATGTTTTCACTTTGTCATTATGTGGTTTATTCTGCATGTTCTTTGGAATGTTCTATATGGATTAACAATTCCACATTGAACAATGCATGGGGATGAATTACGGCCACAACATCTGCTTGTGAGTAGGCCTAGACTTAATGATTCTGATGAAAATATGCATCAACATTAGTTTGCTAAAGACAGAGCATATTTTCAGTGTGTGGAACCTGTCTATGTTTATTGGGTTATAGACTAGCCCTAGGCTAACCAATTCTAAATGGCACTAGCGGTTCGCAAAGTAAAACAAGTGGTAAATATACGGGATGCAATTATTCAAAAAACTGCAGCTCGGCCTCCCGAGTGGCGCAGCGGTCTAAGGCACTGCATTGCAGTACTTGAGGCGTCACTACAGACCCGGGTTCGTTCCCAGGCTGTGACACAGCCGGCAATGACCAGGAAACCCACAATTGGCCCAGCATCATCTGGTTTACGGTGACTCAGTCGGCAGAAGAACTGCCTTTGTTTGGCTTGGATTGGGAAGCAAAACTTTCCAGTGGGAAAAACCATTAATCTTGAGGGGATAGGGTGCACAATGCAATCTGTTAATTATTATATATTATATAAAATGAACAAATCTAAAAAATCTCAAATCTAAAAAAATAAAAATAAAATTTAGTCCCTTTTTCTCCCCAAGTTTCTCGGTGTCCACGTCACTTAGGACCTATCATGGTCCAAATTCACCAACACAGTTGTAGGAGGGCACAACAATGCCTCTTCCCCCACAGGAGGCTGAAAAGATTAGGCATGGGCCCTCAGATCCTCAAAAAGTTCTACAACTGCACCATTGAGAGCATCTTGACTGGCTGCATCACCGCTTGACCCTCTTTTTTTGCAGTGACTCTCTTGCACTGGCTTTATGCACACTCACTGGACACAATCACACACTGCATACACTCACACACACACACACACACACACACGTGGATATTGACGACACTCACACATAGACACACTTCCACACTCTTTCACACTCTTCACATACGCTGTTGCTACTCTGTTTATTATCATTCCTGATGGCCTTTTACCCCTTCCTACATATACATATTATTTCAACTACCTTGTACCCCTGCATACTGACTCGGTACCGGTACTCTTTGTATACAGCCTTGTTATTGTTATTTTATTGTGTTACTATTTCCTTTTTTTATTTAGCTTTTTAACTCTGCATTGATGGGAAAGGGCTCGTAAATAAGCATTTCACTGTAAAGTCTAAACCTGTTGTATTCGGCGCATGTGACATGCAATTGGATTTGACACAGACAAGCTCCTCCACTCCAGTCTCCATTTTCACACTAACCTCACACCTACAATCCACTTTCAAGACAAGAGGGAGGAAAACTGTCAAGTTCAGTGTCCTGATCCTAATCTTGGCCTACATTCAAGTTTAGGGTCAACCTCAACCATTGTTTTCCCCACAGACAGACCCTTCCCATGCTACTAGCTGTACTTCATGTGGTAGATGTTATGTTGTGAATACTTTATTATGAATGTACTCACTAGCCTACTACTAACTTATTACTACAGTAATACAATTTATTATCTCGTCCTCCTGTGGCTGTCTGATATATTTCCATTAAAGAGAGAGCGAGAGCGATAAGAGAGTAGTGTTAGTGTTAGCGTTAGCCATGAGCCCAGGTCACTGTGGTGCACTCTGAATTATTGAACAGAGCTGAGTGGATTCTGCCGCAGTACACTGAGTGAGTCTGCAGATCCATTAGACTCACATATCAATAAGCCTACTGTGCCTGTTAGCATTAGCTAATGTTTGTATCGCACCATTAGTCTTTACAGTATACAGTCTTTTCAGTACTTGACAGTGTGAATTGTAGGCCTACATGGCATTAGTTTAGTGTTGTAGGCCTATAGCACGACTTAGCATTAGCAGTCTCATACAGTGCATGGCATGAAGAATGCTGCATGTATGGCCCATATAATAAATAATATATACATATTTGGATGAAGAGATCAACCACTGGCTTGGCCCATTGGCGATTATAGTCAGACAGTCTTGCCTGAGGTGTGGACACTGATGATCACCCCATACCACACACACACTAACACTCCGGGGTGAAAAAGGGTTGGTGGGAGGCTTGGACACCACGGTTGCTGTGTTGCCATGGACACGGTGGACCCCCCCATCTTGGATGTGTATGTTTTTTATTAGAAAGCTTAAACCCTCAGAAGATTACAACGCCCATATGCCACATTATCAGCCAAAACCACAGTAACACAATCCAATGGGGTGCTAAGCTTTTACATCTATTATTATAGAAGAAGCATATGATGATCACAGCAGGGAGAGAAAGGGTTCTCGTAAGAGCTCTTCTCACCCTCAAACTCAACCTAAACTATTATGAAATACAGAGCTAAAACTGTATCTGGATCAGGAAAGGCCTGAAGAAAGGACACTATCTACTCCACACACCCATTGCTATGCATTTGAGCCATGGAAGTAGGCAAGGGAGGGAGGGAGGAGGAAAAAGACGCACTCCCAGGGTCCCTAAGGATGTAACAGGGTAGTTATTTTGGACATCCTGTCCAAAACCAGTTATTAGTGGGATGTGTTTTATAAGCATGAGTAATAACAGTATGTAGTGTGTGTGTGTGTGTGTCTTGTCTATATGTGTGCGTGCGCATGTGTGTGTGTAATATCGTCTGTGAAGGAGGTTCGTTGGGCTTGGAGTGTGTGTGTGTGTGTGTGTGTGTGTGTGTGTGTGTGTGTGTGTGTGTGTGTGTGTGTTTGATGACAGAGCAGAGCACCGGGGTGGGTGTAATGTAGTGTAGTGTGTCAGCCTGTCATTGTGATAAGGTATTGAAGTAAGAGGAGCAGGACAGGAGCCTCTGTAACACAGGTGCTATGAGTAAGTTGGGCCTCGCCTACCACTGTTGTCTTCCACTGACTGAGGGAGAGAGGGGAGGTAGAGAGAGGAGGAGGAGTGCAGGGAGAGGGGTAGGAAGGGGGGCGCGGGGTAATTCACTTTTTTTACTGCAGTGTCAGTCTGCTCCCACTTCCCTGTATACACTGTCTTGCTGTTAGGTCAATGGCAGCATGAAACCATTTCTTTGTTCATGAACTCCCCGACAGTGTGTGTGTGTGTGTGTGTGTGTGTGAATGTTTTTCCCCCACCCAGGAGCAGTGTGCGTAGTGTGTAACACGAGTCACCTGTCTTTACCGGTGTGGACACACCCTGCTGCTGTTACTGAGGGAAGCACTTCCTCTAGAGACAGAAACCTCAAAGGAAAAAGGAGTGGTGAATCAAAACAGAGAGTCAAGCATTGCTGTTTGTGTGTCTTTGTGTGTTTGCTCGGGATTCTTTGTTGTTGAGGATAGTGATTTGTCAATGAGTACTTTTTGTGCAATTGTGCATATCCTGTTTGCTCCTGAGTCTGTGTGTGCGTGTGTTACTCTCACAGCTCTACAGGAAACGATGTCAAAGGACAGAAGATTGAGCACTGGAGAACATGACATCATCCTCAGAGACAGGAAACCAGTGTGTGTATGGGGAGAGAGAGGAAAATAAATCTTTAAAACACAGTTGAGAGTGAGTCATAGCAGATTAGGGGTCAGGACAGACAGAGGCCTGTTGGGGGAGAGGGTTGTGGAGCAGGAGGTCAGACAGAGGTGTGGTTAGGTCAGACAGAGGTGTGGTTGGCTCAGTGGAGGGTGATGTGTGTGGGGTATCTTTTGGCAGAGTAGAGTCGAATAGAACAGGGTAGGAAGGATCAGTAGGGAAGTGGTTGGTTGGTTCTGTAAGAATACTTTGAAGATAAATACACAACGCAGAGGGCTAAAGGTCAAGAGTGAATTAACAATCAATGGAAATAATGTTTTTTTCTGTAATAGGGAATTAATGATCAATGGAAATAATGTTTTATTCTGTAATACCTTTTCTGTAATACCTCTCAGCATAACATCTATGATTTGTCCTCTTTGAATAAACCTATTTTTCTCCCCCTGATTTGCTTTGGGGTCTGTGTTATTGAAGAGTAACTTCAACTGCTAACAGTTCCTTGAAAACAGGTTTTTCTTTGATTTAGTAAAGTGGAGTAAGTTCTTGCTAAACAGGCTAGCCTAACTACTTGCTGTCACAGGTTAGTGAGACAGATGGGTGGCGATACTGTGTGTGTGCGTGTGTGTTGAAGGGGGGATATCTTTTGGCAGGAGTGGGCTGGATGGTTGCTGGTAGGGGAAACCCTAGGGGAGATTTTACTAGGATGTTTGTTACACAGATAGAAACACGCTGGCTCCTTGGCAAGGGCTGTCTGGCTGTGATTCACAAATGTTCCATTAGCTCTCCCAGACCCACCACCAGACGTTGTGCAACATACCAACTATGGCCTAATCCAGGTGAAAGATACCCTAAAAGTTATTACGTCTTGGAGCGATATGAAACATGGTCATTTTGAACATGCTATCTTTAATCACCTTATGGAGTGTGTCCATCAGCCTTCGCTAGCGTGGCGGAACACACACACACATACATACACAAAACAAGGGCTGGGAATTGCCAGAGACCTCACAATACAATATTTTCACGATACTTTGGTGCCAATACGATATCGATTACCATTCTATATTGCGATTCAATATTGTGATTTTATTGTGATTTAATGTTCCAAACATATTGCGATATTGACAAAACAATACGGTATATCGTCAAAAATAATATGTAACTGTATAGATGTTTTTCTTCCCATCACTACACAGAACACACATCAGTGAATGTAGGGTGCTGTGGAGGGGGAGGACCATACAGTGGCTTTGGAAACTATTCAAACCCTTTGACTTTTTCCATATTTTGTTACGTTACAGCCTTATTCTAAAATAGATATTTAAAAAATCCTCAGCAATCTACACACAATACCACATAATGATGAAGCGAAACAGGTTTTTAGACTTTTTTGCAAATGTATAAAACATAAAAAAACAGTTACAGTTGAAGTTGGAAGTTTACATACACTTAGGTTGACAAACTATAGTTTTGGCAAGTCAGTTAGGACATCTACTTTGTGCATGACACAAGTAGTTTTTCCAACAATTGTTTACAGACAGATTATTTCACTTATAATTCACTGTATCACAATTCCAGCGGGTCAGAAGTTTACATACACTAAGTTGACTGTGCCTTTAAACAACTTGGAAAATTTCAGAAAATGATGTCATGGCTTTAGAAGCTTCTGACAGGCTAATTGACATAATTTGAGTCAATTGGAGGTGTACCTGTGGATGTATTTCAAGGCCTACCTTCAAACTCAGTGCCTCTTTGCTTGACATTTTGGGAAAATCAAAAGAAATCAGCCATTGTAAACCTCCACAAGTCTGGTTCATCCTTGGGAGCAATTTCCAAATGCCTGAAGGTACCACGTTCATCTGTACAAACAATAGTGCGCAAGTATAAACACCATGGGACCACGCAGCCGTTATACCGCTCAGGAAGGAGACGTGTTCTGTCTCCTAGAGATGAACGTACTTTGTTGTGAAAAGTGCAAATCAATCCCAGAACAACAGCAAAGGAGCTTGTGTAGATGCTGGAGGTAACAGGTACAAAAGTATCTATATCCACAGTAAACCGAGTCCTATATTGACATAACCTGAAAGGCCGCTCAGCAAGGAAGTGGAGAAATATCCTCTGGTCTGATGAAACAAAAATAGAACTGTTTGGCCACAATGACCATCGTTATATCTGGAGGGAAAATGAGGAAGCTTGCAAGCCGAAGAACACCATCCCAACCATGAATCACGGGGGTGGCAGTATCATGTTGTGGTGGTGCTTTGCTGCAGGAGGGACTGGTGCACTTCACAAAATAGATGGCATCATGAGGAAAGAAAATCATGTGGATATATTGAAGCAACATCTCAAGACATCAGTCAGGAAGTTAAAGCTTGGTCGCAAATGGGTTTTCCAAATGGACAGTGACCTAAAGCATATTTCCAAAGTTGTGGCAAATTTGGCTTAAGGACAACAAAGTCAAGGTATTGGAGTGGCCATCACAAAGCCCTGACCTCATTCCCATAGAAAATTTGTGGGCAGAACTGACAAAAGCGTGTGCGAGCAAGGAGGCCTACAAACCTGACTCAGTTACACCAACTCTGTAAGGAGGAATGGGCCAAAATTCCCACAACTTATTGTGAGAAGTTTGTGGAAGGCCACCTGAAACGTTTGACCCAAGTTAAACAATTTAAAGCAATGCTACCAAATACTATTTGAGTGTATGTAAACTTCTGACCCACTGGGAATAAATCATTCACTATTATTCTGACATTTCACATTCTTAAAATAAAGTGGTTATCCTAACTGACCTAAGACAGGGACATTTTACCAGGATTAAATGTCAGGAATTGTGAAACACTGCGTTTAACTGTATTTGGCTAAGGTGTATGTTAACTTCCGACTTCAACTGTACCTTATTTACATACAGTACCAGTCAAACGTTTAGAAACACCTACTCATTCAAGGGTTTCTCTTTATGTTTAAATATTTTCTACATTGTATAATAATAGTGAAGACATCAAAGGTATGACATAACGCATATGGAATCATGTAGTAACCAAAAAAGTGTTGAACATATCAAGATATATTTTATATTTGAGTTTCTTCAAAGTAGCCACCCTTTGCCTTGATGACAGCTTTAAACACTCTTGGCATTCTCTCAACCAGCTTCACCTGGAATGCTTTTCCAACAGTCATGAAGGAGTTCCATCATATGCTGAGCACTTGTTGGCTGTTTTTCCTTCACTCTGCGGTCCAACTCATCCCAAACCATCTCAATTGGGTTGAGGTCGGGTGATTGTGGAGGTCAAATAGCCCCTACACAGCCTGGTGGTGTGTTTTGGGTCATTGTCCTGTTGAAAAACAAAAACTGTTGAAAAACAAATGATAGTCCCACTAAGCATGAAACAGAGATGGCATATCGCTGCAGAATGCTGTGGTAGCCATGCTGGTTAAGTGTGCCTTGAATTCTAAATAAATCACAGACAGTGTAACCAGCAAAGCACCCCCACACAATCACACCACCTCCTCCATTCTTCACGGTGGGAACCACACATGCGGCAATCATCCGTTCACCTACAAAGACAAGGCGGTTGGAACCAAAAATCTAAAATTTGGACTCATCAGAACAGTGGACAGATTTCCACCGGTATAATGTCCATTGCTCGTATTTCTTGGCCCAAGCAAGTATCTTCTTCATATTGGTATCCTTTAGTAGTGGTTTCTTTGTAGCAATTTGACGATGAAGGCCTGATTCACATAGTCTCCTCTGAACAGTTGATGTTGGGATGTGTCTGTTACTTGAACTCTGTGAAGAATTTATTTGGGCTGCAATTTCTGAGGCTGATAACTCTAATGAACATATCCTCTGCAGCAGAGGTAACTCTGGGTTTTCCTTTCCTGTGGCGGTCGTCATGAGAGCCAGTTTCATCATATCGCTTGATGGTTTTTGTGACTGCACTTGAGGAGACTTTCAAAGTACTTTAAAGTAAATTACTTTAAAGGACCTTCATGTCTTTAAAGTAATGATGAACTATCGTTTCTCTTTGCTTATTTGAGCTGTTCTTGCCATAATATGGATGGTCCTTTACAAAATAGGGCTATCTTCCATATAACACCCCTACCTGATCACAACACAACTCATTGGCTCAAAGCAAAAACCAAGCCATGAGGTCGAAGGAATTGTTCGTGGAGTTCCGAGACAGGATTTGGTCAAGGCACAGATCTGGGGAAGTTGGCAAGAAGTGTCTGCTGCATTGAAGGTCCCCAAGAACACAGTTTTCTCCATCATTCTTAAACAGAAGAAGTTTGGAACCACCAAGACTCTTCCTAGAGCTGGCCGCGCGGCCAAACTGAGCAATCGGGGGAGAAGGGCCTTGGTCAGGGAGGTGACCAAGAACACGATTGTCACTCTGACAGGAGCTCCAGGGTTCCTCTGTGGAGATGGGAGAACCTTCCAGAAGGACAACCATCTCTGCAGCACTCCACCAATTTATGGTAGAGTGGCCAGATGAAAGCCACTCCTCAGTAAAGCCACTCCTGGGCACATGAGAGCCCATGACAGCCCGCTTGGAGTTTGCCAAAAGGCACCTAAAAACTCTCAGACCATGAAAACAAGAATCTGTGCTCTGATGAATCCAAGATTGGCCTGAAAACCAAGCATTACATCTCGAGGAAACCTGGCACCATCGGTACGGTAGGGCATGGTGGTGGTAGCATAATGCTGTGGGGATGTTTTTCATCAGCAGGGATTGGAAGACGAGTCCGGATTGAGGCAAAGATGAATGGAGCAATGAAAACCTGCTCCAGAGCTCTCCGGACCTCAGACTGGGATGAAGGTTTACCTTCCAACAGGGCAACGACCCTAAGCACACAGCCAAGACAACGCAGGAGTGGCTTCAGGACAAGTCTCTGAATATCCTTGAGTGGCCCAGCCAGAGCCCAGACCTGAACCTGATTGAACAGCTCTGGTGAGACCTGAAAATAGCTGGGCAGCAACACTCCCCATCCAACCTGACAGACCTTGAGAGGATCTGCAGAGAAGATTGGCAGAAACTCCCCAAATACAGGTGTGCCAATCTTATAGCATCACACCCAAGAAGACTCTGCTGCAATCTCTTCCAAATGTGCTTATACAAAGTACTGAGTAAAGGGTCTGAATTACTTATGTAAATGTCATATTAACTTTTCTATTTTTTTATTATACATTTGCAAAAATGTCTAACCTTTTTTTTGCTTTGTCATTATGGGGTATTATTTTGTGTAGGTTGAAGAGGGGGGAAAAACTATTTTTAATATATGTTAGTATGAGGCTTTCACGTAACAAAATGTGGAAAAAGTCAAGGGGTCTGAATACTTTCCAAAGGCACTGTATGCCATCTTGTGTCCAGGTTCCTACTCCTCATTACTTGTCTGCGGTCATATCAGTGAGATCAAGCCTCTGTCTGCTGTGACATGATTTCCGGTATACTTGCTATTGTATCGCATTCTTCCTCTCTCTTTATAATACATTGATGTTATTAGATCTAGTTCAATTGTAAAGGAAATTGTATGGAAGTTATGTAGATGTGGGTGTGTTGTCAATATACAGTGAACGTGTTGTCTAGCATCTACATGGGTATGCTATTTATATTTAAATGTTTACAAGACCTCAATCCTTCTCTTCCAATAAAACTCAAAACAAATGGATGTAGTTTACTGAACAAAAATATATATTCAACATGCAATAATTTAAAGATTTTACTGTGTTACAGTTCATGGAAGGAAGTCAGACAATTTCAATAAATTCATTAGGTCCTAATATATGGATTTCACATCGCCGGGCAGGGGCGCAGCCAGGGGCGCAGCCTGGGAGCCAGGCCCAGCCAATCGGAATTACTTTTCCCCCACAAAAGGGTTTTATTACAGACAGAAATCCCTCAACTTGAGCCATCTGTGGCATTGTGTTGGGTGACAAACTGCACATTTTAGAGTGGCCTTTTATTGTCCCCAGCATAGCTCCTTGATATTCCACACCTGTCAATTGGATGGTTTATCTTGGCAAAGGAGAAATGCTCACTAACAGGGATGTAAACAAATGTAAGAGAAATGTGCTTTTTTGTGTGTATGGAACATTTCTGAGATCCTTTATTTCAGCTCATGAAACATGGGACCGATAATTTACATGTTGAGTTTATGTTTTTGTTCAGTGTATTATGGTGAGTGATATAGACTGGGAATCCCCGTCCTCATCCTCTCTCCCTGTTTTTTCCATGTGTGTGTATGTTTTTGTTTGTGTGTGCGTGCGTGCGTGCCCTGTGTCATAAGTGTATATTATCAACCAGCATATGTTTCGATATGTCTCAGTGTTGCCGTGAAACAGTGAGATACAGTACAATGGGAAAAGGAAGAGACAGGAAGGAGCTAGCTAATTGCTATGCAGACAGAGTGAACAGTCTCAATGCAATTCAAGTGTGTGTGTGTCGTGTGTGGAAGGGGGGAGTGAAGAGGGGGAGATGCTTTGATCTCTCCCCCCTAGAATAAAAATCGAATCCCCCCCAGGCAGAAGAAGCATAAGTCTTCATTAACACCCGTGTTGTCTATAGAGAGAGACCAGAATGATACCAGCTGTTGGGATATCAGACACCAAGCAAACCAACAGACTTGGGCTGGAATTCAATTGTTGCAGATAATGTTTTATCTTATTGCGCTGTCTAAGGTGTGTTTGAAAAGCACAGTAGCATGTCCTGGATGGATATCTGTACCGATTCAATCCAAGCTTTAGACGTCAATCAAACCTGCATTGCTGTATTTATATAGAAACTATTTTCCCTATGGTCAAATAACATCACAGAATGGTTTTGGCCACTGTAAAACCTACTACCAGGTAGATGCTTCCAGAATAAGTGTGTGTTCACAGAAGTAGTTTGGATTTAAAGACACTGCGTCAATATTGATTTAGAATTTTCAGTTGAATTCCAGCTTAAATCTTCAACAGTCATGTTGTCTGGACTCAAGAGAGACCAACGTGGCTTTAGCTGCCGGGGAAACCATGACACTGGCTCTTCTTTAGGAACTGGCTGTGTGATCAAGTAGAAACATGTTACCATGTACCACTGTCTGTCCATGTTGATGCATCCCTATGTAACAGTATAGCTTCCGTCCCTCTCCTCGCCCCTACCTGGGCTCAAATCAGGGACCCTCTGCACACATCGGCAACAGCCACCCTCGAAACATCGCAACCCATCGCTCCACAAACGCCACCGCCCTTGCAGAGCAAGGGGAACAACTACTTAAAAGTCTCAGAGCGAGTGACATCACCGATTGAAACGCTATTAGCGCGCACCCATTTCACATCGGTTACATCGGCTAGCCCTTTCACATCGGTTACATCGGCTAGCCCTTTCACATCGGTTACATCGGCTAGCCCTTTCACATCGGTTACATCGGCTAGCCCTTTCACATCGGTTACATCGGCTAGCCCTTTCACATCGGTTACACCGGCTAGCCCTTTCACATCGGTTACATCGGCTAGCCCTTTCACATCGGTTACATATGCTAGCCCTTTCACATCGGTTACATCGGCTAGCCATTTCACATCGGTTACATCGGCTAGCCATTTCACATCGGTTACACCGGCTAGCCCTTTCACATCGGTTACATCGGCTAGCCATTTCACATCGGCTAGCCATTTCACATCGGTTACATCGGCTAGCCATTTCACATCGGTTACATCGGCTAGCCATTTCACATCGGTTACATCGGCTAGCCATTTCACATCGGTTACATCGGCTAGCCCTTTCACATCGGTTACATCGGCTAGCCATTTCACATCGGTTGCATCGGCTAGCCATTTCACATCGGTTACATCGGCTAGCCATTTCACATCGGTTGCATCGGCTAGCCATTTCACATCGGTTACATCGGCTAGCCCTTTCACATCGGTCACATCGGCTAGCCATTTCACATCGGTTACATCGGCTAGCCCTTTCACATCGGTTACATCGGCTAGCCCTTTCACATCGGTACATCGGCTAGCCATTTCACATCGGCTAGCCATTTCACATCGGTTACATCGGCTAGCCATTTCATATCGGCTAGCCATTTCATATCGGCTAGCCATTTCACATCGGTTACATCGGCTAGCCATTTCACATCGGTTGCATCGGCTAGCCATTTCACATCGGTTACATCGGCTAGCCATTTCACATCAGCTAGCCATTTCACATCGGTTACATCGGCTAGCCCTTTCACATCGGTTACATCGGCTAGCCCTTTCACATCGGTTACATCGGCATGCATCGGCTAGCCATTTCACATCGGTTGCATCGGCTAGCCATTTCACATCGGTTACATCGCTTGCCCTTTCACATCGGCATCGGCTTGCCCTTTCACATCGGTTACATCGGCTAGCCATTTCACATCGGTTACATCGGCTAGCCATTTCACATCGGTTACATGCTAGCCCTTTCACATCGGTTACATCGGCTAGCCATTTCACATCGGTTACATCGGCTAGCCATTTCACATCGGTTACACCGGCTAGCCCTTTCACATCGGTTACATCGGCTAGCCCTTTCACATCGGTTACATCGGCTAGCCATTTCACATCGGTTACATCGGCTAGCCCTTTCACATCGGTCACATCGGCTAGCCCTTTCACATCGGTCACATCGGCTAGCCATTTCACATCGGTTACATCGGCTAGCCATTTCACATCGGTTCCATCGGCTAGCCCTTTCACATCGGTACATCGGCTAGCCATTTCACATCGGTTCCATCGGCTAGCCCTTTCACATCGGTACATCGGCTAGCCATTTCACATCGGTTACATCGGCTAGCCATTTCATATCGGCTAGCCCTTTCACATCGGTTACATCGGCTAGCCATTTCACATCGGCTAGCCATTTCACATCGGCTAGCCATTTCACATCGGCTAGCCATTTCATATCGGCTAGCCATTTCATATCGGCTAGCCATTTCACATCGGTTACATCGGCTAGCCATTTCACATCGGCTAGCCATTTCACATCGGTTACATCGGCTAGCCATTTCACATTGGTTACATCGGCTAGCCATTTCACATCGGTTACATCGGCTAGCCCTTCCACATCGGTTACATCGGCTAGCCATTTCACATCGGTTGCATCGGCTAGCCATTTCACATCGGTTACATCGGCTAGCCATTTCACATCAGCTAGCCATTTCACATCGGTTACATCGGCTAGCCCTTTCACATCGGTTACATCGGCTAGCCCTTTCACATCGGTTACATCAGCTAGCCATTTCACATCGGTTGCTTCGGCTAGCCATTTCACATCGGTTAAATCGGCTTGCCCTTTCACATCGGTCACATCGGCTAGCCATTTCACATCGGTTACATCGGCTAGCCCTTTCACATCGGTTACATCGGCTAGCCCTTTCACATCGGTTACATCGGCTAGCCCTTTCACATCGGTTACATCGGCTAGCCCTTTCACATCGGTACATCGGCTAGCCATTTCACATCGGCTAGCCATTTCACATCGGTTACATCGGCTAGCCATTTCATATCGGCTAGCCATTTCATATCGGCTAGCCATTTCACATCGGTTACATCGGCTAGCCCTTTCACATCGGTTACATCGGCTAGCCCTTTCACATCGGTTACATCGGCTAGCCCTTTCACATCGGTACATCGGCTAGCCATTTCACATCGGCTAGCCATTTCACATCGGTTACATCGGCTAGCCATTTCACATCGGCTAGCCATTTCACATCGGTTACATCGGCTAGCCATTTCATATCGGCTAGCCATTTCATATCGGCTAGCCATTTCATATCGGCTAGCCATTTCACATCGGTTACATCGGCTAGCCATTTCACATCGGTTGCATCGGCTAGCCATTTCACATCAGCTAGCCATTTCATATCGGTTACATCGGCTAGCCCTTTCACATCGGTTGCATCGGCTAGCCATTTCACATCGGTTGCATCTGCTAACCATTTCACATCGGTTAAATCGGCTTGCCCTTTCACATCGGTTACATCGGCTTGCCCTTTCACATCGGTTACATCGGCTAGCCATTTCACATCGGTTACATCGGCTAGCCATTTCACATCGGTTACATCGGCTAGCCATTTCACATCGGTTACATCGGCTAGCCCTTTCACATCGGTTACATCGGCTAGCCCTTTCACATCGGTTACATCGGCTAGCCCTTTCACATCGGTTGCATCGGCTAGCCATTTCACATCGGTTAAATCGGCTTGCCCTTTCACATCGGTTACATCGGCTTGCCCTTTCACATCGGTTACATCGGCTAGCCATTTCACATCGGTTACATCGGCTAGCCATTTCACATCGGTTACATCGGCTAGCCCTTTCACATCGGTTACATCGGCTAGCCATTTCACATCGGCTAGCCCTTTCACATCGGTTACATCGGCTAGCCCTTTCACATCGGTCACATCGGCTAGCCCTTTCACATCGGTCACATCGGCTAGCCATTTCACATCGGTTACATCGGCTAGCCCTTTCACATCGGTTACATCGGCTAGCCCTTTCACATCGGTACATTGGCTAGCCATTTCACATCGGTTACATCGGCTAGCCATTTCATATCGGTTAGCCCTTTCACATCGGTTACATCGGCTAGCCATTTCACATCGGCTAGCCATTTCACATCGGTTACATCGGCTAGCCATTTCACATCAACTAGCCATTTCACATCGGTTACATCGGCTAGCCCTTTCACATCGGTTACATCGGCTAGCCCTTTCACATCGGTTACATCGGCTAGCCATTTCACATCGGTTACATCGGCTAGCCCTTTCACATCGGTTGCATCGGCTAGCCCTTTCACATCGGTTACATCGGCTAGCCCTTTCACATCGGTTACATCGGCTAGCCCTTTCACATCGGTTACATCGGCTAGCCATTTCACATCGGTTGCATCGGCTAGCCCTTTCACATCGGTTACATCGGCTAGCCATTTCACATCGGTTGCATCGGCTAGCCATTTCACATCGGTTACATCGGCTAGCCATTTCACATCGGTTACATCGGCTAGCCATTTCACATCGGTTACATCGGCTAGCCCTTTCACATCGGCTAGCCATTTCACATCGGCTAGCCCTTTCACATCGGTTACATCGGCTAGCCATTTCACATCGGTTACATCGGCTAGCCATTTCACATCGGTTACATCGGCTAGCCATTTCACATCGGTTACATCGGCTAGCCATTTCACATCGGTTACATCGGCTAGCCATTTCACATCGGTTACATCGGCTAGCCATTTCACATCGGTTACATCGGCTAGCCATTTCACATCGGTTACATCGGCTAGCCATTTCACATCGGTTACATCGGCTAGCCATTTCACATCGGTTACATCGGCTAGCCCTTTCACATCGGTTACATCGGCTAGCCCTTTCACATCGGTTACATCGGCTAGCCCTTTCACATCGGTTACATCGGCTAGCCCTTTCACATCGGTTACATCGGCTAGCCATTTCACATCGGTTACATCGGCTAGCCATTTCACATCGGTTACATCGGCTAGCCATTTCACATCGGTTACATCGGCTAGCCATTTCACATCGGTTACATCGGCTAGCCATTTCACATCGGTTACATCGGCTAGCCCTTTCACATCGGTTACATCGGCTAGCCCTTTCACATCGGTTACATCGGCTAGCCCTTTCACATCGGTTACATCGGCTAGCCCTTTCACATCGGTTACATCGGCTAGCCCTTTCACATCGGTACATTGGCTAGCCATTTCACATCGGTTACATCGGCTAGCCATTTCATATCGGTTAGCCCTTTCACATCGGTTACATCGGCTAGCCATTTCACATCGGCTAGCCATTTCACATCGGTTACATCGGCTAGCCATTTCACATCAACTAGCCATTTCACATCGGTTACATCGGCTAGCCCTTTCACATCGGTTACATCGGCTAGCCCTTTCACATCGGTTACATCGGCTAGCCATTTCACATCGGTTACATCGGCTAGCCCTTTCACATCGGTTGCATCGGCTAGCCCTTTCACATCGGTTACATCGGCTAGCCCTTTCACATCGGTTACATCGGCTAGCCATTTCACATCGGTTGCATCGGCTAGCCCTTTCACATCGGTTACATCGGCTAGCCATTTCACATCGGTTGCATCGGCTAGCCATTTCACATCGGTTACATCGGCTAGCCATTTCACATCGGTTACATCGGCTAGCCCTTTCACATCGGTTACATCGGCTAGCCCTTTCACATCGGTTACATCGGCTAGCCCTTTCACATCGGTTACATCGGCTAGCCCTTTCACATCGGTTACATCGGCTAGCCCTTTCACATCGGCTAGCCATTTCACATCGGCTAGCCCTTTCACATCGGCTAGCCATTTCACATCGGCTAGCCATTTCACATCGGCTAGCCATTTCACATCGGCTAGCCATTTCACATCGGTTACATCGGCTAGCCATTTCACATCGGTTACATCGGCTAGCCATTTCACATCGGCTAGCCATTTCACATCGGTTACATCGGCTAGCCATTTCACATCGGTTACTTCGGCTAGCCATTTCACATCAGTTACATCGGCTTGCCCTTTCACATCGGTTACATCGGCTTGCCCTTTCACATCGGTTACATCGGCTAGCCATTTCACATCGGTTACATCGGCTTGCCCTTTCACATCGGTTACATCGGCTAGCCATTTCACATCGGCTAGCCCTTTCACATCGGTTACATCGGCTAGCCCTTTCACATCGGTACATCGGCTAGCCATTTCACATCGGTTACATCGGCTAGCCCTTTCACATCGGTTACATCGGCTAGCCCTTTCACATCGGTTACATCGGCTAGCCCTTTCACATCGGTTACATCGGCTAGCCATTTCACATCGGTTACATCGGCTAGCCATTTCACATCGGTTACATCGGCTAGCCATTTCACATCGGTTACATCGGCTAGCCATTTCACATCTGTTACATCGGCTAGCCATTTCACAGTTACATCGGCTAGCCCTTTCACATCGGTTACATCGGCTAGCCCTTTCACATCGGTTACATCGGCTAGCCCTTTCACATCGGTTACATCGGCTAGCCCTTTCACATCGGTTACATCGGCTAGCCCTTTCACATCGGTTACATCGGCTAGCCCTTTCACATCGTTACATCGGCTAGCCCTTTCACATCGGTTACATCGGCTAGCCCTTTCACATCGGTTACATCGGCTAGCCCTTTCACATCGGTTACATCGGCTAGCCCTTTCACATCGTTACATCGGCTAGCCCTTTCACATCGGTTACATCGGCTAGCCCTTTCACATCGGCTAGCCATTTCACATCGGCTAGCCATTTCACATCGGCTAGCCATTTCACATCGGCTAGCCATTTCACATCGGCTAGCCATTTCACATCGGTTACATCGGCTAGCCATTTCACATCGGCTAGCCATTTCACATCGGTTACATCGGCTAGCCATTTCACATCGGTTACTTCGGCTAGCCATTTCACATCGGTTACATCGGCTTGCCCTTTCACATCGGTTACATCGGCTTGCCCTTTCACATCGTTACATCGGCTAGCCATTTCACATCGGTTACATCGGCTTGCCCTTTCACATCGGTTACATCGGCTAGCCATTTCACATCGGCTAGCCCTTTCACATCGGTTACATCGGCTAGCCCTTTCACATCGGTTACATCGCTAGCCCTTTCACATCGGTTACATCGGCAGCCCTTTCACATCGGTTACATCGGCTAGCCCTTTCACATCGGTACATTGGCTAGCCATTTCACATCGGTTACATCGCTAGCCATTTCATATCGGTTAGCCCTTTCACATCGGTTACATCGGCTAGCCATTTCACATCGGCTAGCCATTTCACATCGGTTACATCGGCTAGCCATTTCACATCGGCTAGCCATTTCACATCGGTTACATCGGCTAGCCATTTCACATCAACTAGCCATTTCACATCGGTTACATCGGCTAGCCCTTTCACATCGGTTACATCGGCTAGCCCTTTCACATCGGTTACATCGGCTAGCCATTTCACATCGGTTACATCGGCTAGCCCTTTCACATCGGTTGCATCGGCTAGCCCTTTCACATCGGTTACATCGGCTAGCCCTTTCACATCGGTTACATCGGCTAGCCCTTTCACATCGGTTACATCGGCTAGCCATTTCACATCGGTTGCATCGGCTAGCCCTTTCACATCGGTTACATCGGCTAGCCATTTCACATCGGTTGCATCGGCTAGCCATTTCACATCGGTTACATCGGCTAGCCATTTCACATCGGTTACATCGGCTAGCCATTTCACATCGGGTTACATCGGCTAGCCCTTTCACATCGGTTACATCGCTAGCCATTTCACATCGGCTAGCCCTTTCACATCGGTTACATCGGCTAGCCATTTCACATCGGTTACATCGGCTAGCCATTTCACATCGGTTACATCGGCTAGCCATTTCACATCGGTTACATCGGCTAGCCATTTCACATCGGTTACATCGGCTAGCCATTTCACATCGGTTACATCGGCTAGCCATTTCACATCGGTTACATCGGCTAGCCATTTCACATCGGTTACATCGGCTAGCCATTTCACATCGGTTACATCGGCTAGCCATTTCACATCGGTTACATCGCTAGCCCCTTTCACATCGGTTACATCGGCTAGCCCTTTCACATCGGTTACATCGGCTAGCCCTTTCACATCGGTTACATCGGCTAGCCATTTCACATCGGTTACATCGGCTAGCCATTTCACATCGGTTACATCGGCTAGCCATTTCACATCGGTTACATCGGCTAGCCATTTCACATCGGTTACATCGGCTAGCCATTTCACATCGGTTACATCGGCTAGCCATTTCACATCGGTTACATCGGCTAGCCATTTCACATCGGTTACATCGGCTAGCCCTTTCACATCGGTTACATCGGCTAGCCCTTTCACATCGGTTACATCGGCTAGCCCTTTCACATCGGTTACATCGGCTAGCCCTTTCACATCGGTTACATCGCTAGCCCTTTCACATCGGTACATTGGCTAGCCATTTCACATCGGTTACATCGGCTAGCCATTTCATATCGGTTAGCCCTTTCACATCGGTTACATCGGCTAGCCATTTCACATCGGCCTAGCCATTTCACATCGGTTACATCGCTAGCCATTTCACATCAACTAGCCATTTCACATCGGTTACATCGGCTAGCCCTTTCACATCGGTTACATCGCTAGCCCTTTCACATCGGTTACATCGGCTAGCCATTTCACATCGGTTACATCGGCTAGCCCTTTCACATCGGTTGCATCGGCTAGCCCTTTCACATCGGTTACATCGGCTAGCCCTTTCACATCGGTTACATCGGCTAGCCATTTCACATCGGTTGCATCGCTAGCCCTTTCACATCGGTTACATCGGCTAGCCATTTCACATCGGTTGCATCGGCTAGCCATTTCACATCGGTTACATCGGCTAGCCATTTCACATCGGTTACATCGGCTAGCCCTTTCACATCGGTTACATCGGCTAGCCCTTTCACATCGGTTACATCGGCTAGCCCTTTCACATCGGTTACATCGGCTAGCCATTTCACATCGGCTAGCCATTTCACATCGGCTAGCCCTTTCACATCGGCTAGCCATTTCACATCGGCTAGCCATTTCCTAGCCATTTCACATCGGCTAGCCATTTCACATCGGTTACATCGGCTAGCCATTTCACATCGGTTACATCGGCTAGCCATTTCACATCGGCTAGCCATTTCACATCGGTTACATCGGCTAGCCATTTCACATCGGTTACTTCGGCTAGCCATTTCACATCGGTTACATCGGCTTGCCCTTTCACATCGGTTACATCGGCTTGCCCTTTCACATCGGTTACATCGGCTAGCCCTTTCACATCGGTTACATCGGCTAGCCCTTTCACATCGGTTACATCGGCTAGCCATTTCACATCGGCTAGCCCTTTCACATCGGTTACATCGGCTAGCCCTTTCACATCGGTACATCGGCTAGCCATTTCACATCGGTTACATCGGCTAGCCCTTTCACATCGGTTACATCGGCAGCCCTTTCACATCAGTTACATCGGCTAGCCCTTTCACATCGGTTACATCGGCTAGCCATTTCACATCGGTTACATCGGCTAGCCATTTCACATCGGTTACATCGGCTAGCCATTTCACATCGGTTACATCGGCTAGCCATTTCACATCTGTTACATCGGCTAGCCATTTCACATCGGTTACATCGGCTAGCCCTTTCACATCGGTTACATCGGCTAGCCCTTTCACATCGGTTACATCGGCTAGCCCTTTCACATCGGTTACATCGGCTAGCCCTTTCACATCGGTTACATCGGCTAGCCCTTTCACATCGGTTACATCGGCTAGCCCTTTCACATCGGGTTACATCGGCTAGCCCTTTCACATCGGTTACATCGGCTAGCCCTTTCACATCGGTTACATCGGCTAGCCCTTTCACATCGGTTACATCGGCTAGCCCTTTCACATGGTTACATCGGCTAGCCCTTTCACATCGGTTACATCGGCTAGCCCTTTCACATCGGCTAGCCATTTCACATCGGCTAGCCATTTCACATCGGCTAGCCATTTCACATCGCTAGCCATTTCACATCGCTAGCCATTTCACATCGGTTACATCGGCTAGCCATTTCACATCGGTTACATCGGCTAGCCATTTCACATCGGCTAGCCATTTCACATCGGTTACATCGGCTAGCCATTTCACATCGGTTACTTCGGCTAGCCATTTCACATCGGTTACATCGGCTTGCCCTTTCACATCGGGTTACATCGGCTTGCCCTTTCACATCGGTTACATCGGCTAGCCATTTCACATCGGTTACATCGCTTGCCCTTTCACATCGGGCCATTTACATCGGCTAGCCATTTCACATCGGCTAGCCCTTTCACATCGGTTACATCGGCTAGCCCTTTCACATCGGTTACATCGGCTAGCCCTTTCACATCGGTTACATCGGCTAGCCCTTTCACATCGGTTACATCGGCTAGCCCTTTCACATCGGTTACATCGGCTAGCCCTTTCACATCGGTTACATCGGCTAGCCCTTTCACATCGGCTAGCCCTTTCACATCGGCTAGCCATTTCACATCGGCTAGCCATTTCACATCGGCTAGCCATTTCACATCGGTTACATCGGCTAGCCATTTCACATCGGTTACATCGGCTAGCCATTTCACATCGGGAAGCCATTTCACATCGGTTACATCGCTAGCCATTTCACATCGGTTACATCGGCTAGCCATTTCACATCGGTTACATCGGCTAGCCATTTCACATCGGTTACATCGGCTAGCCCTTTCACATCGGGTTACATCGGCTAGCCATTTCACATCGGTTGCATCGGCTAGCCATTTCACATCGGTTACATCGGCTAGCCATTTCACATCGGTTGGCTAGCCATTTCACATCGGTTACATCGGCTAGCCCTTTCACATCGGTCACATCGGCTAGCCATTTCACATCGGTTACATCGGCTAGCCCTTTCACATCGGTTACATCGGCTAGCCCTTTCACATCGGTACATCGGCTAGCCATTTCACATCGGCTAGCCATTTCACATCGGTTACATCGGCTAGCCATTTCATATCGCTAGCCATTTCATATCGGCGCCATTTCATATCGGCTAGCCATTTCACATCGGTTACATCGGCTAGCCATTTCACATCGGTTGCATCGGCTAGCCATTTCACATCGGTTACATCGGCTAGCCATTTCACATCAGCTAGCCATTTCACATCGGTTACATCGGCTAGCCCTTTCACATCGGTTACATCGGCTAGCCCTTTCACATCGGTTACATCGGCTAGCCCTTTCACATCGGTTGCATCGGCTAGCCATTTCACATCGGTTGCATCTGCTAGCCATTTCACATCGGTTAAATCGGCTTGCCCTTTCACATCGGGTTACATCGCTTGCCCTTTCACATCGGTTACATCGGCTAGCCATTTCACATCGGTTACATCGGCTAGCCATTTCACATCGGGTTACATATGCTAGCCCTTTCACATCGGGTTACATAGGCTAGCCATTTCACATCGGTTACATCGGCTAGCCATTTCACATCGGTTACACCGCTAGCCCTTTCACATCGGTTACATCGGCTAGCCCTTTCACATCGGTTACATCGGCTAGCCATTTCACATCGGTTACATCGCTAGCCCTTTCACATCGTCACATCGGCTAGCCCTTTCACATCGGGTCACATCGGCTAGCCATTTCACATCGGGTTACATCGGCTAGCCATTTCACATCGGTTCCATCGCTAGCCCTTTCACATCGGGTACATCGCTAGCCATTTCACATCGGTTCCATCGGCTAGCCCTTTCACATCGGTACATCGGCTAGCCATTTCACATCGGTTACATCGGCTAGCCATTTCATATCGGCAGCCCTTTCACATCGGTTACATCGCTAGCCATTTCACATCGCTAGCCATTTCACATCGGCTAGCCATTTCACATCGGCTAGCCATTTCACATCGGTTACATCGGCTAGCCATTTCACATCAGTTAGCCATTTCACATCGGGCTAGCCATTTCACATTGGTTACATCGGCTAGCCATTTCACATCGGTTACATCGGCTAGCCCTTCCACATCGGTTACATCGGCTAGCCATTTCACATCGGGGTTACATCGGCTAGCCATTTCACATCGGTTACATCGGCTAGCCATTTCACATCAGCTAGCCATTTCACATCGGGTTACATCGGCTAGCCCTTTCACATCGGTTACATCGGCTAGCCCTTTCACATCGGTTACATCAGCTAGCCATTTCACATCGGTTACATCGGCTAGCCTCACATCGTTAAATCGGCTTGCCTTTCACATCGGTCACATCGGCTAGCCATTTCACATCGGTTACATAGCCTTTCACATCGGGTTACATCGCTAGCCCTTTCACATCGGCATCGGCTAGCCCTTTCACATCGGTTACATCGGCTAGCCCTTTCACATCGTTCGGCTAGCCATTTCACATCGGCTAGCCATTTCACATCGGTTACATCGGCTAGCCGGCTAGCCATTTCACATCGGTTACATCGGCTAGCCATTTCACATCGGGTTACAGCCAGCCCTTTCACATCGGTTACATCGGCCAGCCCTTTCACATCGGTACATCGGCTAGCCATTTCACATCGGCTAGCCATTTCACATCGGTTACATCGGCTAGCCATTTCACATCGGCTAGCCATTTCATATCGGGTTACATCGGCTAGCCATTTTTCACATCGGTTACATCGGCTAGCCATTTTCACATCGGCCATTTCACATCGGCTAGCCATTTCACATCGGTTACATCGGCTAGCCATTTCACATCGGTTACATCGGCTAGCCATTTCACATCGGTTACATCGGCTAGCCCTTTCACATCGGTTACATCGGCTAGCCATTTCACATCGGTTACATCGGCTAGCCCTTTCACATCGGTTACATCGCTAGCCATTTCACATCGGTTACATCGGCTAGCCATTTTCACATCGGCTAGGTTACATCGGCTAGCCATTTCACATCGGCTAGCCATTTACATCGGCTAGCCATTTCACATCGGGTTACATCGGCTAGCCCTTTCACATCGGTTACATCGGCTAGCCATTTCACATCGGCTAGCCATTTCACATCGGTTACATCGGCTAGCCATTTCACATCGGTTACATCGGCTAGCCATTTCACATCGGTTACATCGGCTAGCCCTTTCACATCGGTTACATCGGCTAGCCATTTCACATCGGTTACATCGGCTAGCCATTTCACATCGGTTACATCGGCTAGCCATTTCACATCGGTTACATCGGCTAGCCATTTCGGTTACATCGGGTAGCCATTTCACATCGGTTACATCGGCTAGCCATTTCTCATCGGTTACATCGGCTAGCCATTTCACATCGGTTACATCGGCTAGCCATTTCACATCGGTTACATCGGCTAGCCCTTTCACATCGGTTACATCGGCTAGCCCTTTCACATCGGTTACATCGGCTAGCCCTTTCACATCGGTTACATCGGCTAGCCCTTTCACATCGGTTACATCGGCTAGCCATTTCACATCGGCCATTTCATCGGCTAGCCATTTCACATCGGTTACATCGCTAGCCATTTCACATCGGTTACATCGGCTAGCCATTTCACATCGGTTACATCGGCTAGCCATTTCACATTAGCCATTTCGGTTACATCGGCTAGCCCTTTCACATCGGTTACATCGGCTAGCCCTTTCACATCGGTTACATCGGCTAGCCCTTTCACATCGGTTACATCGGCTAGCCCTTTCACATCGGTTACATCGGCTAGCCCTTTCACATCGGTTACATCGGCTAGCCCTTTCACATCGGTTACATTGGCTAGCCATTTCACATCGGTTACATCGGCTAGCCATTTCATATCGGTTAGCCCTTTCACATCGGTTACATCGGCTAGCCATTTCACATCGGTTACATCGGCTAGCCATTTCACATCGGGTTACATCGGCTAGCCATTTCACATCAACTAGCCATTTCACATCGGTTACATCGGCTAGCCCTTTCACATCGGTTACATCGGCTAGCCCTTTCACATCGGTTACATCGGCTAGCCATTTCACATCGGTTACATCGGCTAGCCCTTTCACATCGGTTACATCGGCTAGCCCTTTCACATCGGTTACATCGGCTAGCCCTTTCACATCGGGGTTACATCGGCTAGCCATTTCACATCGGTTACATCGGCTAGCCATTTCACATCGGTTACATCGGCTAGCCATTTCACATCGGTTACATCGGCTAGCCATTTCACATCGGTTACATCGGCTAGCCCTTTCACATCGGTTACATCGGCTAGCCCTTTCACATCGGTTACATCGGCTAGCCCTTTCACATCGGTTACACATCGGCTAGCCCTTTCACATCGGGTTACATCGGCTAGCCCTTTCACATCGCTAGCCATTTACATCGGCTAGCCCTTTCACATCGGGCCATTTACATCGGCTAGCCATTTCACATCGGTTACATCGGCTAGCCATTTCACATCGGGCTAGCCATTTCACATCGGCTAGCCATTTCACATCGTTACATCGGCTAGCCATTTCACATCGGTTACATCGGCTAGCCATTTCACATCGGTTACATCGGCTCGCCAGCCATTTCACAGCCATTTCACATCGGTTACATTGGCTAGCCATTTCACATCGGTTACATTGGCTAGCCATTTCACATCGTTACATCGGCTAGCCATTTCACATCGGTTACATCGGCTAGCCATTTCACATTTACATCGGAAGCCAGCCCTTTCATCGGGTACATCGCCAGCCATTTACATCGGCATAGCCCTTTCACATCGGTTACATCGGCTAGCCCTTTCACATCGGTTACATCGGCGTTACAGCCCTTTCACATCGGTTACATCGGCATAGCATCGGCTAGCCCTTTCACATCGGTTACATCGGCTAGCCATTTCACATCGGTTACATCGGCTAGCCCTTTCACATCGGTTACATCGGCTAGCCCTTTCACATCGGTTACATCGGCTAGCCCTTTCACATCGGCATCGCTAGCCCTTTTTCATCGGCCAGCCCTTTCACATCGGCTAGCCCTTTTCGGTTACATCGGCTAGCCCTTTCACATCGGTTACATCGGCTAGCCATTTCATCGGTTACATCGGCTAGCCATTTCACATCTGTTACATTGGCTAGCCATTTCACATCGGTTACATCGGCTAGCCATTTCACATCGGAAGCCATTTCACATCGGTTACATCGGCTAGCCATTTCACATCGGTTACATCGGCTAGCCATTTCACATCGGTTACGTTACTAGCCATTTCACATCGGTTACATCGGCTTGCCCTTTCACATCGGTTACATCGGCTTGCCCTTTCACATCGGCATCGGCCCATTTCACATCGGTTACATCGGCTAGCCCTTTCACATCGGTTACATCGGCTAGCCATTTCACATCGCTAGCTCACAGCCCTTTCACATCGGTTACATCGGCTAGCCCTTTCACATCGTTACATCGGCTAGCCCTTTCACATCGGTTACATCGGCTAGCCCTTTCACATCGGTTACATCGGCTAGCCCTTTCACATCGGTTACATCGGCTAGCCCTTTCACATCGGCTAGCCCTTTCACATCGGCTAGCCATTTCACATCGGCTAGCCATTTCACATCGGCTAGCCATTTCACATCGGTTACATCGGCTAGCCATTTTCGGGTTACATCGGCTAGCCATTTCACATCGGCTAGCCATTTCACATCGGTTACATCGGCTAGCCATTTCACATCGGTTACACCGGCTAGCCATTTCACATCTGTTACACCTACATTTGGGTAATTTACTCTGCTTCAATGTGCATCTTAATAAAATAGACCTATTGAACTGTGTCTCTGTGTAGGCTAGAGTACGTATTTGTATACTGAATCCCTATGTGTATATTATGGACTGTGTCTGTTCAGGGAGAAGCCCTTTAGAATCCCCATGGAAGGAGACCACTGGAACATCTAAAACTCACCTTGGCATTTCCTGCCTTTTCCTCAGCCAGGTTTCTAATCTGTAATCTGGGTTTAGGTCCTCTGCCCACTGAGAGCTCTTTGAGATGATACTACCCAGAATGAATCTCATTTCTGGCCTCAGATAAAGAGATCACCCGTTCAGATTAGGTGAACCGTCAAACACTCTCAACCCTCAGCCCTTATCGAAGTGTTATTGAATTGTAATCTCAGATAACCGTAAAATAACGGAAACCCTCAGCCTTTATTGAAACATTTTGAAATGTTATCTCAGACTCTGCAGGGCGGTCAGGGGTTCGTTCAACAGCTGTTCACAGGGGGAGGGAGGGAGGTGGGGGAGGAGGTAGAACAGAGGGCTTGAGGAGGGGCATATTTATCATCTGTGTTCAACAGGGGGGATAACGAGGTGAATGCACTCCAGATGGATTGTGTATGCGTGGGAGAGTGCGTGCGTGCCTGTGTGTGTGTGGCAGCAGTGCCTACAGAGGCGGTTGGCAGAGAGGTTGCTCTGCTTCAAGGCCAGATTCTCAGGCAGAGAACTCAGTCAGGCAAGAGGGAAGAGAGGGAGAGAGTGAGGAAAAGATAGAACGAGAAAGTAGAGTGCTGACTGACACACAATAGACATGTTCACTATAACCTGCCATCACCCCACCTCTACACTCATCCACCTCTGTGTACCCATCCTTTCCTCCCCTAAGTCCCATTCACTTTCTCCTCCTCCATTTTCTTCCTCTCCCTTATCTCTCCTCTCTTCTCCTCTTCTGTCCTCCCCCTCACTCTCTGTTTATATCTCTGATTCATACCATCCTACACTAGCATCCATGGGTCTCCATATTTAGTCCTCTCTCTCCCTCCACTTCCTCCTCTCATCCTGTCACTGGAGTGACACCAACACTCATCATCCAGCTCATGTCTTTCCATCCGCCCTTCTCTCTGTCAGACCACTTCCGCTAAACAGTAGTAGCTAGCTATTTTAATCTATCACTGTTTTCTAGTCATCTCTGTTGTTCTTCCCTTTCCCCCTTTTCATTCCTCATTTCATTTGCTTAATCTCTGGCCCCCCTCCTCTCTCTCAAATGGAAGTGATTTTTAAAAGGCCTGTGTCTGAACAGATGGGTAATACACCACACCTTGTTGAGCATAGAGGGTCATTACCAGGGTTGCTAAAGTCTGATGTGGGAATTGGGAATCCAACGACAGGCAGTTCAATTAGGTTTCTTACCCCATTTGCCTTTACCATTACTTCCAGGGTTTATGGGTTTGCCTTTACCATTACTTCCAGGGTTTATGGGTTTGCCTTTACCATTACTTCCAGGGTTTATGGGTTTGCCTTTACCATTACTTCCAGGGTTTATGGGTTTGCCTTTACCATTACTTCCAGGGTTTATGGGTTTGCCTTTGCCTTTACTTCCAGGGTTTATGGGTTTGCCTTTACCATTACTTCCAGGGTTTATGGGTTTGCCTTTACCATTACTTCCAGGGTTTATGGGTTTGCCTTTACCATTACTTCCAGGGTTTATGGGTTTGCCTTTACTTCCAGGGTTTATGGGTTTGCCTTTACCATTACTTCCAGGGTTTATGGGTTTGCCTTTACTTCCAGGGTTTATGGGTTTGCCTTTACTTCCAGGGTTTATGGGTTTGCCTTTGCCTTTACTTCCAGGGTTTATGGGTTTGCCTTTACCATTACTTCCAGGGTTTATGGGTTTGCCTTTACCATTACTTCCAGGGTTTATGGGTTTGCCAGGGTTTATGGGTTTTTACCATTACTTCCAGGGTTTATGGGTTTGACTTTACCATTACTTCCAGGGTTTATGGGTTTGCCTTTACTTCCAGGGTTTATGGGTTTGCCTTTACCATTACTTCCAGAGTTTATGGGTTTGCCTTTACCATTACTTCCAGGGTTTATGGGTTTGCCTTTACTTCCAGGGTTTATGGGTTTGCCTTTACCATTACTTCCAGGGTTTATGGCTTTGCCCGATTTGTCAGGTGCTATTTGAAAATATGGTTCACAAATGTTCTTACATAATAAAATCTGAATTGGAAATATTTTCATGTAATCCACAGATAATGAGAGTGGGGGAAAAAAGTGGGTAAAGAACTGCCAACAAAGTGCCTTAAAGTATAAATATTGTAGATATTTTTCCCAAACAGATTTTGAGATGTGAACAATTCAGACAGGAAAACCACTAATCCTAAAAGTGATTGGTTGAAATATTCTAGTATTTCTTCATCAAAGTTGGACGTGTGTGTGTGTGTGTGTGTGTGTGTGTGTGTGTGTGTGTGTGTGTGTGTGTGTGTGTGTGTGTGTGTGTGTGTGTGTGTGTGTGTGTGTGTGTGTGTGTGTGTGTGTGTGTGTGTGTGTGTGTGTGTGTGTGTGTGTGTGTGTGTGTGTGTGTGTGTGTGTGTGTTTGCTACAGTATGAACAAAATGAACACATAGCCGACACACAGTTTCTCCAGTGTAGCCATTTGAAATAACGAACACACTGTTGTTTGGAAAGAAGTGGTTACAATTGTGTCATTTTTGTTCAAATGAGTCTATTTGTCCACTGTAGGTTTGGTGCACATAGTAACCTACAGTGTCTTCAGAAAGTATTCAGACCCCTTGAATTTTTCCACATTTTCTTGTGTTACAGACAGAATTTAAAATGGATTAAGTTTGTATTTTGTGTCACTGATCGACACACAATAACCCATAATGTCAAAGTGGAATTATGTTTTGAATATTAATAAAAAATGAACATCTGAAATGTCTTCAACCCCTTTGTTATGGCAAGCCTAAATAAGTTCAAGAGTAAAAATGTGCTAAACAAGTCAGATAATACGTTGTATGGACTCACTGTGTGCAGTAATCTGGACCCCTACAGTGTGTCAAATCGGAGGGCCTGTTGTCCGGACCTTTCGCAGTCTCTATGGGGGTGCCACAGGGTTCTATTCTCAGGCCGACTCGCTTCTCTGTAAACATCAATGATGTTCTTTCTGCTGGTGATTCTCTGATTCACCTCTACGCAGACGACACCATTCTGTATACTTCTGGCCCTTCGTTGGACACTGTGTTAACTAACCTCCAGATGAGCTTCAATGCCATACAACTCTCCTTCCGTGGCCTCCAACTGCTCTTAAATGCAAGCAAAACTAAATGCATGCTCTTCAACCGATTGCTGCTCGCACCTGCGCGCTCGTCCAGCATCACTACTCTGGACGGTTCTGACTTAGAATATGTGGACAACTACAAATACCTAGGTGTCTGTTTAGACTGTAAACTCCCCTTCCAGACTCACATTATACATCTCCAATCCAAAATTAAATCTAGAATCGGCTTCCTATTTCGCAGCAAAGCATCCTACACTCATGCTGCCAAACATACCCTCATAAAACTGACCTTCCTACCGATCCTCGACTTCGGCGATGTCATTTACAAAATAGCCTCCAACACTCTACTCAACAAATTGGATGCAGTGCCATCTGTTTTGTCACCAAAGCCCCATACACTACTCACCACTGCGACCTGTATGATCTCGTTGGCTGGCCCTCGCTTCATACTTGTCGCCAAACCCACTGGCTCCAGGTCATCTACAAATCTCTGCTCGGTAAAGCCCCGCCTCATCTCAGCTCACTGGTCACCAAAGCAGCACCCACCCGTAGCACGCGCTCCAGCAGGTATATCTCACTGGTCACCATAGCAGCACCCACCCGTAGCACGCGCTCCTGCAGGTATATCTCACTGGTCACCATAGTATAGCACCCACCCGTAGCACGCACTCCAGCAGGTATATCTCACTGGTCACCATAGCAGCACCCACCTGTAGCACGCGCTCCAGCAGGTATATCTCACTTGTCACCATAGCAGCACCCACCCGTAGCATGCCCTCCTGCAGATATATCTCACTGGTCACCATAGCAGCACCCACCCGTAGCACGCACTCCAGCAGGTATATCTCACTGGTCACCATAGCCTGCACCCACCTGTAGCACGTGCTCCTGCAGGTATATCTCACTGGTCATCCCCAAAGCCAATTCTTCCAGTTCTCTGCTGCAAATGACTGGAACGAACTGCAAAAATCTCTGAAGCTGGAGACTCTTACCTGCCTCACTAGATTTAAGCACCAGCTGTCAGAGCAGCTCACAGATCACTGCACCTGTACATAGCTCATCTGTAAATAGCCCATCCAATCTACCTCATCCCCATACTGTATTTATTTATTTATGTATCTTGCCCCTTTGCACCCCAGTATCTCAACTTGCACATTCATCTTCTGCACATCCTACCATTCCAGTGTTTAATTGCTATATTGTAATTACTGTGCCACCATGGCCTATTTATTGCCTTACCCCTCTTATCCTACCTCATTTGCACATGCTGTATATAGACATTTTCTACTGTATTATTGACTGTATGTTTGTTTATTCCATGTGTAACTCTGTGTTGTTGTATGTGTCGAACTGCTTTGCTTTATCTTGGCCAGGTCGCAGTTGCAATTGAGAACTTGTTCTCAACTAGCCTACCTGGTTAAATAAAGGTGAAATATAATTTTAAAAATGGTGTTTAACATGATTTGTTCATGACTACCTCATCTCTACCTCACACACAATTATCTGTAAGGTCCCTCAGTCGAGTAGTGAATTTCAAGCACAAATTCATTTACATTTAAGTCATTTAGCACACGCTCTTATCCAGAGCAACTTACAAATTGGTGAATTCACCTTCTGACATCCAGTGGAACAGCCACTTTACAATAGTGCATCTAAATCATCTAAGGGGGGGGGTGAGAAGGATTACTTTATCCTATCCTAGGTATTCCTTGAAGAGGTGGGGTTTCAGGTGTCTCCGGAAGGTGGTGATTGACTCCGCTGTCCTGGCGTCGTGAGGGAGTTTGTTCCACCATTGGGGGGCCAGAGCAGCGAACAGTTTTGACTGGGCTGAGCGGGAACTGTACTTCCTCAGTGGTAGGGAGGCGAGCAGGCCAGAGGTGGATGAACGCAGTGCCCTTGTTTGGGTGTAGGGCCTGATCAGAGCCTGGAGGTACTGCGGTGCCGTTCCCCTCACAGCTCCGTAGGCAAGCACCATGGTCTTGTAGCGGATGCGAGCTTCAACTGGAAGCCAGTGGAGAGAGCAGAGGAGCGGGGTGACGTGAGAGAACTTGGGAAGGTTGAACACCAAACGGGCTGCGGCGTTCTGGATGAGTTGTAGGGGTTTAATGGCACAGGCAGGGAGCCCAGCCAACAGCGAGTTGCAGTAATCCAGACGGGAGATGACAAGTGCCTGGATTAGGACCTGCGCCGCTTCCTGTGTGAGGCAGGGTCGTACTCTGCGGATGTTGTAGAGCATGAACCTACAGGAACGGGCCACCGCCTTGATGTTAGTTGAGAACGACAGGGTGTTGTCCAGGATCACGCCAAGGTTCTTAGCGCTCTGGGAGGAGGACACAATGGAGTTGTCAACCGTGATGGCGAGATCATGGAACGGGCAGTCCTTCCCCGGGAGGAAGAGCAGCTCCGTCTTGCCGAGGTTCAGCTTGAGGTGGTGATCCGTCATCCACACTGATATGTCTGCCAGACATGCAGAGATGCGATTCGCCACCTGGTCATCAGAAGGGGGAAAGGAGAAGATTCATTGTGTGTTGTCTGCATAGCAATGATAGGAGAGACCATGTGAGGTTATGACAGAGCCAAGTGACTTGGTGTATAGCGAGAATAGGAGAGGGCCTAGAACAGAGCCCTGGGGGACACCAGTGGTGAGAGCGCGTGGCAAGGAGACAGATTCTCGCCACGCCACCTGGTAGGAGCGACCTGTCAGGTAGGACGCAATCCAAGCGTGGGCCGCGCCGGAGATGCCCAACTCGGAGAGGGTGGAGAGGAGGATCTGATGGTTCACAGTATCGAAGGCAGCCGATAGGTCTAGAAGGATGAGAGCAGAGGAGAGAGAGTTAGCTTTAGCAGTGCGGAGCGCCTCTGTGATACAGAGAAGAGCAGTCTCAGTTGAATGACTAGTCTTGAAACCTGACTGATTTGGATCAAGAAGGTCATTCTGAGAGAGATAGCGGGAGAGCTGGCCAAGGACGGCACGTCTGTAGTTGTTGACATCGGAGGGATCGAGTGTAGGTTTTTTCAGAAGGGGTCTAACTCTCGCTCTCTTGAAGTCGGAAGGGACGTAGCCAGCGGTCAGGGATGAGTTGATGAGCGAGGTGAGGTAAGGGAGAAGGTCTCCGGAAATGGTCTGGAGAAGAGAGGAGGGGATAGGGTCAAGCGGGCAGGTTGTTGGGCGGCCGGCTGTCACAAGAAGCGAGATTTCATCTGGAGAGAGAGGGGAGAAAGAGGTCAGAGCACAGGGTAGGGCAGTGTGAGCAGAACCAGCAGTGTCGTTTGACTTAGCAAACGAGGATCGGATGTCGTCGACCTTCTTTTCAAAATGGTTGACGAAGTCATCTGCAGAGAGGGAGGAGGGGGAAGGGGAGGAGGATTCAGGAGGGAGGAGAAGGTGGCAAAGAGCTTCCTAGGGTTAGAGGCAGATGCTTGGAATTTAGAGTGGAAGAAAGTGGCTTTAGCAGCAGAGACAGAGGAGGAAAATGTAGAGAGGAGGGAGTGAAAGGATGCCAGGTCCGCAGGGAGGCGAGTTTTCCTCCATTTCCGCTCGGCTGCCCGGAGCACTGTTCTGTGAGCTCGCAATGAGTCGTCGAGCCACGGAGCGGGAGGGGAGGACCGAGCCGGCCTGGAGGATAGGGGACATAGAGAGTCAAAGGATGCAGAAAGGGAAGAGAGGAGGGTTGAGGAGGCAGAATCAGGAGATGGGTTGGAGAAGGTATGAGCAGAGGGAAGAGATGATAGGATGGAAGAGGAGAGAGTAGCGGGGGGAGAGAGAGCGAAGGTTGGGACGGCGCGATACCATCCGAGTAGGGGCAGTGTGGGAAGTGTTGGATGAGAGCGAGAGGGAAAAGGATACAAGGTAGTGGTCGGAGACTTGGAGGGGAGTTGCAATGAGGTTAGTGGAAGAACAGCATCTAGTAAAGATGAGGTCGAGCGTATTGCCTGCCTTGTGAGTAGGGGGAAGGTGAGAGGGTGAGGTCAAAGAGGAGAGGAGTGGAAAGAAGGAGGCAGAGAGGAATGAGTCGAAGGTAGACGTGGGGAGGTTAAAGTCGCCCAGGACTGTGAGAGGTGAGCCGTCCTCAGGAAAGGAGCTTATCAAGGCATCAAGCTCATTGATGAACTCTCCGAGGGAACCTGGAGGGCGATAAATGATAAGGATGTTAAGCGTGAAAGGGCTGGTAACTGTGACAGCATGGAATTCAAAGGAGGCGATAGACAGATGGGTAAGGGGAGAAAGAGAGAATGACCACTTGGGAGAGATGAGGATCCCGGTGCCACCACCCCGCTGACCAGAAGCTCTCGGGGTGTGCGAGAACACGTGGGCGGACGAAGAGAGAGCAGTAGGAGTAGCAGTGTTATCTGTGGTGATCCATGTTTCCGTCAGTGCCAAGAAGTCGAGGGACTGGAGGGAGGCATAGGCTGAGATGAGCTCTGCCTTGTTGGCCGCAGATCGGCAGTTCCAGAGGCTACCGGAGACCTGGAACTCCACGTGGGTCGTGCGTGCTGGGACCACCAGATTAGGGTGGCCGCGGCCACGCCGTGTGGAGCGTTTGTATGGTCTGTGCAGAGAGGAGAGAACAGGGATAGATAAACACATAGTTGACAGGCTACAGAAGAGGCTACGCTAATGCAAAGGAGATTGGAATGACAAGTGGACTACACGTCTCGGAAATTCAACAACAAATACCAGGGAGGTTTTCCAATGCCATTCATTTTAATTACACTTTGTAACACCACAAAATGTGGAATAAGTCAAGGAGTGTGAATTCTTTCTGAATGAGCTGTATGTATGTGTACTGTCTGTGGAACTAGTATTGTGTGTGTGTGTGTTGCATGTTGTGATTGTTTGAACACAATAGTAAACATTACTCTCTTCTTTCTCAGGTGATATCACTCAGAAGGGATATGAGAAGAAAAAGACTAAACTTCTGCTTCCCTTCTTCATGCAAACACCAGGTAAGCAACATTGACCTATCATCTTATCCTGGATACAACATCTCCCCTCTTTTCTCTTTTCCTACTTTTAGAATTTGATCCATGTGCCCCTTCGGCCTATGAGAACATACCTACCATATCCATCTACTCTTTTTGTTTGGTTTTAGTTCATTTACAAAAATCATCATGATGTTCATAATCATAGCTGTTTGGTGCTCACTGCTCCCTCTTAATGGTACCCCCAGTCACTACAGTTTTTCCAGACTTTCCTACAGTTCAGAGAAACACCATTATCCTCTCCTGACAGCCAGGCACCACTTCCCTCTTTAGCCCACTAATAATTGTATGCAAATATCAGCTATTCTCGGAAATGACTAAAGCTGCTCCCTTGTTTACAATGTCTTGATGACATAGGGCTCCTGAGTGGCTCAGCGGTCAGTGAAAGAGGTGTCACTACAGTCCCTGGTTCGAATCCAGGCTGTATCATATCCGGCTGTGATTGGGAGACCGATAGGGCGGCACACAATTGGCCAAGCTTCGTCCGGGTTTGGCCGGGGTAGGCCGTCATTGTAAATAAGAATTTGTTCTTAACTGACTTGCCCAGTTAAATAAAGGAAAATAAATATCTAATAATAATCTGTTATGGTTAGATGGAACCCTTTTGTAAAGATCTTTGTACATTTTATGAAAATATTGTATGTTATAAAAGCACATATAGAACCTAATGACATTTTGTAAGATTGTATCAGATTATAGGATGATTTATTTTGAGAGTGTGCAATAGCATAACATAGCATCACTAACTGACTTTGTCACCTAACATCTGACCTGCAATAACATTTCTAAATATGTGTATGTGACCAATAACATTTGATTTGATTTGAGGTTCCCGGTCAAACTGTGAATGAGAGACTGATGAAGTGTGTGTAGCCTGTGCAAAAAAAACAAAGCAGAGCTTATGCCTTTCATGCGACTTTTTTCAAATCATCATTAGAGTCGCATCATGCAGAATGTATTCAAAATCAAAACATATAGCCCAACGTTTGTATCACTAGGGTTGCACATTTTAGGGATAATTCAGAGGTGGAAACTTTCCGTGGGAATTAACTGGAACATATGGGAATGAACGGGAATATATGGGAATTAATATTAATACCATTTAAATGTAGATGTCTTTTGCATTGGATATGTTTACCATGTCATATGGAGACAGAAACATACACTTTTTACATTATCATAAGTAGACATAATTGCAAATGATTAAATCCTTCCAATAGAAATAAAAACAAAACAATTTAGTTACAAATTGAACTTTAATTCAATAAGTTGACTCTTCACATGGGATGATTTCATGGAACAACAAAAGAAAGGGAATATTGAATGATCCCCAATTAAATAAATATCAAATCAAATGTATATAGCCCTTCTTACATCAGCTGATATCTCAAAGTGCTGTACAGAAACACAGCCTAAAACCCCAAACAGCAAGCAATGCGGATGTAGAAGCACGGTGGCTAGGAAAAACTCCCTAGAAAGGCCAAAACCTAGGAAGAAACCTAGAGAGGAATCAGGCTATGAGGGGTGGCCAGTCCTGTCCTGTGCTGGGTGGAGACTATAACAGAACATGGCCAAGATGTTCAAATGTTCATAAATGACCAGCATGTTCAAATAATAATAATAATAATAATCACAGTGGTTGTCGAGTGTGCAGAAAGTCAGCACCTCAGGAGTAAATGTCAGTTGGCTTTTCATAGCCGATCTTTAAGAGTATCTCTACCGCTCCTGCTGTTTCTAGAGAGTTGAAAACAGCAAGTCTGGGACAGGTAGCACATCCGGTGAACAGGTCAGGGTTCCATAGCCGCAGGCAGAACAGTTGAAACTGGAGCAGCAGCACGGCCAGGTGGACTGGGGACAGCAAGGAGTCATCATGCCAGGTAGTCCTGAGGCATGGTCCTAGGGCTCAGGTCCTCAGAGAGAAAGAAAGAGAGAATTAGAGAGAGAGCATACTTAAATTCACACAGGACACCGGATAAGACAGGAGAAGTACTCCAGATATAACAAACTGACCCTAGCCCGCCGACACATAAACTACTGCAGCATAAATACTGGAGGCTGAGACAGGAGGGGTCAGGAGACACTGTGGCCCCATCCGATGATACCCCCGGACAGGGCCAAACAGGAAGGATATAACTCCACCCACTTTGCCAAAGCACAGCCCCCACACCACTAGAGGGATATCTTCAACCACCAACTTACCATACTGAGACAAGGCCGAGTATAGCCCACAAAGATCTCCGCCACGGCACAACCCAAAGGGGGGGGCGCCAACCCAGAGAGGAAGATCACGTCAGTGACTCAACCCACTCAAGTGATGGACCCCTCCTAGGGACGGCATGAAAGAGCACCAGTAAGCCAGTGACTCAGCCCCTATAATAGGGTTAGAGGCAGAGAATCCCAGTGGAGAGAGGGGAACCGGCCAGGCAGAGACAGCAAGGGCGGTTTGTTGCTCCAGAGCCTTTCCGTTCACCTTCACACTCCTGGGCCAGACTACACTCGATCATATGACCCACTGAAGAGATGAGTCTTCAGTAAAGACTTAAAGGTTGAGACCGAGTCTGCGACTCTCACATGGGTAGGCAGACGATTCCATAAAAATTGAGCTCTATAGGAGAAAGCCCTGCCTCCAGCTGTTTGCTAGGGGCAATTAGGAGGCCTGCGTCTTGTGACCGTAGCGTGCGTGTAGGTATGTACGGCAGGACCAAATCAGAAAGATAGGTAGGAGCAAACCCATGTAATGCTTTGTAGTTCAGCAGTAAAACCTTGAAATAAGCCCTTGCCTTAACAGGAAGCCAGTGTAGGGAGGCTAGCACTGGAGTAATATGATCACATTTTTTGTTTCTAGTCAGGATTCTAGCAGTCAAATTTAGTACTAACTGAAGTTTATTTAGTGCTTTATACGGGTAGCCGGAAAGTAAAATATTGCAGTTGTCTAATCTCGAAGAAACAAAAGCATAGATACATTTTTCTGCATAATTTTTATGGGTCCAGAGTAACGCCGAGGTCCTTTACAGTTTTATTTGAGGCGACTGTACAACCATCAAGATTAATTGTCAGATTCAACAGAAGATCTCTTTGTTTCTTGGGACCTAAAGCAAGCATCTCTGTTTTGTCCGGATTTAAAAGTCAAAAGGTTGCAGCCATCTACTTCCTTCTGTCTGAAACACAGGCTTCTACCGAGGGCGATTTTGGGGTTTCACCATGTTTCATCGAAATGAACAGCTGTGTCATCCGCATAGCAGTGAAAGTTAACATTATGTTTTCGAATGACATCCCCAAGAGGTAAAATATGGGTTTTCTGGGTCAAGGTTTGGCTTTTTCAAGAGAGGCTTTATTACTGCAACTTTTAGTGAGTTTGGTACACATCCGGTGGATAGAGAGCCGTTTATTATGTTCAACATAGGAGGGCCAAGCACAGGAAGCAGCTCTTTCAGTAGTTTAGTTGAAATAGGGTCCAGTATGCAGCTTGAAGGTTTAGAGGCCATGATTATTTTCATCATTGTGTCAAGAGATATCGTACTAAAACACTTGAGTGTCTCTCTTGATCCTAGGTCCTGGCAGAGTTGTGCAGACTCAGGACAACTGAGCTTTGGAGGAATACGCAGATTTAAAGAGGAGTCCGTAATTTGCATTCTAATAATCATGATCTTTTCCTCAAAGAAGTTCATGAATGTATTACTGCTGAAGTGAAAGCCATCCTCACTTGGGGAATGCTGCTTTTTAGTTAGCTTTGCGACAGTATCAAAAATAAATTTAGGATTATTCTTATGTACCTCAATTAAGTTGGAAAAATTGGATGATCGAGCAGCAGTGAGGGCTCTTTGATACAGCACGGTACTGTCTTTCCAAGCTATTCGGAAGACTTGCAGTTTGGTGTGGCGCCATTTCCGTTCCAATTTTCTGGAAGCTTGCTTCAGAGCTCGGGTATTTTCTGTATACCAGGGAGCTAGTTTCTTATGACAAATGTTTTTAGTTTTTAGGGGTGAAACTGCATCTAGGGTATTGCGCAAGGATACATTGAGTTCCTCAGTTAGGTGGTAAGGGTTATTATTTATTTATTTCTGATTTTTGTCCTCTGACGTCCTTGGGTAGGCAGAGGGAGTCTGGAAGGGCATCAAGGAATCTTTGTGTTGTCTGAGAAGTTATAGCACGACTTTTGATGCTCCTTGGTTGGGGTCTGAGCAGATTATTTGTTGCGATTGCAAACGTAATAAAATGGTAGTCCAATAGTCCAGGTTTATGAGGAAAAACATTAAGATCCACAACATTTATTCCATGGGACAAAACTAGGTCCAGAGTATGACTGTGACAGTGAGTAGGTGCAGAGACATGTTGGACAAAACCCACTGAATCGATGAAGGCTCTGAAAGCCTTTTGGATTGGGTCTGTGGACTTTTCCATGTGAATATTAAAATTACCAAAAATTGGAATATTATCTGCTATGACTACAAGGTCCAATAGGAATTCAGGGAACTCAGTGAGGAACACTGTATATGGCCCAGGAGGTTGGTAAACAGTAGCTATAAAAAGTGATTGAGTGGGCTGCATAGATTTTATGACTGGAAGCTCAAAATACGAAAATGTCATTTTTTTTTTTGTAAATTGAAAATTGCTATCGTAAATGTTAGCAACACCTCCGCCTTTGCGGGATGCACGGGGGATATGGTCACTAGTGTAACCAGGAGGTGAGGCCTCATTTAACACAGTAAATTCCTCAGGCTTAAGCCATGTTTCAGTCAGGCCAATCACATCAAGATTATGATCAATGATTAGTTCATTGACTATAACTGCCTTTGAAGTGAGGGATCTAACATTAGGTAGCCCTCTTTCAATAATGGCAGGAATGGAGGAGGTCTTTATCCTAGTGAGATTGCTAAGGCGAACACCGCCATGTTTTGTTTTGCCCAACCTAGGTTGAGGCGCAGACACGGTCTCAATGGGGATAGCTGAGCTGACTACACTGGCTGTGCTAGTGGCAGACTCCACTAGCACAGTCAGCTGGCAGGCTGGCTAACAGCCTGCTGCCTGGCCTGCACCTAATTTTATTGTGGAGCTAGAGGAGTTAGCGCCCTGTCTATGTTGGTAGATAAGATGAGAGCACCCCTCCAGCTAGGATGGAGTCCGTCACTCCTCAGCAGGCCAGACTTGGTCCTGTTTGTGGGTGAGTCCCAGAAAGAGGGCCAATTATCTACAAATTCTGTCTTTTTGGAGGGGCAGAAAACAGTTTTCAACCAGCGATTGAGTTGTGAGACTGCTGTGGAGCTCATCACTCCCCCTAACTGGGAGGGGGCCAGAGACAATTATTCGATGCCAACACATCTTTCTAGCTGATTTACACGCTGAAGCTATGTTGCACTTGGTGACTTCTGACTGTTTCATCCTAACATTGTTGGTGCCGACGTGGATAACAATATCTCTATACTCTCTACACTCGGCAGTTTTAGTTTTAGCCAGCACCATCTTCAGAATAGCCTTAACGTTGGTTGCCATGCCCCTGGTAAACAGTGTCTGATCGCTGGATGATTCTTTTTTAAGTCTAATACTGCGGGTAATGGAGTCGCCAATGACTAGAGTTTTCAATTTGTCAGAGCTAATGGTTGGAGGCTTCGGCGTCTCAGACCCCGTAACGGGAGAGACCAGAGAAGGCTCGGCCTCAGACTCCGACTCGCTGCTTAATGGGGAAAACCGGTTGAAAGTTTCTGTCGGCTGAATGAGCGACACCGGTTGAGCATTCCTACAGCATTTCCCTCCAGAAGCCATGAGAAAGTTGTCAGGCTGCGGGAACTGTGTGAGGGGATTTATACTACTATCTGTACTTACTGGTGGCACAGACGCTGTTTCATCCTTTCCTACACTAAAATGACCCTTGCCTAACGATTGTGTCCGAAGCTGGGCTTGCAGCACAGCTATCCTCGCCATAAGGTGATCGTTCTCCTGTATATTATGAGTACAGTGACTGCAATTAGAAGGCATCATGTTAATGTTACTACTTAGCTTCAGCTGGTGGAGGTCCTGACGAACCATGTCCAGATAAAGCGTCCGGAGTGAAAAAGTTGAATGAAAAAAAGTTGAGTGAAGGAAAAACTAAAAATATAAATGGTAATTAAAAAGATAAAAACGTAATGTTGTCAGGTAGCAAAGTAAGGTTGGCAACAAAACGCACAGCAACACGTAAACAAGTCTGCAAGTTGTGACCGGAAATGACAAAATGACGATGTGATCCATCACATCTCCCAAAACCCTTTTCAACATACATCTGTAAAATGATAGTCTTGAAATTAAAGCTTTAGTTGTCTTCCTCTCAGGCTTCCATGTCTTCTCCCTGGACCTCCTCAATTTTCACCTCTTGAACATCAGACTCTGAGGCCTCATCTTCATTGTCACTTTCCATCCTTGTTGAGGATGGCTCATTGTCAGGCTCAAAAAGCCTCAAATTAGCCCGGATGGCCACAAATTTTTCAACTCTTTTATTGGTCAGCCTCTTGCGTGCTTTGGTGTGTGTGTTCCCAAACAAGGACCAGTTGTGCTCTGAGGCGGCTGATGTTGTTGGGATTTGGAGGATGATGGAGGCAACAGGGGAAAGCGCCTCAAATCCACAAAGTCCCTTCCACCAGGTGGCTGATGAGATATGTTGTCACGACTGCCATATTGCATCTCCATCCCAAAGCCCTTGCGTGGAAGTATACTTCGCCAGACTGCCAAGAACCTTTCCCTCATCCAGGCCAAGGTGGCAAGACAAGGTAGTGATGGGACCATAGGCATTGTTCATCTCTGCATCAGACAGGATGCTCTTGCCAGCATACTTGGGGACCAATATGTACGCTGCGGCTTGTATGGGCTTCAGGCTGAAGTCTTCGCGCTTTTAATGTATTTAAAAAAAATCAACAGTGGAGTGGGCAGGGCAGTACAGATTTCTTCTCCTACATCTGCAAGCAGAATCTGAACATCAGACAGGATGGCATTGTCTTCCTCAATCCGTGCAATGGCTACTGCTATAGGTTTCAGGAGTTTCAGGCTGCTTACCACTCTCTCCCAAAATACATTCCAGGAGGATCCTCTTGATGGGTTGTCCATATCGGTAGACTGTGATATGGACATTTCTTGGAGAGACTCCTTCCCCTCCAGGAGACTGTCAAACATGATGACAACACCCTCCCAACGGGTGTTGCTGGCAGCTTCAATGTGGTGCTTTTATTCTTCTCACTTTGCTTGGTGCCTTGCGAAAGTATTTGGCCCCCTTGAACTTTGCGACCTTTTGCCACATGTCAGGCTTCAATCATAAAAATACAGTTTTATATCTTTTTGTGAAGAATCAACAACAAGTGGGACACAATCATGAAGTGGAACGACATTTATTGGATATTTCAAACTTTTTTAACAAATCAAAAACTGAAAAATTGGGCGTGCAAAATTATTCAGCCCCTTTACTTTCAGTGCAGCAAACTCTCTCCAGAAGTTCAGTGAGGATCTCTGAATGATCCAATGTTGACCTAAATGACTAATGATGATAAATACAATCCACCTGTGTGTAATCAAGTCTCCGTATAAATGCACCTGCACTGTGATAGTCTCAGAGGTCCGTTAAAAGCGCAGAGAGCATCATGAAGAAAAAGGAACACACCAGGCAGGTCCGAGATACTGTTGTGAAGAAGTTTAAAGCCGGATTTGGATACAAAAAGATTTCCCAAGCTTTAAACATCCCAAGGAGCACTGTGCAAGCGATAATATTGAAATGGAAGGAGTATCAGACGATTGCAAATCTACCAAGACCTGGCCGTCCCTCTAAACTTTCAGCTCATACAAGGAGAAGACTGATCAGAGATGCAGCCAAGAGGCCCATGATCACTCTGGATGAACTGCAGAGATCTACAGCTGAGGTGGGAGACTCTGTCCATAGGACAACAATCAGTCGTATATTGCACAAATCTGGCCTTTATGGAAGAGTGGCAAGAAGAAAGCCATTTCTTAAAGATATCCATAAAAAGTGTTGTTTAAAGTTTGCCACAAGCCACCTGGGAGACACACCAAACATGTGGAAGAAGGTGCTCTGGTCAGATGAAACCAAAATTGAACTTTTTGGCAACAATGCAAAACGTTATGTTTGGCGTAAAAGCAACACAGCTCATCACCCTGAACACATCATTCCCACTGTCAAACATGGTGGTGGCAGCATCATGGCTTGGGCCTGCTTTTCTTCAGCAGGGACAGGGAAGATGGTTAAAATTGATGGGAAGATGGATGGAGCCAAATACAGGACCATTCTGGAAGAAAACCTGATGGAGTCTGCAAAAGACCTGAGACTGGGACGGATTTGTCTTCCAACAAGACAATGAGCCAAAACATAAAGCAAAATCTACAATGGAATGGTTCAAAAATAAACATATCCAGGTGTTAGAATGGCCAAGTCAAAGTCCAGACCTGAATCCAATCGAGAATCTGTGCAAAGAACTGAAAACTGCTGTTCGCAAATGCTCTCCATCCAACCTCACTGAGCTTGAGCTGTTTTGCAAGGAGGAATGGGAAAAAATGTCAGTCTCTCGATGTGCAAAACTGATAGAGACATACCCCAAGCGACAGCTGTAATCGCAGCAAAAGGTGGCGCTACAAAGTATTAACTTAAGGGGGCTGAATTTTGCACGCCCAATTTTTCAGTTTTTGATTTGTTAAAAAAGTTTGAAATATCCAATAAATGTCGTTCCACTTCATGATTGTGTCCCACTTGTTGTTGATTCTTCACAAAAAAATACAGTTTTATATCTTTATGTTTGAAGCCTGAAATGTGTCAAAAGGTCGCAAAGTTCAAGGGGGCCGAATACTTTCGCAAGGCACTGTAGATTGCTGCTATAACTTGATGACCCTTCATATACCTAACCATTTCCTTGGCTCTCTTGTAGAGTGTATTCATTGTTTTCTGTACCATGATTCAATGCATGAGCAGCACAGCCAATGGGTGTGATGTGAGAGTAGGACTCCTCCACTTTAGACCAAGCAGCCTTCATGTTCGCAGCATTGTCTGTCACCAGTGCAAATATCTTCTGTGGTCCAAGGTCATTGATGACTGCCTTCAGCTCATCTGCAATGTAGAGGCCGGTGTGTCTGGGCTCTTGTAGAATACTGGTTGTGGGGTGGAGATGATTTAGTTAATTATTCCTTGCCCAGGAACATTCAACCACCCATCATAGATGATTGCAATACAGCCTGCTTTCTCTATGATTTGCTTGACTTTAACTTGAACTCTGTTGAATTCTACATCCAGAAAATGAGTAGATACAGCATGTCTGGTTGGAGGGGTGTATGCTGAGTGAAGAACATTCAGAAATCTCTTTCAATACACATTGCCTGTGAGCATCAGAGGTGAACCAGTTGCGTACACAGCTCAAGCAAGACATTCATCAGCATTTCCCTGACTACTTTCCTCCATTGAGTCAAACAAACTTCTGATTCCAAAAGGACCATTAGCTGTTGCTATCGATAAGGTGTCTGATTCATCATTTTCACCTCGAATAGAAGTAGAGGGACTTTGTCTCAGAGGTTGTGAGCGCTGAGGAAACTCTATGCTCTTGGCCAGATGATTCTGCATCTTTGTTGCATTCTTCACATATGATTTGGCACAGTATTTGCAAATGTACACAATTTTTCCTTCTACATTAGCTGCAGTGAAATGTCTCCACACATCAGATACTGCCCATGGCATTTTCCTGTAAAGATTAGGAAATAATTAATCAAAATAAAAAATAAAATTCCATGTACAGATAAGTAGTTAAGCAGTTAGATTAAACAACTCCTTTGTGAGATAATTGTTTTAAAATGAAACATGTATGGAAACAGGTGAATTAACACTCCTCAGTTAGCAGGCTCAAGCAAGCTAAAACCCACATGGTAGCAAAATCTAACTAGCAGAAATTGTTAAGTTAGAAAGGATAAAAACACACTTTGCTGTAGGCTACTATTTACTAGTTAACAAAAAATAATGTATGTCATATAAAATATATTCACCCCACCCAGTACTGTAATCAAAACTTACCAGAAAGCATGTAGTCCTTGGCTTAGACAGTGTAGTAGTGTGGGCTCAATAGCATCTCATTAGTGTGCAAGATCTTGAGAATCAGCTGAACATGTGATGGAAGAGTGCACTGCACATGTGATGGAGGAATGCACTGTGCATGCATTGAATTGGGGATAATTGAACCAAAATATGCCACAAGAACTAGAATTGCCTTATGTGTATCACACAAAAAAGTTTCACTGTCATAAGCTAACTTTTTTTATGAATTTAAGCAAAATCCCCCAAATTCCCGAGCTTAACTTCCCTTGGAAAATTTCCGGAAACATCCTGGAAATTTACCGGAAAGTTACCGACCCTAATCACAACTAAAGTTGCATAAATAACTCTAAATTAAACATACAGGAGGACCTTCTTTGTTAACCGCTCAACACAGAATAGCTGCATGTACGCACTCCCTCAAATAGTTTTGGAGAAAATATCCTTTCTGTTTCTTTCAGATGTTCAATTGTATTCTTCATACTATAAAATAATATAAAATAATGCCACAGAAGTCTAAGCAAATCTTGTCTGCTAAATTAACTAGTGTAGCCCACAGCCCTATGGCATAGCCACATCAGGGCCTAACCTAAGTCAACTCCGAGTATGCTATTCTGTTCTTCTGAAATAGACTACATTTTCTTCATATCATGTTTCTTTAGACCAGTCTAAAGTAAATAATGGATGTATTGTGATGGTGTAGGTTATAGAACATGGACTTTTCAAAATGGAAATGTTTCAAAGGTCTGCATCAGTGGTTTGTAGGCTGTGTCGAAGCCCAGAGATGCTAAATGTGTTTATGTTAATTAACGGTCAATTACCGTGAGACCGACAGCTATTTGCTTGACAATCACCAGCTGAAAAAATTTTCATGACAGCCACAGCCCTAGTCAGGTCAAGGGTCAAGGGAAGAACTGAAAGCATGGAGAGATCTGAGCCCTCTCTGTCTGCATCTATGGAAATTACATCTCTATACATGTACTCTGTGGTACATTACCGTCTATATACTATGTACTTTGTTTACTGTCTTGTGAACTCCTAATCATCTACTTAATTTTTGTTGTGCTCCCCAGTAGAACCTCCCCCCCCTGCCTATGACGCACATGCTCCTGGTCCTAGCAACGCCTCTGGCTCCACCCATGTCAGCGCTCACACACAGGCTCCTCCCTCCAGCTCCTCTTCTCGCTACCGCGATCGCCGCTCCCGACGACCGCACCGCAGCGGAGGGACCAGGGATGACCGCTACCGATCAGGTGAGCAACAACTTCTATCCTTACATACGTTTACGTTTTAAATCGACACTTAAAGTCACCTAAGGTAATCCAGTCATAGTCAATAATGTTGAGTTTTTCATTCATGTTAGGTTTTATCTATTCTCTCAGTATTTTCTTTAATTTCGATCAATATAACCAGTAATAAAGTTTTGAAGCAGAATATTGTAATCCCATAATTGTCTCAAATACCAATAAAAGGGCAGCACTGCTTTGAGTGTGTGTGTTAGAGTGAATACTGTCTGAGGTCATGTGTGTGTGTGTGTTTCCTGTTGGGTTGTGGAGAAAGAAAAGTCCCTATACTTCTTACAGTGTTCAGCAGCCCCTCTTCAGGGGAGCCCAGGAGTCCAGATCCCTCACATTGTGAGTGTGGAGGGATGTCACGGCTTGGCAATGTGCTGGGCTGTGGAGAGAGCAGGGGGAATACTAAACAGGATGGATGAACTCAGAACCATAGAATTCTATTGTAGATTCTAAAGTTTGCAGGGAAGGATTGTTAGAATGGATCTTTAGATGGTTGAAAAGACACAAAATAACTGATTTCTCTCGCTCTCTCTCTCTCTCTCTCTCTCTCTCTCTCTCTTGCTCTCTCCCTCTCTCTTGCTCTCTCCTTCCCTCTCTTGCTCTCTCCCGCTTTCTCTCTCTCTCACTGTTTTTCTCTCTCTCTCCTTCTGTTACTAGAGGTGCACACAGTGTAAATGTATCCTCCCTCTAGGCAGCTTCATGCTCTACTGTTTCTCTCTCCTTCCACTTCCCTCTCCTCCCTTCCCTGTCTGGACAGCCTCTGCATCAGACTGGTCTCGCCTCTCACGTGAGACACACACACACACACACACTAAATCAATGCCAGTCTGATGTGCCAGAGGGGCTGAAGGACTACCATTGTGTGTGATCTATTGGATCCTATAGGACGGCTGACCAGATAGAGAGAACTGCATGAACGTTTTCTTCAAGTTCCATTTGATATCTGAAGGGATCTCTGGGGATCTTGCTGGAAGTCCGACTGGTTTTGGGGCAAAGCGAAGAAGGATTGGGAAAGAGGGAAAGGGAGTGGTAGCTGGTAGTCAGGTGGAAACAAATAGGATGCAGAGTATTGAGAGTATTGAGGAAAAACACAGTTTTATTACTGGATAACAGAGGAATATCACATAGAAATGGAGCGGGACTGAGAGGGAATAAGAGAGGGAATAAGAGAGGGATAGAGAGGAGGGGGATAACAGAGGAATATCACATAGAAATGGAGCGGGACTAAGAGAGGGAATAAGAGAGGGATAGAGAGGAGGGATAGAGAGGAGGGATAGAGAGGAGGGATAGAGAGGAGGGATAGAGAGGAGGGATAGAGAGGAGGGATAGAGAGGTGGGATAGAGAGGTGGGATAGAGAGAGGGGTCCGGGAGAAGGCAAGTCTGGATGGTTTCATCCTCCTTATGATGAACCTGCTGACACCTCAGTCTCATGGGGGGGGTGGGGGGTGGAGGAGAGGTACAGAGAAAGGAAGATGGTGAGGGTGTGGGCAAGTGGATGTAGAATTAGCTGTCAGCAATATTATTGATGTTTAGATCCAGAAGGGCTTGTCTTGTGTGCACGTGTATGTAGCCTATATGCATTTACATGGGTGTGTAAGGTAGCAGCCAGTGTGTGTGTGTTGCTAGGCTGAGGTGCTTCTAGTGTGTATGTTTGTAGTCTCTGCTATTCATTTCTTGGTTACCGTGCGGCAACCTCACCTATATCCACAGAGACGCCTCTCAAACTTATGTGATGGTCATTCTCTCATGTTTCTATGGTAATGAATGATTGGACATGCAGCATATGGGAAGAATGGAAACAGAATAGCAGTCTATTTTTAGAAGAATCAAATGTTATCTTGTGACATTCTATAGTGTTGGTTAATGTGTTGTTTTTGATGACGGTTTATGTAGATTCTCTTCCATGTAGCTATGTATTCTGTGTGTGTGTGTGTGTGTGTGTGTGTGTGTGTGTGTGTGTGTGTGTGTGTGTGTGTGTGTGTGTGTGTGTGTGTGTGTGTGTGTGTGTGTGTGTGTGTGTGTGTGTGTGTGTGTGTGTGTGTGTGTGTGTGTGTGTGTGTGCGTGCGTGGGTTCGGTGCATGCTTGCGTACATGACTGCGTACCTGTGTGTGGTGGGTGCGTGCATGTATGAATGTACAGTGCCTTAAAGTATTCACACCCCTGACTTTTTCCATGATTTGTTGTTACAAAGTGCGATTAAAAATTATTTTAATTGTCATTTTTTGTCAATGAGGTACACAAAATACTGTAATGACAAAGTGAAAGAAAAATGTGAACATTTATAAAAATAGATGGATAATAAAACATGAATATATCTTGATTAGATAAGTATTCCAAAACATGAAGGGGTGTGCTGTGAGTACTTTCTAAAGGGAAGGGATGGGTGAGGATCGTAATAGACCCTCTCTCCATCACACAAACAGTGGTTTCCTGTTACAGCAGGACCCAACTGGCGTCTCTTCTCCTCTGATGGTTAAAAGTCAAACATCACTTCAGCTTTTGACAGAACACTGATTGTCTTTATGCATCAATATCTATGGAATAACGATTATTGAAAGGTCTCCGTCATTGGTAGTTTCACTTAGATTTCAGAAGAAAAAACTCAAGTTTATCTGTGGGTGTTCTCATGTTCAGGTTCTTCCTCTCCATCCCTATCCGAGCATCCAAATTCTAAAGGGTAATTTCTACCTCTTGCCTTCTTCCCCCCTCTCTCTCCTTCTCTTTCTCTCTTGTTGCCTCAGATATCCACACAGAGACGGTGCAGGCTGCGTTGGCCAAACACAAAGAGGAGAAGATGGCACTGCCCATGCCCACCAAACGCCGCTCCACCTACGTCCAGTCGCCCGTCATGAACTGCACCCCACCAGGTAGCGTAGGACTGACCCCCTCAAATCAGCCTGACTGCTTCTATTTCCTCAGGAACAGCCTACGTAAGCTTTATTGTTAGTACTGTAGAGTTTAATCCTAATGTCACACGCTCTCTTTCTAATTCTCTCTCTTACGCTTTCTCCTATCTCAGACTCGTCGTCAGGTTCAGAGAATGAGAGTGCTCTGCTGAGGCAGTCGTCAGTGGGAGCCGATTTGGAGGCTCTGGACACTCCCTCTCTGCTGCAGCCCCCGGGTCTGCAGAGCCCTGACTCCTGGATCAACCACTTTGTCCAAGGCTCATCCACCTCCTCCTCTGCCTCCTCCACCCTGTCCCATGGAGAGGGCAAGCCCCAGCCTCAGCCATCCCAGCCCCAAGCCCAGCCCCAGTACAAGCCCCAGTACAAGCCCCAGTATCAGCCCCAGTATCAGCCCCAGTACCAGCCGCAGTACCAACCACAACTACAGCATCCAGTCATAGCTGACATGCTGGCTCACGCACGTATCGGTAAGATATGTCCTCATGATCACAACACTAGAACGTCATGACCTGTAACCCCAGATAAAATCACCCTGCCTTCCTCCCAGGCCCTTCAGAGAACAGTGCCCCCCTCCCAGATGTGACAACAGCGGCCCCCCAGGCCAGGGACTTCTCTCAGGTGGACCGGCCCAACAACCCTCCCGTGGTCCGGGGGATGAGCCGCGGACAGAGTCACTCCGGCATGATGGAGACAGCCGACGGTAAGAATAGCATCTCTATTAAGGTGTGTGTGTGTGTGTGATGGGTCACGTAAGAGTACGGAAGTGTGTGTATGTGTGAGATTGTGAGTGTGTGTATGTGTGAGATTGTGAGTGTGTGTCCTCGTCGATTCATACAATTGTGCATTTCCATTGGAAATAACTTTTTTGAAGTAATAAGTATTTTTTCCTGACTTTTGCTTTCCGACTGGACCATATATCATTAACCAAACCATGTTGCTTTCTTTTCTTCTGGTCTTTTTCCACCCTGTCACATGTTATTTTGACTGGCAATAGGTAACAGAAGAGGTAACACATTCCCTATGAGAATATATACAGCGAGGGAAAAATATTTGATCCCCTGCTGATTTTGTACGTTTGCACACTGACAAAAAAATTATCAGTCTATCATTTTAATGGTAGGTTTATTTGAACAGTGAGAGACAGAATAACACAAAAATCCAGAAAAACGCATGTCAAAAATGTTATAAATTGATTTGCATTTTAATGAGGGAAATAAGTATTTGACCCCCTCTCAATCAGAAAGATCTCCAAGGATGACCGGGACAAGATTGTAGACCTACACAAGGCTGGAATGGGCTACAAGACCATCTCCAAGCAGCTTGGTCAGAAGGTGACAACAGTTGGTGCGATTATTCGCAAATGGAAGAAACACAAAAGAACTGTCAATCTCCCTCGGCCTGGGGCTCATTGCAAGATCTCACCTCATGGAGTTGCAATGATCATGAGAACGGTGAGGAATCAGCCCATAACTACACGGGAGGATCTTGTCAATGATCTCACGGCAGCTGGGACCATTGTCACCAAGAAAACAATTGTTAACACATTACGCCGTGAAGGACTGAAATCCTGCAGCGCCAGCAAGGTCCCCCTGCTCAAGAAGGCACATATACATGCCTTCTGAAGTTTGCCAATGAACATCTGAATGATTCAGAGAACAACTGGGTGAAAGTGTTGTGGTCAGATGAGACCAAAATGGAGCTCTTTGGCATCCCCTCAACTCGCCGTGTTTGGAGGAAGCGGAATGCTGCCTATGACCCCAAGAACACCATCCCCACTGTCAAACATGGAGGTGGAAACATTATGCTTTGGGGTGTTTTTCTGCTAAGGGGACAGTACAACTTCACCGCATCAAAGGGACGATGGACGGTGCCATGTTCCGTCAAATCTTGGGTGAGAACCTCCTTCCCTCAGCCAGGGCATTGAAAATGGGTCGTGGATGGGTATTCCAGCATGCTAATGACCCAAAACACACAGCCAAGGCTACAAAGGAGTGGCTCAAGAAGAAGCACATTAAGGTCCTGGAGTGGCCTAGCCAGTCTCCAGACCTTAATCCCATAGAAAATATGTGGAGGGAGCTGAAGGTTCGAGTTGCCAAACGTCAGCCTCGAAACCTTAATGACTTGGAGAAGATCTGCAAAGAGGAGTGGGACACCAAGTACTAAGTCATGTTTTGCAGAGGTTTCAAATACATATTTCCTTCATTAAAATGCAAATCAATTTCTAACATTTTTGAAATGCGTTTTTCTCGATTTTGTTGTTGTTATTCTGTCTCTCACTGTTCAAATAAACCTACCATTAAAATTATAGACGGATCATTTCTTTGACAGTGGGCAAACGTACAAAATCAGCAGGGGATCAAATACCTTTTTCCCTCACTGTACGTCTGTGTACTGTTTGTGCCTTTGTTCTTACCCTCTGTACCGTCTGATTTTAGGGAGCATAGTAGATCTCTGAAACCAGAACCATCCTCTGTACTGTCTGATTTTAGGGAGCATAGTAGATCTCTGAAACCAGAACCATCCTCTGTACCGTCTGATTTTAGGGAGCATAGTAGATCTCTGAAACCAGAACCATCCTCTGTACCGTCTGATTTTAGGGAGCATAGTAGATCTCTGAAACCAGAACCATCCTCTGTACCGTCTGATTTTAGGGAGCATAGTAGATCTCTGAAACCAGAACCATCCTCTGTACCGTCTGATTTTAGGGAGCATAGTAGATCTCTGAAACCAGAACCATCCTCTGAAACGGATGAATCCTCATGTGTTTTCCAATTATGAATCCAATGATTCCTATTCCCATCAACCTGACTCCGACCCTCCCAGTCCTGGTGTAGAGGGAGCACTTTGTCTACTGGCTTTCTTTCTAAAAATAATTTAAGAATTGACCACTCCCAGGGGTCAGCTTGCAGTGGGAAATTATGATGTTGATTAAAAACTAGCAGACTGAGAGTGGAGAAATGTTCTGGCGAAATAAGGCAAGCCAGAGTTGTGTGTGAAATGAAGGCTTTGTGTATCGGGGCAGGGAGAGTGTATGTGTGTGTGACAGTGTTTGTCGGACCACCCACCCCCCACCCTCCAGGTGTCCCGGTGAACAGCAGGGTGTCCACTAAGATTCAGCAGCTGCTCAACACCTTGAAGAGGCCCAAGAGGCCCCCCCTCAGTGATTTCTTCATGGACGACCAGGAGGAAATTGTAGAGGGTGAGTCACCATTTATTCTTCAATTAGTAGATCTCTCTTAGCCTGGTCCCAGATCTGTTAGTGCAGTCTTGCCAACTCCAGTCAGCACAAACAGATCTGGGATCAGACTATATATCTGTCAATGTCACCTACAATATTTTTATTTCCACTGCTCTGTACCAACCTCAATGGTGCTCTCTGGTTAATACTGCTCTCCCGTCCCCTCCTCCAGTACCTCAGCCGGACCCCAACACCCCGCGGCCAGAGGGACGTCCGATCATCCCAGTGAAGGGGGAGCCCCTGGGGGTGGTCAGTAACTGGCCCCCTGCCCTCCAGGCTGCCCTGGTTCGCTGGGGGGCCACACAGGGCAAGAGCCCCGCTCTCACCGCCTTGGACATCACTGGCAAACCCCTGTACACACTGACATACGGTAAGAAACTTGGCCCACACACAAACCCCTGTACACACTGACATACGGTAAGAAACTTGGCCCACACACAAACCCCTGTACACACTGACGTACTGTAAGAAACTTGGCCCACACACAAACCCCTGTACACACTGACATACGGTAAGAAACTTGGCCCACACACAAACCCCTGTACACACTGACGTACGGTAAGAAACTTGGCCCACACACAAACCCCTGTACACACTGACGAAACTTGGCCCACACACGGTAAGAAACTTGGCCCACACACAAACCCCTGTACACACTGACGTACACACGGTAAGAAACTTGGCCCACACACAAACCCCTGTACACACTGACGTACGGTAAGAAACTTGGCCCACACACAAACCCCTGTACACACTGACATACTGTAAGAAACTTGGCCCACACACAAACCCCTGTACACACTGACATACGGTAAGAAACTTGGCCCACACACAAACCCCTGTAAACACTGACGTACTGTAAGAAACTTGGCCCACACACAAACCCCTGTACACACTGACATACGGTAAGAAACTTGGCCCACACACAAACCCCTGTACACACTGACGTACGGTAAGAAACTTGGCCCACACACAAACCCCTGTACACACACACTGACGTACACACGGTAAGAAACTTGGCCCACACACAAACCCTGTACACACTGACGTACGGTAAGAAACTTGGCCCACACACAAACCCCTGTACACACTGACGTACGGTAAGAAACTTGGCCCACACACAAACCCCTGTACACACTGATGTACGGTAAGAAACTTGGCCCACACACAAACCCCTGTACACACTGACATACTGTAAGAAACTTGGCCCACACACAAACCCCTGTACACACTGACATACGGTAAGAAACTTGGCCCACACACAAACCCCTGTAAACACTGACGTACTGTAAGAAACTTGGCCCACACACAAACCCCTGTAAACACTGACGTACTGTAAGAAACTTGGCCCACACACAAACCCCTGTACACACTGACATACGGTAAGAAACTTGGCCCACACACAAACCCCTGTAAACACTGACGTACTGTAAGAAACTTGGCCCACACACAAACCCCTGTGCACACTGATGTACTCTAAGAAACTTGGCCCACACACAAACCACTGTACACACTGACATACTGTAAGAAACTTGGCCCACACACAAACCCCTGTACACACTGATGTACTCTAAGAAACTTGGCCCACACACAAACCACTGTACACACTGACGTACGGTACGTTAGTCTTAACCCCCTCACGGTAATATGATTGCTTACATTTAAATAACTCTACTCACTATATAGGGAGGTTCAAGGTCTGGCCCTGGATCATTTATTTCTTATATTATTTTAGGATATGGTTGGTACTATACTGTAGACATGGTGTGGATAGAGTAATCAAAGTAATGGAGGGTTATGAGAGGAGGAGTATGAGATTGATTGTCAGAGTGTGCCACTGTTATTTATGATGCCCGCCCTCCCTCTTTCCTCTCTCCTCCTCCCTCCTCCCCTTCTCCCTCCATCAGGAAAGCTGTGGAGCCGCAGTGTGAAGCTGGCCTACACCCTCCTCAATAAACTGGGGCCCAAGAACGAGCAGGTCCTCAAGCCTGGGGACAGGGTGAGCCACACCGACTCACACTACTTCTACTTCCCTCTGCGTCGTAATGATATAGCGTCAAAACAATCCCATAAATTAAAGCTGCAATATGTAACTTTTTGGTTAATCTGACCAAATTCCCATCAAAATTTTTGTTATAGATCTGTCATTCTCATTGAGCACATGTCTAAGAAGCGGTAGATATATTCTATGTGCACTATTTCTATGCTTCCCATGCTTAAACTTTTCATCTTTTAATTTGATTTTGTACACCAGCTTCAAACAGCTGAAAATACAATATTTTTGCTTATAGAAAATATATTTGATAATGGTTTAGATAGTACAATGATTCTTTACACTACAGAATACTTGCTTGTTTTTTGACATAAACTGAAATGGGGCGAACTATTTGAATTTTAGCAACCAGGAAATGGCGGCGAAATTTCTGCATAGTGGACCTTTGAGGTCCATACAGCAACTTAGTTTTTTTTTTTCCTGTAGGTGGCTCTAGTGTACCCTAACAGTGACCCTGGGATGTTTTTGGTGGCCTTCTATGGCTGCCTGCTAGCTGAGGTCATCCCTGTCCCTATAGAGGTACCTCTGTCTCGCAAGGTAAGGGACATGCCATTGGAACTTATTCAAACTGACATTGACATGCTGTTACAGTGCCTTGCAAAAGTATTCACCCCACTTGGCATTTTTCCTATTTTGATGCATTACAGCCTGTAATTTAAATGGATTTTTATTTGGATTTCATGTAATGGACATACACAAAAAGTTCAAATTGGTGAAGTGAAATAAAAAAAATACTTGTTTCAAAAAACGTAAAAGTGGTGTGTGCATATGTATTTGCTATGAAGCCCCTAAATAAGATCTGGTGCATCCAATTACGTTCAGAAGTCACATAATTAGTTAAATAAAGTCCACCGGTGTGCAATCTAAGTGTCACATGATCTGTCACATGATCTCAGTATATATACACCTGTTCTGAAAGGCCCCAAAGTCTGCAACACCATGAAGCAAGGGGCACCATGAAGACCAAGGAGCTCTCCAAACAGATCAGGGACAAAGTTGTGGAGAGATACAGATCAGTGTTAGGTTATAAAAAATATCAGAAACTTTGAACATCCACAGAACACCATTAAATCCATTATTAAAATTGGAAAGAATATAGCACCACAACAAACCTGCAAAGAGAGGGCCGCCCACCAAAACTCACAGACCAGGCAATGAGGGCATTAATCCGAGAGGGAACAAAGAGACCAAAGATGACCCTGAAGGAGCTGCAAAGCTCCACAGCAGAGATCGGAGTTTCTGTCCATAGAACCACTTTAAGCCGTACACTCCACATAGCTGGGCTTTACGGAAGAGTGGACAGAAAAAAGCCATTGCTGAAAGAAAAAAATAAGCAAACACGTTTGGTGTTCGCCAAAAGGCATGTGGGAGACTCCCCAAACATTTGGAAGAAGGTACTCTGGTCAGATGAGACAAAAATTTTGCTTTTTGGCCATCAAGGAAAACGCTATGTCTGGCGCAAACCCCAACACCTCTCATCACCCCGAGAACAGCATCCGCACAGTGAAGCATGGTGGTGGCAGCATCATGCTTTGGGGATGTTTTGCATCGGCAGGGACTGGGAAACTGGTCAGAATTGAAGGAAGGATGGATGGTGTTAAATACAAGGAAATTCTTGCGGGAAACCTGTTTCAATCTTCCAGAGAGTTGAGACTGGGACGGAGGTTCATCTTCCAGCAGGACACTGACCCTAAGCATTCTGCTAAAGCAACACTCAAATGGTTTATGGGGAAACATTTAAATGTCTTGGAACGGCCTAGTCAAAGCCCAGACCTCAATCCAATTGAGAATCTATGGTATGACTTAAAGATTGCTGTACACCATATGAACCCATCCAATTTGAAGGAGCTTGAGCAGTTTTGCCTTGACGAATGAGCAAAAATCTCAGTGGCTAGGCGTGCCAAGCTTATAGAGACATACCCCAAGCGACTTGCAGCTGTAATTACTGCAAAAGTTGGCTCTAAAAAATATTGACTTTGGGAGGGATGAATAGTTATGCACGCTCAAGTTTTCTGTTTTTGGGGGTCTTATTTCTTGTTTGTTTCACAATAAAAAAAAATATTTAGCATCTTCAAAGTGGTAGGCATGTTGTGTAAATCAAATGATACAACCCCCCCCCAAAATCCATTTTAATTCCAGGTTGTAAGGCAACAAAATAGGAAAAATGCCATGGGGGTGAATACTTTATATCACTGTATATCTGCTCTGTGATTTACTCCATGTGTCATTGTTGTTCTGCCACCAGGATGCAGGCAGTAGTCAGGTAGGCTTCCTATTGGGCAGCTGTAGTGTGAGTTTGGCTCTGACCAGTGAGATCTGTCTGAAGGGACTTCCCAAGATGCCCACCGGAGAGATTCTACAGTTTAAAGGTCAGAAGCTGCCTCTATTACTGGCTGTGTTCCAGAGCATCAATGTGAAACCAAATCAAATTATATTGGTTACATACACATGGTTAGCAGATGTTAATGCGAGTGTAGCAAAATGCTTGTGCTTCTAATTCCGACCGTGTAGTAATATCTAGCAAGTAATCTAACAATTTCACAACAACTACATTTTACACACAAGTGTAAAGGAATTAATAAGAATATGTACATATAAATATATGGATGAGCGATGAGACGGGCCTGGACATGCGCTGGCTTGAGCAGGGGGATCTTGCATGCGCTGCAGGATTTTAATCCATGACGGTGTAGTGTGTTACTAATGGTTTTCTTTGAGACTGTGGCCCGAGCTCTCTTCAGGTCATTGACCAGGTCCTGCCGTGTAGTTCTGGGCTGATCCCTCACCTTCCTCATGATCATTGATCCCCCACGAGGTGAGATCTTGCAAGGAGCCCCAGACCGAGGGTGATTGACCGTCATCTTGAACTTCTTCCATTTTCTAATAATTGCGCCAACAGTTGTTGCCTGCTCACCAAGCTGCTTGCCTATTGTCCTGTAGCCCATCCCAGCCTTGTGCGGGTCTACAATTTTATCCCTGATGTCCTTACACAGCTCTCTGGTCTTGGCCATTGTGGAAAGGTTGGAGTCTGTTTGATTGAGTGTGTGGACAGGTGTCTTTTATACAGGTCACGAGTTCAAACAGGTGCAGTTAATACAGGTAATGAGTGGAGAACAGGAGGGCTTCTGAAAGAAAAACTAACAGGTCTGTGAGAGCCGGAATTCTTACTGGTTGGTAGGTGATCAAATACTTATGTCATGCAATAAAAGGCAAATTAATTACTTAAAAATTATACAATGTGATTTTCTGGATTTTTGTTTTAGATTCCGTCTCTCACAGTTGAAGTGTACCTATGATAAAAATTACAGACCTCTACATGCTTTGTAAGTAGGAAAACCTGCAAAATCGGCAGTGTATCAAATACTTGTTCTCGCCACTGTACATATGAGATGAGTAATGTAGGGTATGTAAACATTATATAAAGTGGCATTGTAGTGACTCCCCATCCCAGGTCCAGGAGCTAATCATCGACTGACACTAATTAGCATAAAGCAACGGACATAAATATTCCTATTCATGAAAATTACAAGTAAAATGTATTGAGACACAGCTTAGCCTTTTGTTAATCACCCTGTCATCTCAGATTTTCAAGATATGCTTTACAGCCAAAGCTAGACAAGCATTTGTGTAAGTTTATCAATAGCCTAGCATAGCATTTTGTCCAGCTAGCAGCAGGTAACTTGGTCACGGAAATCAGAAAAGCAATCAAATTAAATTGTTTACCTTTGATGAGCTTCGGATGTTTTCACTCACGAGACTCCCAGTTAGATTGCCAATGTTCCTTTTTTCCAAAAATATTATTTTTGTGGCGAAATAGCTCCGTTTGTTCTTCACGTTTGGCTGAGAAATCGCCCGGAAATTGCAGTCACAAAAACGCCGAAAAATATTCCAAATTATCTCCATAATATCGACAGAAACATGGCAAATGTTGTTTATAATCAATCCTCAAGGTGTTTTTCAAATATCTATTCGATAATATATCCACCAGGACAATTGGTTTTTCAGTAGGACCGATTGGAATAATGGCTACCTCTGTATTTTACGCGAGAATCACTCTGAGAGCATCAGGTGACCACTTGCGCAATGTAGCTGCTTACGGGTATTCTTCAACATAAATGCGTAAAACTACTTCACAATGCTGTCGACACCTTGGGGAATACGAAGAAAAAGTAATCTGGTTGATAGCCCATTCACTGCTCAATAGGGACGCATTGGAACGCAGAGCTTTCAAAAGATGAGTCACTTCTGGATTGGATTTTTCTCAGGCTTTCGCCTGCAATATCAGTTCTATTATACTCACAGACAATATTTTTACAGTTTTGGAAATGTTAGGGTGTTTTCTATCCTAAGCTGTCAATTATATGCATATTCTAGCATCTTGTCCTGACAAAATTTCCTGTTTACTACGGGAACGTTATTTTTCCAAAAATGAAAATACTGCCCCCTAGTCACAAAAGGTTAAAGTGACTAGTGATACATTTATTACATCCAATTTTTTATTATTAAAGTGGCTAGAGATTTGAGTCAGTATGTTGGCAGCAGCCACTCAATGTTAGTGATGGCTGTTTAACAGTCTGATGGCCTTGAGATAGAAGCTGTTTATCAGTCTCTTGGTCCCACCTTTGATGCACCTGTACTGACCTCGCCTTCTGGATGATAGCGGGGTGAACAGGCAGTGGCTTGGGTGGTTGTTGTCCTTGATGATCTTTTTGGCCTTCCTGTGACATCAGGTGGTGTAGGTGTCCTGGATGATAGGTAGTTTGCCCCCGGTGATGCGTTGTGCAGACCTCACGACCCTCTGGAGAGCCTTACGGTCGTGGGCGGAGCAGTTGCCGTACCAGGCGGTGATACAGCCCGACAGGATACTCTCGATTGTGCATCTATAAAAGTTTGTGAGTGCTTTTGGTGACAAGCCAAATTTCTTCAGCCTCCTGAGGTTGAAGAGGCGCTGTTGCGTCTCTTCATCCGTGATGTGTATGCCGAGGAACTTAAAACTTTCCACCTTCTCCACTACTGTCCCGTCGATGTGGATAGGAGGGTGCTCCCTCTGCTGTTTCCTGAAGTCCACGATCATCTCCTTTGTTTTGTTGACATTGAGTGTGAGGTTATTTTCCTGACACCACACTCCAAGGGCCCTCACCTCCTCCCTCTAGGCCGTCTCGTCGTTGTTGGTAATCAAGCCTACCACTGTAGTATCATCTGCAAACTTGATGATTGAGTTGGAGGTGTGCATGGCCCCGCAGTCATTGGTGAACAAGGAGTACAGGAGAGGGCTGAGAACGCACCCTTGTGGGGCCACAGTGTTGAGGATCAGCGGGGTGGAGATGTTGTTTCCTACCCTCACCACCTGGGAGTGTCCTGTCAGAAAGGACCAGTCCTCACGGGTGGCAAAGTTGTCTAAGGCACTGCACCACAGTGCTAGCTGTGCCACCAGAGACTCTGGGTTCGAGTCCAGGCTCTGCCGCAGACTGACGCGACTGGGAGGCCCATGGAGCAGCGCACAATTGGCCCAGCGCCATCCAGGTTAGGGAGCGTTTGGCCGACAGGGATATCCTTGTCTCATTGCGCACTAGCGACTCCTGTGGCGGGCCGGGCGCAGTGCACATTGACCAGGTCGCTAGGTGTACTGTGTTTCCTCCGACACATTGGTGAGGCTGGCTTCCGGGTTGGTTGCGCGCTGTGTCAAGAAGCAGTGCGGCTTGGTTGTGTTGTGTTTCGGAGGACGCATGGCTCTCGACCTTCGCCTCTCCCAAGTCCGTACAGGAGTTGCAGTGATGAGACAAGACAGTAACTACTAACATAGTCGTTTACCTCAATTTCTTTAGCTTTCTTGGGAACAGGTGGCCCTCTTGAAGCATGTGAGAACAGGGGATTGATTGAATATGTCCGTAACCACACCAGCCAGCTGGTCTGCGCATGCTCTGAGGACGCGGCTAGGGATGCCGTCTGGGCCGGCAGCCTTGCGAGGGTTAACACGTTTAAATGTTTTACTCAAGTTGGCTGCGGTGAAGGAGAGCCCGCAGGTTTTGGTAGTGGGCCGTGTCAGTGGCACTGTATTGTCCTCAAAGCGAGCAAAGAAGTTGTTTAGTCTGTCTGGGAGCAAGACATCGGGGTCCGCGACTGGGCTGGTTTTCTTTTTGTAGTCCGTGATTGACTGTAGACCCTGCCACATACCTCTCGTGTCAAAGCCATCGAATTGTGTCTCTACTTTCTCTCTATACTGACGCTTAGCTTGTTTAATTGCCTTGCGGAGGGAATAGCTACACTGTTTGTATTCGGTCATGCTACCGGTCGCCTTGCCCTGATTTAAAAGCAGTGGTTCGTGCTTTCAGTTTTGAGCGAATGCTGCCATCAATCCACGGTTTCTGGTTGGGAAGGTTTTAATAGTCACCGTGGGTACAACATCACTGATGCACTTGCTAATTAACTCACTCACCGAATCAGCGTATACATCAATGTTGTTGTTCGACGCTATCTGGAACATATCCCAGTCCACGTGATCGAAGCAATCTTGAAGCGTGGAATCAGATTGGTCGGACCAACGTTGAAAAGACCTGAGCACAGGCGTTTCCTGTTTTAGTTTCTGTCTACAGGCTGGGAGCAACAAAATGGAGTCGTGGTCAGATTTGCCGAAAGGAGGGCGAGGGAGGGCTTTGTATGTGTCGCGGAAGTTAGAGTAACAATGAGTGAGAATTTTGCCAGCCCGGGTTGTGCATTTGATATGCTGATAAAATTTAGGGAGCCTTGTTTTCAGATTAGCCTTGTTAAAATTCCCAGCTACAATGAATGCAGCCTCAGGATATGTGGTTTCCAGTTTACATAGAGTCCAATGAAGTTCCTTGAGGGCCATCGAGGTGTCTGCTTGGGGGGGGGATGGTAATGGCTGTGATTATAATCGAAGAGAATTCTCTTAGTAGCTAATGCCGTCGGCATCTGATTGTAAAGAATTCTAGGTTAGCAGACCTATTATTTGTAGATCAGTCAGCTGTTACTCCATCACAGCTGACTGACTAAGTAGACTGACTGATCTACAAATAATAATGATTAGTTATTTAGGAAGCTAGGTGGTTTTTGTCATCGAGTCGGCGACTGCAATCTGGTCGATCTCAAACACAACTATTGTCTCTCGAGATCCAAATGTGATACCTTATCTCTTTCGTTACGTCTCTTTTTAATGAAGTAGATTGGCTGGGGTATGTTATTGACTGTCTCTTATAGGCTGGCCTCGGCTAAAGTGGGTGGTGACAGATTCCAAGTACCTCACCAAACCTGGCAAGGACTGGCAGCCCCACATCCCTACAGCAAACACTGACCCTGCATACATAGAGGTGAGATGTGTGTGCATGTGCATATGTGTGTACTCCTAATCTAATCTTAAGTAATTGTGTTTTCTCTCCCTCTAGTACAAGGCTAGTAAGGAGGGCACAGTGATGGGTGTGGCTGTGTCTAAGGTGGCCATGTTGACCCATTGCCAAGCACTGACCCAGGCCTGCAACTACTGTGAGGGTGAGGAACTACTCTATATGAGAGAGGCATACTCTATCGTGAGAGTAAGTTTATGGCATCTGATACACAGGGAACAAGTGTTTAAAGGATGCTTCTCATAGGGACTTATCTGTTTCTGTTCTTAGGTGAGACACTAGTGAACGTTCTGGACTTTAAAAAGGACATGGGCCTGTGGCATGGAGTTCTCACGGTGGGAGGATAATAGTTACTGGTAAACTGATTTCATATCATATGTATTTTTGTTTAATAAGTTGTATTTTGTTCTTCTTTCAGAGTGTAATGAACAGGATCCACACCATCAGTGTGCCCTATGCTGTGATGAAGGCTTGCCCACTCTCCTGGGTTCAGAGGGTCCACATACACAAAGGTAGTTACACCACCTCCACACTCTCTCTCTCTCTGTGTGACCATGAGAATACTGTGAGGTTAATGTACTCATTTGTCCCTCCTCTTCCCCCATAGCGCGCGTTGCCTTGGTGAAGTGTCGTGACCTGCACTGGGCCATGATGGCACACAGGGAACAGAGGGACATTAGCCTGGAATCACTGCACATGCTCATCGTTGCTGATGGAGCCAACCCCTGTGAGTGTGAAATGTAGTCCATGCAGGGAAATGTAGTCTCTGGATGCCTCACTGGAACTACAGGTGGCAGACATGCTTGGAACTGGTCTGCAATGGCAACTTCCAGGCTGTCAGTGGGGCTGACATAGAGCAAACGTCCCACATGCAATAGGACAATTGCAAATGAAAAACAAAGCACTGTATGGTTAGAATAGATTCCCTCTAAAAAATGGTCAGTGTTGTGAGATGTCTCTATCTGTGTCTCTCCCTAAGGGTCGGTGTCATCCTGTGATGCCTTCCTCAAGGTGTTCCAGATCCACGGGTTGAAGCCAGAGGTCATCTGTCCCTGTGCCACCTCCCCTGAGGCCATGACGCTGGCCATCCGCAGGTAGGATGGGCCTGATGGCTCTTCTTGGCGAATGTAACAGTTTGTGTTTTGTTTTGCTACTTGGCAAAATGTGTTTGTAGTACCCTGATTTGCCTCTGGACAAATGTGAGTAAATTAAAGTTACATACTGCACCTTCAATGATTGAAAGCATGTATGGATAAAAGGATCGTCTTTCGGCAGTATGTGTATATTCTTAAAATTCCTGTCCTGTGCCCAGGCCGGGGGTGCCGGGGACGCCCCTCCCAGCCAGGGCCATCCTCTCCATGGGGGGTCTAAGTCACGGGGTCATCAGGGTCAATGCGGAGGACAAGAACTCTGCCCTCACCGTCCAGGACGTGGGTCACGTGATGCCTGGAGGTGAGGAGAGGGGATAAGGGGTGCACAGTGTAGAAGAGCGAGAGAAATGGGGAAAGATATCAGGAGGGAAATCCATTTGTATGTGTGTAACTGGCTTAGAAGTCTCAGGCCTGGCTACAGTCACTCATCTTGAGAGTGGGATTCCAAATCACCTCCACGGCATGTCCATTTTGTTTCTTTATGTGTAAATAGGTTTCTGCATTATTGTGTGCATCTGACTGGCTCTGTATTTCTGTGTATAGTGAAGCCTGTATCTGTGTCTGCAGCTCTGATGTGTATAGTGAAGCCTGTCTCTGTGTCTCTGTGTCTCTGTGTATAGTGAAGCCTGTATCTGTGTCTGCAGCTCTGATGTGTATAGTGAAGCCTGTCTCCGTGTCTCTGACGTGTATAGTGAAGCCTGTATCTGTGTCTGCAGCTCTGATGTGTATAGTGAAGCCTGTCTCTGTGTCTCTGATGTGTATAATGAAGCCTGTCTCTGATGTGTATAGTGAAGCCTGTATCTGTGTCTGCAGCTCTGATGTGTATAGTGAAGCCTGTCTCTGTCTCTGATGTGTATAGTGAAGCCTGTATCTGTGTCTGCAGCTCTGATGTGTATAGTGAAGCCTGTATCTGTGTCTGCAGCTCTGATGTGTATAGTGAAGCCTGTCTCTGTGTCTCTGATGTGTATAGTGAAGCCTGTCTCTGTCTCTGATGTGTATAGTGAAGCCTGTCTCTGTGTCTGCAGCTCTGATGTGTATAGTGAAGCCTGAAGGGCCTCCTCAGCTGTGTAAGACAGATGAGATAGGGGAGATTGTGGTGAACTCTCGTGCCGGAGGCAACATGTACTATGGCCTACCAGGAGTCACCAAGAACACCTTTGAGGTACAGACCCACAACCATTCAATTCCCCCTTATGTGTTACAGCATATCTTACACCTGCTTAGACACACCAATATGCTGTTCAACACTTCTTCTATTAGACATTTTAATGAAACATGTCTGTCTATAGGTGATTCCTGTCAATGCTCTTGGTGCTCCTATTGGAGAGATTCCCTTTGTGAGATCTGGACTCCTAGGCTTTGTAGGACCTGTAAGTAGGAATGTTGTGTGTGTGTATTTGCGCGTGCGTCCAGATCTGTGAGCATTTGTGTGTCAGTCTGTATTGACGGCTGTGTCTAACCCTTCTACAGGGCAGTCTGATATTTGTGGTGGGGAAAAACGAAGGCCTGCTGATGGTGAGTGGGAGGAGACACAATGCTGATGACTTGGTGGCCACAGCACTCGCCGTGGAGCCTGTCAAGACTGTGTATCGCGGAAGGTGATTACGGTGTGTGTGTGTGCTCATGGGTCAGCATGTATTTCAATCAACATTGGATGAGATCTGTGCAGTTTGTGCTCGATGTGAGTCAATTGTAGTGGGGATTGAGCATAGAGATGTATATCGATCATTACAGGGAAATAACATTGTCATTTGAGGGCTTCCACCATTTTAAAGTGGGTGGGGATTCCTATGGTTTGGGAATGATCAGCTAATGATCAGAGCATTGTCTTCTTCAGAGTGGTTTTGTGTGGGTAGGAATTGTGGTGTTCTTGGCTTTATGTGTGGATGTGTATTTATGTGTAATGAATAAATACAGTCGAAGTCGGAAGTTTACATACACCTTAGCCAAATACATTTAAACTCAGTTTTTCACAATTCCTGACATTTAATCCTAATAAAAATTCCCTGTCTTAGGTCAGTTAAGACCACTTTATTTTAAGAGTGTAAAATGTCAGAATAATAGTAGAGTGATTTATTTCAGCTTTTATTTCTTTCATCACATTCCCAGTGGGTCAGAAGTTTATATACACTCAATTAGTATTTGGTAGCATTGCCTTTAAATTGTTTAACCTGGGTCAAACATTTCGGGAACCTTCCACAAGCTTCCCCCAATAAGGTGAATTTTGGCCCATTCCTCCTGACAGAGCTGGTGTAACTGAGTCAGGTTTGTAGGCCTCCTTGATTGCACACGCTTTTTCATTTCTGCCCACAAATTCTCTATAGGATTGAGGTCAGGGCTTTGTGATGGCCACTCCAATACCTTGACTTTGTTGTCCTTAAGCCATTTTGCCACAACTTTGGAAGTATGCTTGGGGTCATTGTCCATTTGGAAGACCCATTTGCGACCAAGCTTTAACTTCCTGACTGATGTCTTGAGTTGTTGCTTCAATATATCCACATGATTTTCTTGCCTCATGATGCCATCTATTTTGTGAAGTGCACCAGTCCCTCCTGCAGCAAAGCACCCCTACAACATGATACTGCCACCCCCGTGCTTCACGGTTGAGATGGTGTTCTTCGGCTTGCAAGCTTCTCCCTTTTTCCTCCATGACCATAACAATGGTCATTATGGCCAAACAGTTCTATTTTTGTTTCATCAGACCCAAAACTACGAACTTTGTCCCTATGTGCAGTTGCAAACCTTAATCTGTCTTTGTGGCTTCTTCTTGTTGAGCGGCCTTTCAGGTTATGTCTTTATACAGTAATGACTCGTTTTACTGTGGAAATAGGTACTTTTGTACCCGTTTCCTCCAGCATCTTCACAAGCTCCTTTGCTGTTGTTGTGGGATTGATTTGTACTTTTCGCACCAAAGTACGTTCATCTCTAGGAGACAGAACGCGTTTCCTTCCTGAGCGGTATGACGGCTGCATGGTACCATAGTGTTTATACTTGTGTACTATTGTTTGTACAGATGAACGTGGTACGTTCAGGCATTTTGAAATTGCTTCCAAGGATGAACCAGACGTGTGGAGGTCTACAATGTTTTTTTCTGAAGTCTTGGCTGATTTCTTTTGATTTTCCCATGATGTCAAGCAAATAGGCACAGAGTTTGAGGGTAGGCCTTGAAATACATCCACAGGTACACCTCCAATTGACTCAAATGATGTCAATTACCCTATCAGAAGCTTCTAAAGCCATGACATAATTTTCTGTAATTTTCCAAGCTGTTTAAAGGCACAATCAACTTTGTGTATGTAAACATCTGACCCACTGGAATTGTGATACAGTGAATTATAAGTGAAATAATCTCTCTGTAAACAATTGTTGGAAAAATTACTTGTGTCATGCACAAAGTAGATATCCTAACCGACTTGCCAAAACTATAGTTCATTAACAAGAAATTTGTGGAGTGGTTGAAAAACGAGTTTTAATGACTCCAACCTAAGCGTATGTTAACTTCCGACTTCAACTACATGTGTGTGTGTGACTATGGATCATTGCAGAGTAGACATTCTAATCCGCGTGTGTGTGTGTCAGGATTGCGGTGTTCTCTGTGACGGTGTTCTATGATGAGAGGATTGTGGTTGTAGCAGAGCAGAGGCCAGATGCCAGTGAGGAGGACAGCTTCCAGTGGATGAGCAGAGTACTGCAGGTAGCTAACCCCCCGACAAACACCTCTTTCTTGGTACATTCCAAAACAAACACCACTGTTTTCAATATACAGGGAAGTTGTCTAACTAAGGAGTGTTGTGTGTGTGTGTCCATTGTCCAGGCCATTGACAGTATCCACCAGGTGGGTCTGTACAGCCTAGCCCTGGTACCTGCCAACACGTTACCCAAGACCCACCTGGGAGGGATCCACATCTTTGAGACCAAGCAGAACTTCCTGGACGGCAACCTGCACCCCTGTAACATCCTCATGTGCCCCCATACCTGTGTCACCAACCTCCCCAAACCACGGCAGAAACAGCCAGGTACAGTAGGTTCAGTTCAGGGGATCATACAGCAAAACTTGGCAATTGATTTGGCTTACAGTTACTATGTATTTTGAGCTAGGGACTGTTTATCTGATTGTAAATATGCATTCTCTCTTTCACATATTCTCTCTTTCTCTTTAGTGGGTGTGGGTCCAGCCTCCATCATGGTGGGGAACCTGGTAGCAGGGAAGAGGATAGCCCAGGCAGCAGGCAGGGATCTGGGAATGATTGAGGACCAGGACCTGGTCAGGAAGGTAGGACCACCTCAGGACCTCTCTCATCTCACCAGTTAGAAAGGACCCACATGCACGTTGGACCATAGCAGGGTAGGGACGATAGCGGTAGCTGGCACTAATAACCTGGTGGTAGCCAACACTACTAACAATGGCATGCCGACTCACGGTCAGTATGCTGTTGGTCTGCCAGCGGCATAATACTACCATATTGGTTGCCACCAATGGTCCAATAAGTGTTTACAAGCTATTTAGTTGGACAGGACAAGATAGCTGGTAAACCATGTGGGCAACATGATGCATTCTCTCCTCTCCTCTGTCCTAATGCACCCATCTCTCTGGATCTATATAGCTCCGTATGTGGCCTACTATCATGGTAAGAGCTACTGCCCCCTCTAACTCTGTAACACCCTGGTCCTACCTTTGCTTCTGTCTGGAATGTGCTGTACAGTGAAGCTCCAAATGTGAATGGAGCCATTCTTCAGTTGCACACACAGATCTTTATATGGATGCAAGTTCTGGCAAGATGTGAGCTCTTGCATGGTGTCAGAAGTAATGCTCTGAATCTGCATGTGCCAATGTATTATTCAGTTTTCTGTTATTTTTCTGGATCACAGCACAGTTATGGTGACAATCTGTTGGCGTACCTCTTAATGCCACCTGATGCCACATGCCTTCCATTGCCCTCCATCACCTCTGAATGTTCAAAATAGTACACATATACACAAACACACACTAGCAACTCACATGCCCCTCCAACTTGAGAGGAGCTGTCCTTTTCAGCCATGTGTTTCCTGTGTTTGAGGGCTCAAAATCCACTTGTCACTTAAATATCGTGAGATTGATTGCCTTCATTTTACTCCTGCGACTCTTTCATACTCTTGCTTGCTCGTTTTTTCCCTTTAACATTACGACTGCATAAATGTTGTAGTCAAACAGTCAAACACCCCGCGGTAAGGGCTGAAATGGGCTCAATGGAATACATTGTCTTTCCGTTGCATCTATAAGAACACTAAAGCTTTATCTGGGATTTAATGCCTCGTCTCAACGCTTACATCACAAGAAAGAGAAGAAAGATCACTTTTGATTTGATGGGTGTTCATTTTTAGGGAATTGAAAAAAGTTATAATTTAATATCGTTGAAATGTTTACAAATGAGGTGAACTTAAATGAAAGCAACTTCCAAAAATGAACACAGATTGTAGTGATGTTATGTCTGATCTCGCAAACAATGTAAAGTATGTGTAGATAGGTGTCATCTAGAGGCTTGTTGGTTTTTAATCCGAGGGTATCCTGCTATTGACACACTTGTTGAATTATGCAACAGAACGTGACTACAGTAATTCATGAGACAGTGGAGACAGCGCAGTTGAGTGTTGTCCTAAATAGAGCAAGTTTGTGGAGTTAGCAGCCCTGTTCCACCCCTTTATGTTAAGGTTTTCAGATGTATTCATGCAATTCGGGCACATCAATTTTTCTTTCTTTTAACACAAAACATAAAATAAAATAGCATTAGAAAATGTGTATATATGAGTAGATTCTAGAAAATGTATATATGAGTGCATTCTAATAAATAAAAGTGACATTTGACAATAAGTTGAATACCTGAATTCCCACCAAACTCCCTGAACTAAAATATTTATGTGCTATAATTTAGTCTGATTATTTAAAACATTTTTAAAAAATGTGGAGTATCTTTATCCATTGTCCAACTGTTGCATTCATTAGAATATTTTTTGTTGTTGTTGATGACTGTTGTTACACACACACACAGACCTTGCTGATCTGCAGAGTTGTGTGGACTCAGAGGAAGTCTCTGGCAAGCCACCTTCCAGACATCCAGACATTCACATCTCCTCATGTGCTTTGCTTTCTCTCCCCAATGGATCTCTCCCAATCATTGCTGTTAGCTACAACTGAAATCAGTTCTTTATTTTAAGAAGTAGTTTGGCTAATGCTGCATGTTCTAAATTGTCCATTTGCTTGTTCATTTGCCAATGGGAGTGACAGTTTCCTTCCTCCTGGTAGAAAAGCTGCTTACGGAGGACATTTTGGCTCCAGGGTTATTTACTGCTGAGTGACTGTATTGACCATCTTCAATGCCTTAGACTTAACTTAAGAGAATGAACTTGAGGAAATTAAAGTTCTATCGAGTTCCTCCCATCAGCAAAATAAAACTTATATTATATTTCTTTGTGGTTATTTTGGCATAACTTTATATACATTTATTATCATGTAGAAAATCTTGTTGATATAAAATTGATATCCATATTGGCATGATTGCTATGGAATGAACTTTGACCCTCTTTTCTCTCCTCAGCACCAGTTCTTGTCCGAGGCTCTACAGTGGAGGGCAAAGACTGATCCAGACCACTGTCTCTATGTGCTGCTCAATGCAAAGGTAGCACTCTCACACTTATAGACTCACTCTCACACATACAATAAACATAACCCCCCCCCATATACAGTTGGGCCCAGTTGTAAATAAACCCCTTTTCCCTACCCTCTCTAACTCCTGTGCTTCAGGGTCTAGTTGTATCCACAGCAACGTGTGTGCAGCTGCACAAGCGGGCGGAGAAGATTGCAGCGGCTCTCACAGAGAAAGGCAGCGTCAACACCGGGAACAACGTGGTGCTGCTCTACCCTCCTGGTGGGTCCTTCCGTCTGTCCGTCCTCCTGTCTCTGTTTGTCCATCTGTCATACTGGCACTGATACTGGCATAGTCATACCCATTCAGGATGACTTACAGTTATCGTCACTTTCTCGTTCTGTCTCTCACTCTAGGTATTGATCTGATAGCCTCTTTCTATGGCTGCCTGTATGCTGGCTGTGTTCCTGTCACTGTCAGACCTCCTCACCCACAGAACCTGGCAGCCACACTGCCCACTGTCCGCATGATCATTGACGTAAGTGTGTATGTGTGCTATCTTTGATCACCGGAGTGTATGAGGTTGGGTGCTATTTTATGAGCATGGTGTTTGGGTGTCATTATTTTGGTCTTCCAAAGGTAGGAAGTTGGAACCATATTTTTCTACAAACTAACATGTTGTTTGTGGTGCCTCTCTGTCCCCAGGTCAGTAAAGCTGCCTGTATCCTCACCACTCAGAACCTCATGAGGATCCTGCGCTCTAAAGAGGCCGCAGCCACAGTGAACATTAAAACATGGCCGACAATCATAGACACAGGTACCATAGAAAAGGGGTTCTAAAACAAGGTGTCGCAGGGGACCCCTTTTGTGATAGCAAATTCATCAGGGACACCTTCATCAGAACACAACTCAAATGAGATAAAAATAGCATACAAGGAGTTTTACTATGACTTCAGCAGTGCATGGCCAGACGAACAATTGCATTTTCTGGGAAGGAACATTTTAAAGGGCAGCCTATTGACATCAGAGAATTTTTACAGTTTTCAAGCTACTTTCTGCATGTCGACACATTTTATCATGGGGCACAGAGATTTTTTTGTTGTTGCTGCTTTAAAGAGTAAATTTCATGGGAAAAACGTAACTTTCTTTTTTAATCAGATGTTTTAGGCTTAGTTATAGTGAAACATGTCAAGTCCTCATTTTGACAGCGTAGCAAAAGTGATATATTTTGGTCTTTTAGTAGTAAATCTAGCTCTTTTTGTCCCTAGCGATTCAAATATACCATTGAAATGCTGATGTAGAAACGCTTTGAGAAGGTGCCTATACGTCATCAAGGGAGGCGTTCAGTATGAAAGACATTCCCTTCTAGATAAGCAGGGTGGTACCACCTCAAGGCTAACTATAAAAGTAGGTGACAGCTTAACTTGTTTGGCAATGGTCTTGATAAGTGGAGTGTGCCAATATATTTAGCATGATGCTTCCATAACTCGACTGCTGACATTACACAAAATACTAAAGGCAGTAAGGCACATTTCAGCATATGAACAAATTCTATGTTTTTGCTTACCGTTTCATACACATCTATGTGCTTTTACAAAGAAAACAAACCATGTAGGCTATGAGGATCATACTTTTAGATTCATAGCTACCTCTATCATAACAAGAAATAGATGACAATGGTAGTCATGTCAGCTGGTTGTAGTTTCTCCCAACTACTATGACTGGTGGTGCAGTCTGCTAAGACAGTTGGTTGGCTCATAGTTCAATGGTTGTGAGTTCTAATCCCACATGGGGCAGATGTTTAAAAAAAAAAAAATGTATCCTTAATTTACAATATTCATCCTGTGCCCACATGTCTAATTCTGAAAAGTGAAAGCATACCTGTGAGAGGACTCGCCCTGGTAGTAGTTGTAGGTTTTTATACAGTACCCAAGACCAATCTGAGTTCATTTGCCGATTGGATGTCAGGAACTCCGCGCCATACCACTGTGAGCTAACTGTCCAGAGTTGTATTTGCTCGCGATGCATATAGTTTTACCAGAGCGTGCCAGTGGACTTTTAGTAAGAAAGGATCAGGTACAACTATGTTTACCCACACCCAAAATTAATATTTATGAGCAATATCCCAACCCACAAATTCTCACCTGATTTTAATTAATATTTTTTATTTGAAGGGGTTGGGCAAAGGCTGAATTTGGGGTTGAGAGATACCTTGAAAGCTAATATCCTGCAATCCCACACATTTTGCTATGAGGCTAGGTGAACTTTGCCTAGATAACAGAGCATTTGTTTTTTTTTAATCTGTCATTTTGGGTATTACAATAAGTATTGAGTTGAAAAATATAGAACTGGAATGCTGTGGATACCAATATCCCTGTGAGCCTCCTATGCCCATGTTGCCCAGGGTTAAAAACATAAATTGTAGATAAATAATATCACATTGTATTACACCCTCTAAACTTATTCCATGGATCCCTTTTCCAACATTTGTTTAATCTGTTGTTGCTAGTAATATTCATTTGTATTTATTTTTGTTAAAAATATATATATATACAGTGCAGAAGACCCCTTCCCTTTTTCCAAATGTTGCTACATTACAGCCTTATTCTAAAATTGATTACAATAATTGGTTTCCTCATCAATCTACACACAATACCCCATAATGACAAAAGTATTACAAGTACAAGTACACAAGTATTCAGACCCTTTGCTATGAGACTCGAAATTGAGCTCAGGTCCATCCTGTTTCCATTGATCATCCATGAGATGTTTTTACAACTTGATTGGAGTCCACCTGTGGTAAATTCAATTGATTGGACATGATTTGGAAAGGCACACACCTCCCTATATAAGGTCCCACAGTCTTCCTACAGCTGGCCGCCCAGCCAAACTGAGCAATCGGGTGAGAAGGGCCTTGGTCAGGGAGGTGACCATGAACCCTGTGGTTATTCTGACAGAGTTCCTCTGTGGGGATGGGAGAACCTTCCAGAAGGACAACCATCTCTGTAACACTCCACCAATCAGGCCTTCATGGTAGAGTGACCAGACGGAAGCCACTCCTCAGTGACAGGCACATGAGTGGCGCAGCGGTCTAAGGCACTGCATCTCAGCGCTGGAGGCGTCACTACAGACCCTGTTTAGATTCCAGGCTGTATCACAACTGGGCGTGATTGGGAGTTCCATAGGGTGGCGCACAATTGGCCCAGCGTCGTTAGAGTTTGGCCAGGGTAGGCCGTCATTGTAAAAAATAATTTGTTCTTAACTGACTTGCCTAGTTAAACTGTCTTCAAAGCAATGGGTGGCAACTTAGAATCTCATATAAAATATATTTTTATTTGTTTTACACTTTTTTGGTTACTACATGATTCCAAATGTGTTATTTCATAGTTTTGTTGTATTCACTATTATTCTACAATGTAGAAAATAGTAAAGAAATACAGCAATAACCTTGACTCAGAAGGTGTGTCCAAACTTTTGGCTGGTACTGTATATATTTATTTATTTTGAGATCTGGCTGCAGACCCCCTGCAGTACCGCCACACCCCACTTCGAGAACCCTTGCCATGGGTCTTACATACAGTACATACCTGACCATAGAATCTGAGCCAGAGAAACTCAACCTTGTTGTGCATGTTTTCTTCTTCCAGATGACCTACCTCGACGTAGACCCCAAATGATCTATAAGCCCCCCACGGTAGAGATGATTGCCTATCTGGACTTCAGTGTGTCTACCACAGGCATGCTCACCGGGGTCAAGGTAAGGTCACCCACAGGAGGCTACTGATTGATCTCAATACTCTAAAAAAGCCCCAGACAGTTTGAAAACTTGGTGGCCCATAAGCGGCCTGCCATTGGCAAAGTCAGTAGCCAACAGCTAATTTTGCTCCTCTGATTTACAGTGGGCCAATGACGGTAGCCATAACCATGACTTTACCCGTTGATTCTGCTTCTCTTATTGGTTGTTTCTTTGTGGTGTGTGTGTGTGTGTGTGTGTGTGTGTGTGTGTGTGTGTGTGTGTGTGTGTGTGTGTGTGTGTGTGTGTGTGTGTGTGTGTGTGTGTGTGTGTGTTTCTGTCCATCAGATATCCCATGCGGCAGTCAGTGCTCTGTGTCGCTCCATCAAGCTGCAGTGTGAATTCTACTCCTCACGCCAAATAGCCATCTGCCTAGACCCTTACTGTGGCCTGGGCTTTGTACTGTGGTGTCTCGCAAGGTCACACACACACACACACAGGGTGTCTTTATCTCTCTCTCATACAAACATTTTGAACTCATACCTTCTATTGTTTCCTGTGTGTAGTGTGTACTCAGGGCACCAGTCCATCTTAATCCCTCCTCTGGAGTTGGAGAGCTGTCTGCCCCTGTGGCTGAGCACCCTGAGCCAGTACCGGATCAGAGACACCTTCTGCTCCTACTCTGTCATGGAGCTCTGCACCAAGGGGATAGGCACGCAGACAGAGATACTCAAAGTGAGTATAACACACACACATTCTCTCACACACATACACACACATGTACATGCTAACTCACCGTCTCCCTCTTTTTCCCTCCAGGCGCGGGGGCTGAACCTGTCATGTGTGAGGAGCTGTGTGGTGATAGCAGAGGAGCGTCCTCGTCTGGCCCTCACCATGTCCTTCTCCAAGTTGTTTAAAGACCTGGGCCTCTCACCCCGCGCTGTCAGCACAGCCTTCGGATCCAGGGTCAACCTTGCCATTTGCATGCAGGTACTCAACCAGTTAGAACCGTTACTCTACCAGCTAGAACAAATACTGTGAGGAGGTACTAGGCAACAGGGAATTTCATTTTTTATTTAACCTTTATTTAACTACAAAAGTCAGTTAAGAACCCATTCTTATTTACAATGACGACCTACAAGATGGAAGCATAACTCATTTGTTTGGAAATATACTTTTATTAATGGCTAAAGGAAAACAAATGTTTTGATGGCCATGGCTAATGTTCCAATGATTTGTGGTTGAACCTTAACTCATGTTGTTTGATACATTGACCAGTGTCTCCCTGAACTGGAGGTTAGAGTCTTCTGTTTACTGTACATAACATACATGTAAATAGAGGCCTCTGAGGGTTGTCTGTCTTAGTCCAGGTCAGTTAGTACATCAGGACCTTCCTGTGTGTCTCATTAAGGACTGATCCAAGTTTTCAGTCAGGTTTTCTGTGTTTTTCAGGGCACCACTGGACCGGACACCTCCACTGTGTATGTGGACATGAAGTCCCTCCGCCATGACAGGTGAGAACACGTAGACCCTAGTGGTATGTTTTATGTATGAGCAGCTTTGATGCTGAGGAAGACATTTTTTACAGTATTGAGTTCACCATCACAATGTGCTTTCATTTTCTATCTCAGAGTGAGGCTGGTGGAGAGAGGAGCCCCTCAGAGTCTCCCTCTGATGGAGTCTGGCAAAGTAAGTCTCCCCTGATGGATCCACACACATTAAATGCCCTTTGTGCTCAGATACAAGATGTGTTGTTGTGGGAGTTTGTTGGTCACCATGTATCACTCTCTTTAGATCTTACCAGGAGTCAGGGTGATCATCGTGAACCCAGAGACCAGGGGACCTCTAGGAGATTCCCATCTAGGAGAGGTGAGAGGAGATAGAACGCTCATATTAGAGTGAAAATGGCAACATGTGGGATAGAGAAAAGGATGGGAAATATGTAAGGTATAATTAGGAAAAAGCCCTATCAATCCCAGCCCTATCAATAACCTATCAATAACCCTCCTATTCCATCCCTAATTCTACCTTGTCCCCTCCTCTGCTCTCTCAGATCTGGATCAACAGCCCTCACAGTGCCAGTGGCTACTATGCCCTCTATGGAGAGGAGAACCTGCAGGCCGACCACTTCAACACCAAGCTGAGCTTCGGAGATCCCACGACCCTGTGGGCCAGGACTGGCTACCTGGGCTTCGTCAAGAGGACTGAGCTACTGGATGCCGCTGGGGGTCAGTGGCTGGGCCTGGTCAGGGCTATGTAGGCTAACGCTAATGGCTAACATGAAAAGGGATGGCTATGGATGCTAATGTTCTTATTTAGTGTTTTTTTTTTTTTTGCAATACTAAAACACACACATACAAACGCCAGCATACAAACATCACCCTGCCCAGATCCACCTGCTCACACCCCCGTCCATCTCCAACGCACGCATCACTCTCTGCTACATGGCCTCAAGTGGCACCATTTTTATTTATCTTCATTCCCCGGACACTTTTAACATTTAGATAATAAAGTGTTTGACCTTTCCATTGTGTTAACATTGGAAGATTGGTTGATTTTCCAGTTTTAAAGTATACGTTTTTTAAGTTGATTGACGAGAAAAGTATTGTCCCAACCCATCAGCCAGGTCGCAATTGTAAATGAGAACTTGTTCTCAACTTGTCTACCTGGTTAAATAAAGGTGAAATAAAAATAAAATATGCCATGTCCTGAAATATACAGACAGACAGATTAAAAGTGAATGTACATTGTAATACTTTTGGACTTAATAGCATTCCCAGAAGGCATGGATTATTGAGTCATTGTTAGTTTTACACTTCAGACATTTGTATTTATTAGGGATCAAATCAAATGTTATTTGTCACATGCGCCGAATACAACAGGTAATACCTTACAGTCAAATGCTTACTTTAAAGCCCTTAACCAACAATTCAGTTTTAAGAAAATACAAAACACATTACATAAAAAACAGTACATCATATAACATCCCTACACCACCACATATCCACAACACAAAATGTTCAATACCACCATACAAAAATATCATAATGCTTACTTACCCATGTGTCTGGACTTTGCATGTGTCTGGACTGTGAAGAGACCTCTGGTGGCATGTCTTGTGGGGTATGCATGAGTGTCCGAGATGTGTGCTAGTATTTTAAAAACAGACAGCTAGGTACATTCAGCTTGTCAACACCTCTTACAAAAACAAAAAAACACTTTGAGCCATGAGAGATTGACATACATGCCATTAATGTTAGCTCTCCGTGTACTTTTAAGAGCCAGTCGTGCTGCCCTGTTCTGAGCCAACTGCAATTTTCCCAAGTCCCTCTTTGTGGCACCTGACCACACGACTGAACAGTAGTCCAGGTGTGACAAAACTAGGGCCTGTAGGACCTGCCTTGTTCATAGTGCTGTTAAGAATTCAGAGCAGCGCTTTATTATGGACAGACTTCTCCCCAACTTAGCTACTGTTGTATCAATATGTTTTGACCATGACAGTTTACAATCCAGGGTTACTCCAAGCAGTTGAGTCACCTCAACTTGCTCAATTTCCACATATTTCATTATGAGACATAGTTGAGGTTTAGGGTTTAGTGAATGATTTGTCCCAAATAAACTTTTCAGCAAACTTAACATGTGTAAGTGTATGAACATAACAAGATTCAACAACTGAGACATAAACTGAACAAGTTCCACACACATGTGACTAACAGAAATTTAATAATGTGTCCCTGAACAAGGGGGGGGGGTCAAAATCAAAAGTAATAGTCAGTATCTGGTGTGGCCACCAGCTGCATTAAGTACTGCAGTGCATCTCCTCATCATGGACTGCACCAGATTTGCCAGTTCTTGCTGTGAGATGTTACCCCACTCTTCCACCAAGAAACCTGCAAGTTCCTGGACATTTCTGGGGGGGGAATGACCCTAGCCCTCACCCTCCGATCCAACAGGACTCAGGCGTGCTCAATGGGTTTGAGATCTGGGCTCTTCGCTGGCCATGGCAGAACACTGACATTCCTGACTTGCAGGAAATCACGCACAGAAAGAGCAGTATTGCTGGTGGCATTGCAGGAAGGGTACCACATGAGGGAGGAGGATGTCTTCCCTGTAACGCACAGCGTTGAGATTGCCTGCAATGACGACAAGCTCAGTCTGATGATGCTGTGCCACACTGCCCCAGACCATGATGGACCCTTCACCTCCAAATTGATCCCGCTCCAGAGTACAGGCCTCGGTGTAACGCTCATTCCTTCGACGATAAACACGAATCCGATCATCACCCCTGGTGAGACAAAACCGCGACTCATCAGTGAAGAGCACTTTGCCAGTCCTGTCTGGTCCAGCGACGGTGGGTTTGTCTTAGGCGTCTCACAGTACGGACATTGGAATTCATTGCCCTGACCACATCTGCAGTCCTCATGCCTCCTTCCAGCATGCCTAAGGCAAGTTCACGCAGATGAGCAGGGAAACCTGGGCATCTTTCTTTTGATGTTTTTCAGAGTCAGTAGAAAGGCCTCTTTAGTGTCCAAAGTTTTGATAACCGTGACCTTAATTGCCTACCGTCTGTAAGCTGTTAGTGTCTTAACGACCGTTCCACAGGTGCATGTTCATTAATTGTTTATGGTTCATTGAACAAGCATGGGAAACAGTGTTTAAACCCTTTACAATGAAGATCTGAAGTTATTTGGATTTTTATGAATTATCTTTGAAAGACGGTCCTGAAAAAGGGATGTTTCTTTTTTTTCCTGAGTTTGTGTTGCCACCCTATGCTCATGCACTACTCCTAAAGCAAATTTAGACACTAACAGCTTACAGACGGTAGGCAATTAAGGTCACAGTTATGAAAACTTAGGACACTAAAGAGGCCTTTCTGTGTAACTTGTTCAGTTTGTCTCAGTTGTTGAATCTTGTTATGTTCATACAAATATTTGCACATTAAGTTTGCTGAAAATAAACGCAGTTGACAGTGAGAGGATGTTTATTTTTTTGCTGAGTTTATGAATATCCTTTTCTGACTCAAATAGGATTCCCTCAAGATTGCTATGATTTTCAAAAGATTTCAAATAGAAATTTTGTGATACGAAACTTTTAAGTTGCATGTATTTAAAAATATCTACATTGGTCAGTCCAAAATTGCTTTTTAATTCTGTCGTGGAAATAAATGTCTATCCTATTACCAAGTTTTCCATGGCGACCAAGTTATTGGTGAATTCTGAAACACTATCCAAGGATTTTTCCATAGGGATGTGTTTTTACGGAGTGATATTGGTTCTTGTAGAATCAGTTTCAGTTTCATATTGTTGTTCATTTCCAAAGCTTTATCCTTTGAAAATAGACACGTGAAACGATTCTGGGGATGAGTATGTGTATCTTCATTATGTACCCATTGTTCCTCCTTTGTGCATTTAACTATATGTCACAAGTAAATGCCTTGGGTAGCGAGATGATACAATTCCAAGTCTGGAAGGTTAAAACTACTGTGAGAGAATGAAAAGGAAAGTTTTACATCTTCAAGTTTTATTTTCCAATATGAAGTCTGTTATGACCGAGCATACTTTTTAAAGGATGTCTTTGGTGGGGTAATTGGTATTACTGAGAATAAATATAAAAACTTTAGGAGCCATGCCTGTCAAGACTCAGGGAATGATCCAGAAGCAGACAGTTTCAAAGTAACAAAAGTTTATTACAAAAACAGGGGAGCAGGCAAACTGCAGGTCAAGGGCAGGCAGAGGTCAGTTATCCAGGGTGGTGTGACAAGGTACAGAACGGCAGGCAGGCTCAGGGTCAGGGCAGGCAGAATGGTCAAAACCGGGAAAACTAGAGAAAGACAGGAGCATGGGGAAAACGCTGTTAGGCTTGACAAAACAAAATGAACTGGCAATAGACAGAGAACACGGGTATAAATACACTGGGGATAATGAGGAAGACGGGTGACACATGGAGGGGGGTGGAAACGAGCACAAAGACAGGTGAAACAGATCAGGGTGTGACACATGCCATTCTGAGGGTAATTCTACCTGTAAGATTTATGGGAAGTTTGTTCCATTTAATAGGTATGCTTTCAAATTGTTAAGTAATGGTATTAAGTTATATATTTGTTTTTTGTTGTCACTTAAGCATCCTACGTGTTTATTTTTCATGGTCCACTTAAAGGATTGCTGTAGATAATGAGTATTCTTTTTTATTTTTCCTATTAACATTTATTTATTTATTTTTTGGTTTATATTTAAGTTTAGTTTATATTAATGTTTAGCAATACTGATACCTGTTACGTTTGTGTCCTGTCTAATTCTTTCTGCAAGCGCTTCAATTGCCAGTGCAAACAGGTGGGAGAGAGGACATCCCTGTCTTGTGCCTATTTATAATGCAATTTCTTCAGATAATGTATTATTTGTGAATGTTTTGATTTTAGGACATTTATATAATATATTTATTACATTTATTATTACAGCTGGAAAGTTTAAATCTTTCTACGTTTTTAATAGAAAAGGTATTTCAAGGCGGTAGAAAGCCTTTTCGGCATCAACAGACTTTGATAAATCTATATCTTGATTTTCTGCATATTGTATAAAACTGAAACATGTATCTGTGTCTTTTTAATGAACCTTTTTTGATATGTATCAAGTCTGGTAAGTCTTTTGCCATTCTGTTGTTTATAAGCTTGGTTATTTTATTGTCACAATTGATTAAACTTATGGGTCTGTAATCAGCAGGGGTCTCTCCAGATTTTCCTGGTTTTATATAACTGAAATAACTGTTTGATACATGGAACTAGGAAGCACTGAATTGAGTATCGTGTTGCTATAGATGCTAATGCTAATAGATAACATGAAAAGGGAGATATAGGGATCCGATCTATCCCACCATTCCCAGTTTTCAATATTGTTTGCCCCTCTTTGTCTGTCTCCCTATCTGTGGTCAGATCGTCATGACGCCCTGTTTGTGGTGGGTTCCCTGGATGAGACTCTGGAGCTGAGGGGGCTGCGCTACCACCCTATCGACATCGAGACATCTGTGTCCCGGGCTCACCGCAGCATTGCAGAGAGGTCAGAACACTGGGGGGTCCCAGGGGACCTTACTATTGTCCATTTGGTTGGTCTGTTTTCATAATTGTGTGTGTACGTGCGCATGTATCTTAGTCTGACATTTGATTATAACCCCTTTCTCTCCTCTCACTCTGTGTCCCCACTACAGTGCGGTATTCACATGGACCAACCTACTGGTGGTGGTGGCTGAACTGAGTGGCTCAGAGCAGGATGCCCTGGACCTGGTGCCCCTGGTCACCAATGTGGTGCTGGAGGAGCACCACCTCATTGTGGGCGTGGTGGTCATCGTGGACCCGGGGGTCATACCCATCAACTCCAGGGGGGAGAAACAACGCATGCACCTCCGGGACTCCTTCCTGGCTGACCAACTGGACCCCATCTATGTGGCCTATAATATGTGAAGGGCCAGGGGGATAGGCTGGTTATTGTATGATGGAAGAGATTCTGGCTGGTGGAAGAAAGTGGTTTGGACCAACCTACTCCACAGACAGACAATGCATATTGTACCAAAAGGTGGTACAACTTGACTGTATTTGACTTGACTGTACTGTTCAGCCAACCACAAGGTTGGCTGACCTTGACTGTACTGACCCTTGGGGAAACCACAGCTCTTTTTGGGGTGCACGATGTTCAGATCTTAGGTATTTTGCATTCCAGGACTGTTGGATTTGAAGGGGGCACTCTGTTGTGTTTTGAGACGTACACTGTGTTTGAAAAAATGAAAAGAAAAAAATATATATATATTCACACCCGGACAGAGTGAGTGTGTCTACACCAAACACAGCTGTTCAACTGGAACTGGATGGGAAGATAACTCTAATCTCGCCACACCCCCTACTACCCTCCTGCCAAATCAAACACCTCAACAGCCTGACTGGCCCTCTATTTGCACAGCGTGTCAGGGAGTATTCAGGTGCTGAAGTCAATCTTAACTCTCCCCACTCCTCCACACTCCAATCATCTGTGGGGTATTGTGAGGGGCCAAGGGATGAGGACTTCCTGTCTCTGGTGACATCATTTTCTGTGGTTGAGTGATGTGTACAAAATGCATCCATTATAACTGTTTCTCCTCCCAAAGCTTTCCAGGTCTTACTCAGTCCTTGTTTTCTTATCCGAATCTTTGACTTATTCTAAATTGCCATATTTGTACTGTATTCACGCACACATTCACAGAAACTCACACCGGTGCTTGCTTCACCCTGTAGTGGCCTCTTATCCGTGCACTTTGAGGTAGGGGGTTATGAAGGATGTGTGAAGGTATGTTAGAACACTAATGAACATATTAGCTAGACCAATCATCAGCTGTTGATTTAATTTATTCTGTCAGTCATCATGTACTGTACTTACATCACAGGTGTATTGCTTGAAGTTTTACAAAGGCAAAATATGAAATGGAACACATTCTCACCTTTCTTGAATTACGTTTACTTCCTGCCTTATAAAACTTTGCCCATACAACTTTGTTTTTCTCCATTGCTGTTCTTCCAGTTCATAACTATTTGTGTTATTGGGGTGAGAATCCTGATTGATATCCAAAGGGATCTTTTGAGTAGAAGCTAGAGGCCATTTACTGTACTGTACCCATCAAGACCTCTGTAGTTTCGATATACTGTATAGATATTATTCTTTTAAATGTGTGTATAAATGTGGGGAAAAAACTCAACTCATCCCTCTCACGTGATGGTTGTCTGGATAGCTAACATACTTGTGAGCAGATGGTAGCAAAATAATATTGTACATACGAATTTAACACTAATCTTGCACTTTCTCCAAAAATGTTATATTTTTTCATGATCCAATTATGCACATTCCTCGTGTTCAAGGAGCATATTAATTGTGAGGAATACTTTTTGAGGAATCAGAGTTCACTAGGGATTAGCAGAAAGGAACTAGCTAATAGGGTCAGGAGTTTCCCCAGGTCAGGTCCCATCCGGCTCGAAGGACCATGAAAACAACGCCACCATGAATAAGGTTGTCAGGGATTTGTACGGTCAGGGATAACTACTGCCCCCAACCAGAGATTGCTTTGATGTTATGAGCTTGGGGAGAATGATTAAACCAATATAAATTACTGTTGTTTTGTGTAAAATTAAAATAAGCTCTTATTTTTTTTCTATGAACCACCGATAAATGGGATTAGATGCAGGGCACTTTTCACTGACTGTCCTAGGCTGAGTGATTTAAGAATGTGAGCGAAAGAATATGGCAATGCAACATTTTGCACGTGAAAAGGTTGCCAATTAGCATAATAGGACTGTAATATTTAATGCAATCAAACATTGGTCACTGTCATAGTGGCCAGGGTTGAAAATGGAGTCCTATTCAACTTTAAATCACTAGAACCTGTTTTCCCCCTGTAAACTTAAATTGCTTTTGTAAACGTCAATATTTTATTAGCATTTAAAGGCACAGTCCTGTGGATGAAATAGGAGGACAACAGCCACGAGTTTAGCTTTTGTTATGTTCTCTTCCCCACACACAATTTATTGCACTCTGGGAAAAGCTTTCTCATTTACTCTAATCTTTAGAAGTTTTCACATTTATTACTATATTGTATGCTCCTTTCTGTTATGTGCTCCTCAGAAAATGATGTTTTATTCTTGCAGTGGTATAGGAGTCCATGGTGAACTATTAATTTTCATTGTCTAACGTGTAAATAGTATTTTATTTATATATTATATATCTATAGTCCGGCCTAAGTTTGAGGTGTTCGGATCACAAAGAAGAACATTCGTGAGATGCAGAAAAAATGAAAATATGCTGGAGGATTGCTTGACACCATCTGTCAAGCATGGTAGAGACAATGTGATAGTCTGGGGGTGCTTTGGTGGTGGTAAAGTGGGAGATTTGTCCTCTTGCTTTATGCCAGCAGCATATGTCGTGGAAAATCGGATCAAATACAACGCATTACAGAACTTGTGAAATCAATTTGGCTTTTAATACAAGAGTATAGCAAGCCGGGATGGTCCGCGGAACACACCGCTTTTCCAGAGCCCTGGCTCCAGTATTTATCCACATATTGCATATGAGCCCATCCCACATGCAAATGAAGTTACATTCCAATCCGTGCATCCTGCTTGTTCAGCTCAATAATGCCCATACCTGCTTTCCGTCAAATTATAATGATGACAAGACCCTTGCTTTGTTCCTGCACTTAGCTAAATGCATTCTTTTGTTTGTGTGTTATCTATGATCAGCAGACTATGTGTCTCCTCAGTTTCTAGTGTGTCCAGCTATACTAAAAATACTATACATTCCTCTATTTTACAGCCCTATGCTTTGGCTCTGCACTTAGCTCAATGTGTTCCTTTGTATGTGTGTCTTTATCTCAGAGCAACAGACTATGTGTCTCCTCTGCCATTCCTTCTGCATCTCTACGTCCTAAAAATATGCGAACTATGTCTATTGGTCATCAGTTAGTCATTTGACTGACCCCCTCCTTTGTATATCCCTCTGGCCTTGGTATGTCCAGCTATCCTGGCACCGATGTGTCACCTTCCCTTCATGTAGTCTGTTTTTAGTGTTCAGCTATTCTATACATCTTATGCATTTGTCTATGTGTTATATTTGCTCCCACAAATACCACCCTGCATACCACTGCTGGCTTGCTTCTGAAGCTAAGCAGAGTTGGTCCTGTTCAGTTCCTGGATGGGAGACCAGATGCTGCTGGAAGTGGTGTTGGAGGGCCAATAGGAGGCACTCTTTCCTCTGGTCTAAAAAAATATCCCAATGCCCCAGGGCAGTGATTGGGGACACTGCCCTGTGTAGGGTGGCGTCTTACTTATTGTAAGAGTAGGGGTGTTAACCCTGGTGTCTTGGCTAAATTCCCAATCTGGCCCTCAAACCATCAGTCACCTAATAATCCTCAGTATACAATTGGCTCATTAATCCCCCTCCTCTCCCCTGTAACTATTCCCCAGGTTGTTGCTGCAAATGAGAATGTGTTCTCTGTCAATTTACCTGGTAAAATAACAGATAAATTAAAAAAAAATGTAAAGGGGATCTTGAAGAAGGAAGGCTTCACTCCATTTTGCAACGCCATGCCATACCCTGTGAACGGCGCTTAATTGGAGCCAATTTCCTCCTACAACAGGACAATGACCCAAAGCACAGCTCCAAACTATGCAAGAACTATTTAGGGAAGAAGCAGTCAGCTGGTATTCTGTCTGTAATGGAGTGGCCAGCAGTCACCGGATCTCAACCCTATTGAGTTGTTGTGGGAGCAGCTTGACCGTATGGTATGTAAAAAGTGCCCATCAAACCAATCCCACTTGTGGGAGGTGCTTCAGGAAGCATGGGGTGAAATCTCTTCAGATTACCTAAAACATATTGACAACTAGAATGCCAAAGGTCTGCTAGGCTGTCATTGCTGCAAATGGAGGATTCTTTGACAAAAGCAAAGTTTGAAGGACACAAGTATTATTTCATTTAAAAATCAATATTTATCATCTTGACTATATTTCCAATTCATTTTGCAACTCATTTCATGTATGTTTTCAAGGAAAACAAGGACATTTCTAAGTGACCCCAAACTTTTGAACGGTAGTGTATAGATCTTAAATATGTGAGAAGTGTGAATGGGGTTTGTCTATATTTAACATTCAGTCATGTTTAACAACACTGCTTAAAAGCTTGAAAATATGCATTTTATCATAATGTATGAATAAGTACACTGTGTGAAGATTGAACTAATTGCAGTACTGCACTGTACCAGAGATGTGTGAGTTAAACAATTACAATGTTTAGAGAGATGAGATGGTTGCCATATGATTTGAACCTATCCATGCAGAAAAACAAAACCAGTGACAAGTTATAGTGCCATATCCTGCCTTTAAATGTATGTTAAAAGTTCACCGTAGAATGTCTGCATGACTCGGAGACCAAGCAACATTAGGCATCAGATTCAAGCGAAGTTAGGCATCAGATTTGTGGGAGACACTTGAAAGAACAATAGTTGGCTACTCTGACACCAGGGAAGGAAGGACTAGGTGGTCCCTCCGGTGCAGTCTGTGAATAATACTCCATGTTTTGGATGTTTTTCCCAGGACTTGCTTGTCATTACTGCTAAGACTGCAAACATTAAGAAGAGTAAAAGGGGAGTTACTCAGTGCTGCAATCCATCTATGACAGGGAGGTCAATAAGGGCTTCCTCTTCTCTCTGCTCCTGCTCTCTCCAAAATAGTTTTTTAACACTATGCAATCAATGGCCGTGCAATTTAACCCCAATTCTTACACAGGCTGGGGGAAATGTATTTTGTAATAAATATACAAAGAACGAGGTCTTAAGTTTGACTAGTGATATTGTACATATAGCACTACACACCTCTTTATCCAAGTTAAATCAATATTTTGTGTATGCACTCCTGGTATGCTGTGTATATACATTATTTGCTTAATAATAGTAAAAAAATCCAATTGTGATTTTGTTGTGGTCTGGGGTAATTTAGCTCATGATATATTTTAGAAATAAAGACTTGCTGATATTGTATTATATTACCCTTTCCTCATTATTTTCACTCGTTTAGATTTGGCAGCAAATAATGATTTCTAGTGAATGTTTGGTTCATTGTTCAAGGACATTACTCATGGTTATGGGTGGGTGACCAGATTTGTTAAAGGTTCTGTCTAACATTTTGTTGATAATTTCAACTTTTGAAATAATATTATACCCATTGGGTTTTGAAGAATACAACTAAGAAATAGCTCAAATAGCTTAGTACTACTCTTACCTTATCATAACCAGTGTTTGACTTTGACTGAAATAGGTGCCTGCACTCATTTTTGTATTTGGGTACTGGAATTGTATTATTTTCCAGCAGATTTTCTATTAGAACTTCCGTAACTCACATATATGTATATACAGAAGTATGTGGACGCCCCTTCAAATTAATGGATTCGGCTACTTCAGCCACACTCGTTGCTGACAAATGTATGCCATGCACAATGCCATGCAATCTCCATAGACAATCATTGCCAGTAGAGTGGCCTTCACTGAAGAGCACAGTGACCTTCAACATGGCACCGTCATAGGAATATAAGGCCACCTTTCCAACAAGTCATCCGCCAATCAAATCTGGGTTTGGCGGATGACAGGAGAAAGCTACCTGCTACCAAGCATAGTGCCAACTGTAAAGTTTGGTGGAGGAGGAATCTGGGGCTGTTTTTCATAGTTATTTTTGACCATGCTGCAAATGGCTATATCAGTCCACTAATAATAAATGCCCAGTGCCCTCAATTATCTTTAAAGATTTTTCAGGGTGTGCTGGAGCATCCCTACATCCGTTTGGCTCCTAGAGTAAACGGTAAACGGTTTCTGTTGCAAAACGTTTTGCAATAGAATCCGACTAATGAATACACCCCTGGCTAGGTAGCCCTTGGGAGAATCTCAATTGCATACTCCTCGTGTCCTCTCTCCTTGCCTCCTCCTCAAAATCCATTGGATGAGAAAGCCAGAGGTCCCTCCCCTTTGACCTTCTCTTCCAATGAGTTTTGAGAATGAGGAGATAAGTGCGGACACGAGGAGTATGCAATTCCGATTCTCCCCTTGTTTCATTACACTTTAATCATTTTTAATTTCATACACAAAACACTAATCATACAGGAGGTATACTAGTCTAGTCACTAATCATACAGGAGGTATACAAACAAACAAACAACATATGCTAGGGGGTACAAATAATTACAGGTTATGGAAAGGCCTTAAAAGACAGACCTATTGACTGTTTTTACAGCTTTCTTATTAAAAAAATATAGAATGATCTTAATTTACGACAAACTCCTTATAGAAAACAAGTGTTTTTTATTAGTGAATTTACATTTATGAATATACAATTTTTCCATTAAAATAGTTTTTCGTTAACCTTATTATAGTTAACACCGAGCAGCACATTCTCCCATAATAAACAAGTCATCAAAAATATTATCAATTTTAAATCTACAAATGTCTTGCTATCATTTCTTTACATGTAGACAATGTCAAAATAAATGCAAAACTGTTTCTGGACGCTCATCACAAAAAGTACAGTTAGTGTTAATGTCTTTTTTGAGTTTCTTCAGGTAACGATTCGTAGGGTAATATTTATGGATTTGACCTTTCACTACACTTTTTGAAAATACATTTTTTTAACAAGATCAGCTTTAAAACCATAGCTTTCTGATTAATTTATCTCATGAGATACAGTTGTTTGCATCATCTCGTATTGCTTCTTTAATTGTTTTTGCGTTAAAATAATCTTTATTTCATATTCAATGGGCTGTATTTTAAACAGGGAATTAACGTCAATACATTACATCACGTATATATTTTACACTTTCCATGCTCTGGCACGACTGTTTCCACCAATCACAGCACCCAAAGGAAACAATAACGTCATATGTGTATCCTGGGGCCTCCTTCCTTTCAAAAAAATAAAACGATAAAAAAAATAATGGTGTCGCACCGCCCTTTTATTTAGCAATTAGCCAGCAACTACCCCCCCCCCCCCCGGTGATTTTATATTAGCTTTCGAGATAATCGACGCCATTGCTGAGGCCCACGCAGAATTTGAAAAGGTAATGCAGCTTCTCAATGACTTGACCGCCTGCATATATATTCGCTATGTACTCAGCTTTAAATTGAGCAATGGTTTGCTTTGTTGCTAATAATTTAATGGCGGCTCCCTTTCCGTCTCCTCGTCGTTGTCGAAGGGAAGGTGGCGGTATTGCTGACGTCTATTGACGCGGGTACTTGCGTGCCAGTGACTCGGTATTACACATTCGCTCATTGTCCAAAAGCAAATACAGTGCGAGTCAGCTAGCTACAAGGCATATGAGACCTGGAGAAATGTTATGAATATAATCTGGTTTATTCACCAACGGCAATGTTTAGCAAGCCAACTGACGTTACGCAGTTTTCTGATTGACACGTTTACCCGGCCTAATTTGACAAATTGGCTAACTAGCAATCGTTAATGTTTGCTAGCGAACGTATTCAAATTAGAGGATACTGTCTAACTTGTCCTTAGCCAACGCTGCAGTTAGCTAGTTCCGGTAACGTTACCTAGTTAGCAATGTTTAGCTACTTATTGCCACAGTTAGTCTTTAGGTTTAGTGCTGTCAGCAACTTGGCTAGCTAGTTAGTAACGTTACTGAATTTCAAATCAAAGAGTATTAGTCACATGCGCGGAATACAACCGGTGTAACCCTTACAATGAAACGCTTACTTACTAGCCCCTAACAAACAATGCAGTTTAAAAAAAAATACGAATACGGAAAAAAAGTAGCAAGTAATTAAACAGCAGCAGTAAAATAATAATAGCGAGACTATATACAGGGGTGTACCGGTTAGTGATGCACCGATATGACATTTTTGACCAATAGAGAAACTATATTCATATTTTTGTGACTTTTAAGCATTCTAGTACAGTTAAATAGTTAACACACACGGACGCAGCGGTCTAAGGCACTGCATCTAAGTGCAAGATGCGCCACTACAGTCCATGATTCGAATTCAGGCTGTATCACATTTGTCAGTGATTGGGAGTCCCATTGGGCTGTGCACAATTGGCCCAGCGGCATCCGGGTTTGGCCGTCATTGTAAATAAGAATTTGTTCTTAATCGACTTGCCTCTTTAAATAAAGGTTACACACACACACTGACCAAAAATATATTTTGTTGGCATTTACGTATGTCACCATTACCAGTAAAACATAATCCAACCTCATTTATTTCACTTACTTGCTGTGCTGTTTCGTAAAATTTTTCAGTCGTTTCATTCTCAACCCGAATTTCTATGAATGCCTCTTTGTGTGTCAAAAAACATACATGTCAAATAACACTATTTGATGTGTCATATAAGCTTGTTGACCAATCAGGACCAGAATATGACTGCACCTCACATAATTTAACGTGTTAATGATTTTTTTAAACGTAGTTATTACTGGAGGTCCACCGATTTAATCGGAATGGCCGATTTCAAGTTTTCATAACAATCGGAAATCTGTATTTTTGGACACCGATTTGGCCGATTTAAAAATGTTTAATTAAAAAAAAAATGTTTAACTTTTTTTTTTTACACCTTTATTTTTATTTATTTATTTCACCTTTATTTAACCAGGTAGGCAAGTTGAGAACAAGTTCTCATTTACAATTGCGATCTGGCCAGGATAAAGCAAAGCAGTTCGACACATACAACGACACAGAGTCACACATAGAGTAAAACAAACATACAGTCAATAATACAGTATAAACAAGTCTATATACGATGTGAGCAAATGAGGTGAGATAAGGGAGGAAAAGGCAAAAAAAGGCCATGGTGGCAAAGTAAATACAATATAGCAAGTAAAACACTGGAATGGTAGATTTACAATGGAAGAATGTGCAAAGTAGAAATTAAAATAATAGGGTGCAAAGGAGCAAAATAAATTAAATACAGTAGGGAAAGAGGTAGTTGTTTGGGCTAAAATATAGGTGGGCTATGTACAGGTGCAGTAATCTGTGAGCTGCTCTGACAGTTGGTGCTTAAGGCTGGTAAGGGAGATAAGTGTTTCCAGTTTCAGTGCTTTTTGTAGTTCGTTCCAGTCATTGGCAGCAGAGAACTGGAAGGAGAGGCGGCCAAAGAAAGAATTGGTTTTGGGGGTGACTAGAGAGATATACCTGCTGGTGCGTGTGCTACAGGTGGGAGATGCTATGGTGACCAGCGAGCTGAGATGAGGGGGGGCTTTACCTAGCAGGGTCTTGTAGATGACATGGAGCCAGTGGGTTTGGCGACGAGTATGAAGCGAGGGCCAGCCAACGAGAGCGTACAGGTCGCAATGGTGGGTAGTATATGGGGCTTTGGTGACTAAACGGATTGCACTGTGATAGACTGCATCCAATTTGTTGAGTAGGGTATTGGAGGCTATTTTGTAAATGACATCGCCAAAGTCGAGGATTGGTAGGATGGTCAGTTTTACAAGGGTATGTTTGGCAGCATGAGTGAAGGATGCTTTGTTGCGAAATAGGAAGCCAATTCTAGATTTAACTTTGGATTGGAGATATTTGATATGGGTCTGGAAGGAGAGTTTACAGTCTAACCAGACACCTAAGTATTTGTAGTTGTCCACCTATTCTAAGTCAGAGCTGTCCAGAGTAGTGATGTTGGACAGGCGGGCAGGTGCGGGTAGCGATCGGTTGAAGAGCATGCATTTAGTTTTACTTGTATTTAAGAGCAATTGGAGGCCACGGAAGGAGAGTTGTATGGCATTGAAGCTTGCCTGGAGGGTTGTTAACACAGTGTCCAAAGAAGGGTCATTAGTATACAGAATGGTGTCGTCTGCGTTGAGGTGGATCAGAGACTCACCAGCAGCAAGAGCGACCTCATTGATGTATACAGAGAAGAGAGTCGGTCCAAGAATTGAACCCTGTGGCACCCCCATAGAGACTGCCAGAGGTCCGGATAGCAGACCCTCCGATTTGACACACTGAACTCTATCAGGGAAGTAGTTGGTGAACCAGGCGAGGCAATCATTTGAGAAACCAAGGCTGTCGAGTCTGCCGATGAGGATGTGGTGATTGACAGAGTCGAAAAATCCTTGGCCAGATCAATGAACACGGCTGCACAGTAATGTTTCTTATCGATGGCGGTTAAGATATCGTTTAGGACCTTGAGCGTGGCTGAGGTGCACCCATGACCAGCTCTGAAACCAGATTGCATAGCAGAGAAGGTATGGTGAGATTCGAAATGGTCGGTAATCTGTTTGTTGACTTGGCTTTCGAAGATCTTAGAAAGGCATGGTAGGATAGATATAGGTCTGTAGCAGTTTGGGTCAATAGTGTCCCCCCCTTTGAAGAGGGGGATGACCGCAGCTGCTTTCCAATCTTTGGGAATCTCAGACGACACGAAAGAGAGGTTGAACAGGCTAGTAATAGGGGTGGCAACAATTTCGGCAGATAATAGTAGCCAGGTGGAAAGCATGGCCAGCCGTAGAAAAATGCTTATTGAAATTCTCAATTATGGTGGATTTATCAGTGGTGACAGTGTTTCCTATCTTCAGTGCAGTGGGCAGCTGGGAGGAGGTGTTCTTATTCTCCATGGACTTTACAGTGTCCCAGAACTTTTTTGAGTTAGTGTTGCAGGAAGCACATTTCTGTTTGAAAAAGCTAGCCTTGGCTTTTCTAACTGCCTGTGTATAATGGTTTCTTGCTTCCCTGAACAGCTGCATATCACGGGGGCTATTCGATGCTAATTCAGAACGCCATAGGATGTTTTTGTGTTGGTTAAGGGCAGTCAGGTCTGGGGAGAACCAAGGGCTATATCTGTTCCTGGTTCTAAATTTCTTGAATGGGGCATGTTTATTTAAGATGGTTAGGAAGGCATTTAAAAAAAATATCCAGGCATCCTCTACTGACGGGATGAGATCAATATCCTTCCAGGATACCCCGGCCAGGTCGATTAGAAACGCCTGCTCGCTGAAGTGTTTCAGGGAGCGTTTTACAGTGATGAGTGGAGGTCGTTTGACCGCTGACCCATTACGGATGCAGGCAATGAGGCAGTGATCGCTGAGATCTTGGTTGAAGACAGCAGAGGTGTATTTAGAGGGCAAGTTGGTTAGGATGATATCTATGAGGGTGCCCGTGTTTAAGGCTTTGGGGAGGTACCTGGTAGGTTCATTGATAATTCGTGTGAGATTGAGGGCATCAAGTTTAGATTGTAGGATGGCTGGGGTGTTAAGCATGTTCCAGTTTAGGTCACCTCGCAGCACGAGCTCTGGAGATAGATGGGGGGCAATCAGTTCACATATGGTGTCCAGAGCACAGCTGGGGGCAGAGGGTGGTCTATAGCAGACTGCAATGGTGAGAGACTTGTTTTTAGAGAGGTGGATTTTTAAAGTAGAAGTTCAAATTGTTTGGGTACAGACCTGGATAGTAGGACAGAACTCTGCAGGCTATCTTTGCAGTAGATTGCAACACCGCCCCTTTTGGCAGTTCTATCTTGTCTGAAAAGGTTGTAGTTTGGAATTAAAATTTCAGAATTTTTAACTAACTAAAATTTAACTAGGCAAGTCTTTTAAGAACACATTCTTATTTTCAATGACAGCCTCGGAACGGTGGGTTAACTCCCTTGTTCAGGGGCAGAAAACAGATTTGTACCTTGTCAGCTCAGGGGTTCAATCTTGCAACCTTACAGTTAACTAGTCCAACGCTCTAACCACATGCCTCTCATTGCACTCCACGAGGAGCCTGCCTGCTACGCGAATGCAGCAAGAAGCCAGGGTAAGTTGCTAGCTAGCATTAAAATTATCTTATAAAAAACAATCAATCATAATCACTAGTTAACTACACATGGTTGATGATATTACTAGTTTATCTAGGGTGTCCGGCTTTGCATATACAGTGGGGCAAAAAAGTACGTAGTCAGCCACCAATTGTGCAAGTTCTCCCACTTAAAAAGATGAGGCCTGTAATTTTCATCATAGGTACACTTCAACTATGACAGACAAAATCAGAAGAAAGAAATCCAGAAAATCACATTGTAGGATCTTTAATGAATTTATTTGCAAATGATGGTGGAAAATAAGTTTTTGGTCAATAACAAAAGTTTATCTCAATACTTTGTTATATACCATTTGTTGGCAATGACAGAGGTCAAACGTTTTCTGTAAGTCTTCACAAGGTTTTCACACACTGTTGCTGGTATTTTGGCCCATTCCACCATGCAGATCTCTTCTAGAGCAGTGATGTTTTGGGGCTGTTGCTGGGCAACACGGACTTTCAACTCCCTCCTTGCTATATTGTATTTACTTTGCCACCATGGCCTTTTTTGCCTTTTTTACCTCCCTTATCTCACCTCATTTGCTCACATCGTATATAGACTTGTTTATACTTTATTATTGACTGTATGTTTGTTTTACTCCATGTGTAACTCTGTGTCGTTGTATGTGTCGAACTGCTTTGCTTTATCTTGGCCAGGTCGCAATTGTAAATGAGAACTTGTTCTCAACTTGCCTACCTGGTTAAATAAAGGTGAAATAAAATAAATAAATATTTTCTATGGGGTTGAGATCTGGAGACTGGCTAGGCCACTCCAGGACCTTGAAATGCTTCTTACGAAGCCACTCCTTCGTTGCCCGGGCGGTGTGTTTGGGATCATTGTCATGCTGAAAGACCCAGCCACGTTTCATCTTCAAACTACACAAGAACTCACTACTATAATGGTTCAGATGACAAAATTTGCTAATTGCTGAACTCGTGTTTACATCTCAATAAAATAAAACACAGTCTGCATGTTCCTCAAAAAACAATTACTGATGGAAAAAGCTCCTGGTGGTATTTGATTTTAAGTGCCAAGGCATCATACTTGATTCCAACCTTTCTTTTAAAAAGCAAATAAAAAAGGAACTCAAATAACTAGCTCATTTCCCAAAACTTATGAAATTGTTTTGACTATTGCGGCAACAACACTATAATTAAAATCTATGATACTCCCCCACTTAACATACTAGTTTACATGTTTGGCCCAAGCTTGCTTTTCAACATCAACATACTACTCAACCAGCAATCAACTTTAATGACCTGACATTGTTCCACATAATGGAAAACATACTATAATGTTAGACTATATGAACTTTCCTGCTCAAATTAACTGGTGTTACTTAAACAATCAAACCAAGAATCAATAACCATCAGAATCCATTCTCACAATGTTTTACAATTTAAACTTTCAGATCTCCTTTCGTACAGCCAAATAAAACCCAATCAACATCTCACAATCAAAATTGTACTGCCAGAAGTACAGAAAAGAGTGTACCTGAACAACAGTCAAAACAATTAGAGTAAGGTTATTGTATATTCAAACTAATAACGCAAATTTACGTTATTCTACAACAATCTACCTGCCTCCAGCAACTTACCCTGACAATTAGTAGCCAACATAGCAACTAACTCTCTTTCATACTTTCAGCTCAACTTATCCTATTCCTTTTTTCCCATTGGGCAAAAATATATAACCCCTCTCATTTCAACGTTTTTCCTTACCTCTATGTAAGATTTAAAACCCAACTTTATAACTTCCTCTTCTCTTTGCTCTTCACATTTCACACTTATGAAATGTATCCTATTTCTTTAAAAATAAACACACGCAGTGCCAAAATTATAACATGCGTCAGTCAATCTATAAGAATGAAAATCATTTCGGTAATCACTTTATATCGCCATCATCTCTCCGCTATTATTCAAAATTTCTTTAATTTAGGTAACTGTCTTCTCTATTGATACAGTAATTTAAATACGACTCAATTCTCAATACATTATTCCAGCAGATAATTTAGTGAACAGACACAGTCTTGCATCAGAATTCGCTTCGTTATTAGTTTAAGTTGAATTAGTCTATCAATTTAACCGAAACAATCTATTGTAAACGTTCAATTTATCCCTTCTATCAATTTGAACCAAACAAGCTATTAAAACGTTCAGTTTAGCTATTAAAACGTTCAGTTTATATCTTATACAAACATTCAATTTATCCCTTCTATCAATTTGAACCAAACAAGCTATTAAAACGTTCAGTTTATATCTTATACAAACATTAGCGACCATAACTTTCCAGGCAAAACATACAAATCGATTATTTACAATCAAAAACTCAGAATTCAGTTAGCGCATTGACTGGGAACGGAACCACGGCCTCCTGCGTGGCAGGCGAGAATTTTACCATTGAACCACCATTGCTATGTGAAAAACTAAGATTCTCCGCAAATAAACCCACTTTACAAGTAAAATCAAGACACGTCACTATCGGCAATTCCCAGAAAAATAACAGCCCAAATTTAATAGTACAAACGTTACTCCAGCTATGATTCTCAAATTCCAAATGAATAGATTAGCAATCAAAGAATAAGGTCGACAGTTAATGACTAGGAAACAGATATTGCGCCTTTTAATAAAAGTAGATTATGTTTACTTATGCAACGTATTTAAATTACTTTACTACATCACATTAATCACGCAATGATAATTAGTTTGATGGAAAATCTTAGGCTTTGTACGACATTATAAATTACATTGAGATTCCCTCTTAATTCTCTCTAACTTTATTCAGTTTATTCAATAAATCACGCAACTTCTCTGATACTGGGAAAAAAATATATAACGTGTTCAGACCTTGAGGGCAGTTTAATTTCAAATGTTTCACCCAGAAGGAGATAATCCAATATGCGTTTTATAGTTACATCGTTAGGGTAAGATAACCAAAAGTGGACACGCTCTAATCAGTTTCTAGAGCTCAATTTCCCAGATTTTGTAGACTATTTTAATAGTGCTTAAAACCTCATCTTTATCAAATTATCTATTTAAGATACCATCTCAAAACCTAGGTATGTCTACAAATGGGTGGTTTAAATTGTACACGCTCTAATCAGTTTCTAGAGCACAATTTCCCAGATTTTGTAGACTATTTTAATAGTGCTTAAAACCTCATCTTTATCAAATTATCTATTTAAGATACCATCTCAAAACCTACCTATGTCTACAAATGGGTGGTTTAAATTGTATCTAATTATTCTAGGCATTACTTTATCAAATCTCTAGTAATTGATTATACACACATACAATTTATCATAATTTCAAATAATTCACAGAATCCATATAAAACTTTAGAAATCTTAGGTACTCACACAGAACTTTAAGGATCACCCACACAGGATTGGTCAGATGTTCACACAGAACTGGTCAGACGTCCACACAGAACATAAAAAGGTTCCCCACACAGAGTCAACCTACCCCGCTCACACAGAACGGTCCAACAACTATTACCTAGTGAACGGTCCGACAACTATTACCTAGTGATCCCATAGCAAAATACTCACACAGAGTAACCCAGGGCATACCTGGCTAGCACATTTTAAAATTGGAATTTGGAATTCACCACCTCTGAGAGTCACTTAAGACAATCACACAGACGCACAGAATGAGGGCCTTCTTCCAATAGGGCTTCACGAAGTGCCGTGTTTCATCTAGAATACACAATCCCCTGGCCCTCACCCCACAGACCGCACCAATCCCCACTGTGATCAATTCAGTGTCAGGATGGCTCTTGGTCACTCGCAACCGGACAGTGGCAGAGTATCTTTTGAGTCCACAAACCCTCAGATTACTCTCCCCTGACTCGGCCCTGCTTACGCCGCCAAGGTGCCTTCCTTACAAAGGAATTCACGCTCAGAGTATACGTAACAGGCATATTTAAAAAACTTGACTTCAAATCTTGTGTGTGGTTTGCTCACCTTTTTCATTAAAAAAAAGCTCAGTTCGAGATGTGGTATCCACTCGGCTCGCTTCCTCTCAGATCAAAGGTTGGTCGATATATATATATATATATACACACATACAGTGCCTTGCGAAAGTATTCGGCCCCCTTGAACTTTGCGACCTTTTGCCACATTTCAGGCTTCAAACATAAAGATATAAAACTGTATTTTTTTGTGAAGAATCAACAACAAGTGGGACACAATCATGAAGTGGAACGACATTTATTGGATATTTCAAACTTTAAAAAATCAAAAACTGAAAAATTGGGCGTGCAAAATTATTCAGCCCCCTTAAGTTAATACTTTGTAGCGCCACCTTTTGCTGCGATTACAGCTGTCGCTTGGGGTATGTCTCTATCAGTTTTGCACATCGAGAGACTGAAATTATTTCCCATTCCTCCTTGCAAAACAGCTCGAGCTCAGTGAGGTTGGATGGAGAGCATTTGCGAACAGCAGTTTTCAGTTCTTTCCACAGATTCTCGATTGGATTCAGGTCTGGACTTTGACTTGGCCATTCTAACACCTGGATATGTTTATTTTTGAACCATTCCATTGTAGATTTTGCTTTATGTTTTGGATCATTGTCTTGTTGGAAGACAAATCTCCGTCCCAGTCTCAGGTCTTTTGCAGACTCCATCAGGTTTTCTTCCAGAATGGTCCTGTATTTGGCTCCATCCATCTTCCCATCAATTTTAACCATCTTCCCTGTCCCTGCTGAAGAAAAGCAGGCCCAAACCTTGATGCTGCCACCACCATGTTTGACAGTGGGGATGGTGTGTTCAGTGTGATGAGCTGTGTTGCTTTTACGCCAAACATAACGTTTTGCATTGTTGCCAAAAAGTTCAATTTTGGTTTCATCTGACCAGAGCACCTTCTTCCACATGTTTGGTGTGCCTCCCAGGTGGCTTGTGGCAAACTTTAAACGACACTTTTTATGGATATCTTTAAGAAATGGCTTTCTTCTTGCCACTCTTCCATAAAGGCCAGATTTGTGCAATATACGGCTGATTGTTGTCCTATGGACAGAGTCTCCCACCTCAGCTGTAGATCTCTGCAGTTCATCCAGAGTGATCATGGGCCTCTTGGCTGCATCTCTGATCAGTCTTCTCCTTGTATGAGCTGAAAGTTTAGAGGGACGGCCAGGTCTTGGTGGATTTGCAGTGGTCTGATACTCCTTCCATTTCAATATTATCGCTTGCACAGTGCTCCTTGGGATGTTTAAAGCTTGGGAAATCTTTTTGTATCCAAATCCGGCTTTAAACTTCTTCACAACAGTATCTCGGACCTGCCTGGTGTGTTCCTTGTTCTTCATGATGCTCTCTGCGCTTTTAACGGACCTCTGAGACTATCACAGTGCAGGTGCATTTATACGGAGACTTGATTCCACACAGGTGGATTGTATTTATCATCATTAGTCATTTAGGTCAACATTGGATCATTCAGAGATCCTCACTGAACTTCTGGAGAGAGTTTGCTGCACTGAAAGTAAAGGGGCTGAATAATTTTGCACGCCCAATTTTTCAGTTTTTGATTTGTTAAAAAAGTTTGAAATATCCAATAAATGTCGTTCCACTTCATGATTGTGTCCCACTTGTTTTTGATTCTTCACAAAAAAAATACAGTTTTATATCTTAATGTTTGAAGCCTGAAATGTGGCAAAAGGTCACAAAGTTCAAGGGGGCCGAATACTTTCGAAAGGCACTGTATATATATTTTTTATTATATTTATTGAGCTAGACAGTTAGCTAGTGCTCGTCGGTTATACCTTAGCCAAAACTCTGGTAGGCTATTTTTCATCCTACAGCTTGTTCTCATTTATTTGTATCATGTCTCTCTTGTCGCTCTGCAGCTGACATTTGGGCAATATGTGTGGAACATCTAATCAAACAAATGTCACATGCTTCATAAACAACAGGCATATACTAACAGTGAAATGCTTACTTACGGGCTCTTCCCGTTATTTCTCTCTGCATTAATCTAAAGAAAATAACACAAGGAATAAATAGACAATAATTAGGGAGTTTAATAGGCACATGCACAGGGTTGCAGATTCAATTACAGGGTGCAGTGAAATTCTCCAATGTAGGACAAAGTGAAACAAAACAAATATAATAATAGAAATTGTTTGTTTTTTATATAAATTATATTATATACGGGGTACTGAATTTATTTGCAGGGGTATGCGATAATTGAGGTAGATGTGCACATATAGGTGACTAGTTAACAGGATATAAAATAAGCAGTAGCAGCAGTGTATTTGATGAGTCAAATGAGTTAGTCCAGGTAGCTATTTGGTTAACTATTTAGCAGTCATATGGCTTTAGGGTAGAAGCTGTTCAGGGTCCTGTTGGTTCCAGAATTGTTGCATCAGTATTGCGTGCCGTTCGGTAGCAGAGCAAACAGTCTGACTTGTGTGGCTGCAGTCTGGCAATTTTCAGGGCCTTCCTCTGACACCGCCTGGAATAGAGGTCCTGGATGGCAGGAAGGATGTACTGGGCCGTATGCACTACCCTCTGTAGCGTCTTGCATTCGAATGCCAAGCAGTTGCCATGCCAAGTGATGATGCAACTAGTCAAGATGCTCTCAGTGGTGCAGCTGTAGTGCTTTTTGAGGATCCTAGGGCCCATGCCAAATCTTATAAGCCTCCTGAGGACAAATGCGTTGTCATGCCTTATTCACAACTGTGTTGGCGTGTGTGGACCATGTTAATTCCTTGGTGATGTGGACACTTGAAGCTCTCAACCCGCTCCACTACAGCCCCGTCGATGTGGATGGGGGTGTGCTCGGCACTCTGTTTCCTGTAGTCCATGATCAATCAATCAAATGTATTTATAATGCCCTTTTTACATCAGCCGATGTAACAAAGTGCTATACAGAAACCCAGCCATAAACCCTGAACAGCAAGCAATGCAGATGTAGAAGCATGGTGGCTAGGAAAAAGTCCCTTGTGCCTTTGTCTTGCTAACGTTAAGGGAAAGGTTGTTGCCCTGGCACCACACTGCCAGGTCATTGACCTCCTCCCTATAGGCTGTCTCATCGTCTGTGATCAGGCCTACCAATGTCAGGTGTTCAGTCCCAGGGTCCTTAGCTTAGTGATGAGCTTGAAGGGCACTATGGTGTTGAACGCTGAGCTGTAGTCAATGAACAGCATTCTCACATACTGTAGGCGTTCCTGTTATCCAGGTGGGAGGTGGAGTGCAATAGAGATTGCGTCATTTTAGGACTGGGCGGTATACCTTTTTAATTTACTATATACCGGTATTGATGCAGGAGCCGGTTTGGGTTTTTACCTTACCTTCTATAACAGTATTTCAATGTTTATTTTGTTAACTGTGATATGTAACTCCGGCGCATGTAATGTCCTTTTTTTATGGTTTACTCCGGTGGCTACTTGAGTTGTATTTTTCCCCCTCCTCCTGCTGCCTGCTGCTTCCCACACCAAGCCCTGCCCCCTGTCACTCAAGGAGAGAGCACGTTCTTGCTGTTCATTCTGGATTCTGCATGGTCAGATGCAGAAAGATGTTGGTGACATCGATGCTGCTTTCTACAAGCTATCTACAATTACACTTAGTTTGTGTTTCTTACTGTCTGCAAACTATTGTCTATTTTTATTTATTTTTTAGCTAGTTTTAGCTCAAATAAATTGTTAGCCGCTAATGCTGATCTCTAGTTAGTACATTTAGTAAGTTAGCTAGCCAACTAAGTCAGAGCAAACTTAGCTAGCTAATACAGCCTTGTACCTGTGCTTGTGTAGGCTTAGATAAGCATGTTTGTGCAACGGTATCTTCCAAATCAGAGAGGAATAGGCAAAGCATGAATGTGTTAGCTAGCTAGCTACAAGAGGTAAGAAAACAACATGTGATGTAACATCTAATTAGGGTCGCCTGGAAACCCTGACCAACACTTTGGTTCCTAAACTGTCAATAATTCCTCCCTGGCTTATTAATTCGTGGTCATGTCAAATGTATTTAAACTGCTACCCACTATTTTCCAACTATAGAATTGGAGTAATAATTATATTTCCATGATTCTAACATTTCACCAATTAACTATAGTTTTTGCCCATACTATGCATCTCTGTGGGGCACCAGTGTGGAAATGATAAAAGTGCAAAAATTATTTGTATAAATATTTTTTGTTGTTGGATTGAGCTGTATAAAACAAAGAATGGAGAAAGCCCTATTTGAAATCACTTATTTGTGTTCCACCCTATGGTCATGAACTACTTTTAAGCATATTTATACATTTTTTATTATTTAAAAAAAAACATAGCATACTAGTAAAAACATAAAACATTTGAAGAATGTGATCGGGCTGGGCAATATGGCCAAAAAATATATGTCATCTGTGGATCTGTTGGGGCGGTATTCCAATTGGAATATGTCCAGGTTGTCTGGAATGATTGTGTTGATGTGAGTTATGACCAGCTTTTTCAAAGCATTTCATGGCTACAGATGGGAGTGCTACGGGGCTTGTCATTTAGACAGGTTACCTTGGTGTTGTTGGGCACATGAACTATGGTGGTCTACTTGAAACATGTATGTATTACAGAGAGGGTCAGGGAGAGGTTGAAAATGTCAGTGAAGACACTTGCCAGCTGATCAGCGCATGCTCTGAGTATGTGTCCTGGTAATCCATCTGGCCTTTCGGCCGCATCGTCTTCTCATGCATGGTTCAGTGTTGTGTGCTTCAAAGCGAGCATAGAAGACATTTATCATGTCTGATAGGCTCACCTCACTGGGCAGGTCTAAGCTGGTTTTCCATTTCTAATCGATGATGGATGTGGTGGGTTCTTGCAGACTGATGAGCGTACGAGCCGGGATAGTATGATTCGATCATAGTCCTGTATTAATGCTTTGCCTGTTTGATGGCTCATCGGAGGTCATAGTGGGATTTCTTATAAGCGTCCGGATTGGAGTCCCACTCCTTGAAAGCAGCAGCTCTAGCCTTTAGCTCATTGCGGATGTTGCCTGTAATCCATGGCTTCTGGTTAGGGTATGTACAGTGGGGCAAAAAAAGTATTTAGTCAAATCAAATTTTATTTGTCACATACACATGGTTAGCAGATGTTAATGCGAGTGCAGCGAAATGCTTGTGCTTCTAGTTCCGACAATGCAGTAATAACCAACAAGTAATCTAACTAACAATTCCTAAACTACTGTCTTATACACAGTGTAAGGGGATAAAGCATATGTACATAAGGATATATGAATGAGTGATGGTACAGAGCAGCATAGGCAAATACAGTAGATGGTATCGAGTACAGTATATACATATGAGATGAGTATGTAAACAAAGTGGCATAGTTAAAGTGGCTTGTGATACATGTATTACATAAGGATGCAGTCGATGATATAGAGTACAGTATATACGTATGCATATGATATGAATAATGTAGGGTAAGTAACATTATATAAGGTAGCATTGTTTAAAGTGGCTAGTGATAGATTTACATCATTTCCCATCAATTCCCATTATTAAAGTGGCTGTTGTTGAGTCAGTGTCAGTGTGTTGGCAGCAGCCACTCAATGTTAGTGGTGGCTGTTTAACAGTCTGATGGCCTTGAGATAGAAGCTGTTTTTCAGTCTCTCGGTCCCAGCTTTGATGCACCTGTACTGACTTCGCCTTCTGGATGATAGCGGGGTGAACAGGCAGTGGCTCGGGTGGTTGATGTCCTTGATGATCTTTATAGCCTTCCTGTAACATCGGGTGGTGTAGGTGTCCTGGAGGACAGGTAGTTTTCCCCCGGTGATGTGTTCTGCAGACCTCACTACCCTCTGGAGAGCCTTACGGTTGAGGGCGGAGCAGTTGCCGTACCAGGCGGTGATACAGCCCGCCAGGATGCTCTCGATTGTGCATCTGTAGAAGTTTGTGAGTGCTTTTGGTGACAAGCCGAATTTCTTCAGCCTCCTGAGGTTGAAGAGGCGCTGCTGCGCCTTCTTCACGATGCTGTCTGTGTGAGTGGACCAATTCAGTTTGTCTGTGATGTGTATGCCGAGGAACTTAAAACTTGCTACTCTCTCCACTACTGTTCCATCGATGTGGATAGGGGGGTCTTCCCTCTGCTGTTTCCTGAAGTCCACAATCATCTCCTTAGTTTTGTTGACGCAGAGTGTGAGGTTATTTTCCTGACACCACACTCCGAGGGCCCTCACCTCTTCCCTGTAGGCCGTCTCGTCGTTGTTGGTAATCAAGCCTACCACTGTTGTGTCGTCCGCAAACTTGATGATTGAGTTGGAGGCGTGCGTGGCCACGCAGTCGTGGGTGAACAGGGAGTACAGGAGAGGGCTCAGAACGCACCCTTGTGGGGCCCCAGTGTTGAGGATCAGCGGGGAGGAGATGTTGTTACCTACCCTCACCACCTGGGGTCGGCCCGTCAGGAAGTCCAGTACCCAGTTGCACAGGGCGGGGTCGAGACCCAGGGTCTCGAGCTTGATGACGAGCTTGGAGGGTACTATGGTGTTGAATGCCGAGCTGTAGTCGATGAACAGCATTCTCACATAGGTATTCCTCTTGTCCAGATGGGTTAGGGCAGTGTGCAGTGTGGTTGAGATTGCATTGTCTGTGGACCTATTTGAGCGGTAAGCAAATTGGAGTGGGTCTAGGGTGTCAGGTAGGGTGGAGGTGATATGGTCCTTGACTAGTCTCTCAAAGCACTTCATGATGACGGAAGTGAGTGCTACGGGGCGGTAGTCGTTTAGCTCAGTTACCTTAGCTTTCTTGGGAACAGGAACAATGGTGGCCCTCTTGAAGCATGTGGGAACAGCAGACTGGTATAGGGATTGATTGAATATGTCCGTAAACACACCAGCCAGCTGGTCTGCGCATGCTCTGAGGGCGCGGCTGGGGATGCCGTCTGGGCCTGCAGCCTTGCGAGGGTTAACACGTTTAAATGTTTTACTCACCTCGGCTGCAGTGAAGGAGAGACCGCATGTTTCCGTTGCAGGCAGTGTCAGTGGCACTGTATTGTCCTCAAAGCGGGCAAAAAAGTGATTTAGTCTGCCTGGGAGCAAGACATCCTGGTCCGTGACTGGGCTGGATTTCTTCCTGAAGTCCGTGATTGACTGTAGACCCTGCCACATGCTTCTTGTGTCTGAGCCGTTGAATTGAGATTCTACTTTGTCTCTGTACTGACGCTTAGCTTGTTTGATAGCCTTACGGAGGGAATAGCTGCACTGTTTGTATTCAGTCATGTTACCAGACACCTTGCCCTGATTGAAAGCAGTGGTTCGCGCTTTCAGTTTCACGCGAATGCTGCCATCAATCCACGGTTTCTGGTTAGGGAATGTTTTAATCGTTGCTATGGGAACGACATCTTCAACGCACGTTCTAATGAACTCGCACACCGAATCAGCGTATTCATCAATGTTGTTATCTGACGCAATACGAAACATGTCCCAGTCCACGTGATGGAAGCAGTCTTGGAGTGTGGAGTCAGCTTGGTCGGACCAGCGTTGGACAGACCTCAGCGTGGGAGCTTCCTTTTTTAGCTTTTGTCTGTAGGCAGGTATCAGCAAAATGGAGTCGTGGTCAGCTTTTCCGAAAGGGGGGCGGGGCAGGGCCTTATATGCGTCGCGGAAGTTAGAGTAACAGTGATCCAAGGTTTTTCCGCCCCTGGTTGCGCAATCGATACGCTGATAAAATTTAGGGAGTCTTGTTTTCAGATTAGCCTTGTTAAAATCCCCAGCAACAATGAATGCAGCCTCCGGATAAATGGTTTCCAGTTTGCAAAGAGTTAAATAAAGTTCGTTCAGAGCCATCGATGTGTCTGCTTGGGGGGGAATATATACGGCTGTGATCATAATCGAAGAGAATTCTCTTGGTAGATAATGCGGTCTACATTTGATTGTGAGGAATTCTAAATCAGGTGAACAGAAGGATTTGAGTTCCTGTATGTTTCTTTCATCGCAAAATGCCTCGTTAGCCATAAGGCATACACCCCCACCCCTCTTCTTACCAGAAAGGTGTTTGTTTCTGTCGGCGCAATGCATGGAGAAACCCGTTGGCTGCACCGCTTCGGATAGCGTCTCTCCAGTGAGCCATGTTTCCGTGAAGCACAGAACGTTATAGTCTCTGATGTCCTTCTGGAATGCTACCCTTGCTCGGATTTCATCAACCTTGTTGTCAAGAGACTGGACATTGGCAAGAAGAATGCTAGGAAGTGGGGCACGATGTGCCTGTCTCCGTAGTCTGACCAGAAGACCGCCTCGTTTCCCTCTTTTTCGGAGTCGTTCTTTTGGGTCGCTGCATGCGATCCATTCCGTTGTCCTGTTTGTAAGGCAGAACACAGGATCCGCGTCGCGAAAAACATATTCTTGGTCGTACTGATGGTGAGTTGACGCTGATCTTATATACAGTAGTTCTTCTCGACTGTATGTAATGAAACCTAAGATGACCTGGGGTACTAATGTAAGAAATAACACGTTAAAAAAAACAAACTGCATAGTTTCCTAGGAACGCGAAGCGAGGCGGCCATCTCTGTCGGCGCCGGAAGTAACTGATTGTGCAAGTTCAGCCACCAATTGTGCAAGTACTCCCACTTAAAAATATGAGAGAGGCCTGTAATTTTCATCATAGGTACTCTTCAACTATGTCAGACAAAATGAGAAACAAAAAATCCAGAAAATCACATTTTAGGATTTTTTATGAATTTATTTGCAAATTATGGTGGAAAATAACAAAAGTTTATCTCAATACTTTGTTATACCCTTTGTTGGCTATGACAGAGGTCAAACGTTTTCTGTAAGTCTTCACAAGGTTTTCACACACTGTTGCTGGTATTTTGGCCCATTCTTCCATGCAGATCTCCTCTAGAGCAGTGATGTTTTGGGGCTATTGCTGGGCAACACGGACTTTCAACTCCCTCCAAAGATTTTCTATGAGGTTGAGATCTGGAGACTGGCTAGGCCACTCCAGGACCTTGAAATGCTTCTTACGAAGCCACTCCTTCGTTGCCCGGGAGGTGTGTTTGGGATCATTGTCATGCTGAAAGACCCAGCCACGTTTCATCTTCAATGCCCTTGCTGATGGAAGGAGGTTTTCACTCAAAATCTCACGATACATGGCCCCATTCATTCTTTCCTTTACACGGATCAGTCGTCCTGGTCCCTTTGCAGAAAAACAGCCCCAAAGCATGATGTTTCCACCCCCATGCTTCACAGGTGTTCTTTGGATGCAACTCAGCATTCTTTGTCCTCCAAACACGACGAGTTGAGTTTTTACCCAAAAGTTATATTTTGGTTTCATCTGACCATATGACATTCTCCCAATCTTCTTCTGCATCATCCAAATACTCTATAGCAAACTTCAGACGGGCCTGGACATGTACTGGCTTAAGCAGGGGGACACGTCTGGCACTGCAGGATTTGAGTCCCTGGTGGTGTAGTGCGTTACTGATGGTCGGCTTTGTTACTTTGGTCCCAGCTCTCTGCAGGTCATTCACTGTGTCCCCCCGTGTGGTTCTGGGATTTTTGCTCACCGTTCTTGTGATCATTTTGACCCCACGGGGTGAGATCTTGCGTGGAGCCCCAGATCGAGGGAGATTATCAGTGGTCTTGTATGTCTTCCATTTCCTAATAATTGCTCCCACAGTTGATTTCTTCAAACCAAGCTGCTTACCTATTGCAGATTCAGTCTTCCCAGCCTGGTGCAGGTCTACAATTTTGTTTTTGGTGTCCTTTGACAGCTCTTTGGTCTTGGCCATAGTGGAGTTTGGAGTGTGACTGTTTGAGGTTGTGGACAGGTGTCTTTTATACTGATAACAAGTTCAAACAGGTGCCATTAATACAGGTAACGAGTGGGGGACAGAGGAGCCTCTTAAAGAAGAAGTTACAGGTCTGTGAGAGCCAGAAATCTTGCTTGTTTGTAGGTGACCAAATATTTATTTTCCCCCATAATTTGCAAATGAATTCATTAAAAAATCCTACAATGTGATTTTCTGTTTTTTTCCCCCATTTTGTCTGTCATAGTTGAAGTGTAGCTATGATGAAAATTACAGGCCTCTTATCTTTTTAAGTGTGAGAACTTGCACAATTGGTGGCTGACTAAATACATTTTTGCCCCACCATTTTTGGTCACTGTGGGGACGATGTCATCGATGCACTTATTAATGAAGCCCGTGACTGATGTGGTGAAGTCCTCAATGTTATCAAAGGAATCCCTGAAAATATTCCAGTCTGTGCCAGTGAAACAGTCCTGTAGCTTAGCATCTGCTTCATCAGACCACTTCCGTATTGAGCGCGTCACTTGTACTTCCTGTTTGAGTTTTTACTTGTAAGCAGGATGGTGCAAAAACCTGCACCTTTATTTTCATGACTGATCAAACTTGTTTTCTCATGGCTCTCTTGTCCCTCTGCATAATGAGTGAATCCCTCACATCGGAGATCACGCACCAGTTGCTGTTAACAAAGCGACACACCCCTCCCCCTTTAGTTTTACCCGAGGCTGCCATCCGGCCTTGATGAATAATGGAGAAATCTGCGAGATATAGTGTATATTATCCATGTCGTTGTTCAGCCAAGACTGTGAAAAACACAGAATATTACAGGTTCCATTGATAGGATGGTCTCAAACGGAGTTCATCCAGTTTGTTCTCCAGTGACTGCACATTTGCCACCAGAGCAGAGACCAATAGAACAGAGGGCAATACATATTATCTTTGCCATCATAGGAGATGGCGGAGACCATTATATACAACAAAAAAAGTTCAGAATAAAAATAAAAGGCAGAATTGGTCAGAGCATGTAAAATGTCTATCTACTGAAGTGTCATCTTGGTCACTTTAAATCACAATATCACTTGGCCATCTTGGAATCACAATCAATTCACAATTCGAATCTGTGTATATATAGAATCACAATACATACTGTATTGGCAGCTAAGTAAAATGATAATATTGTATTGTGAGGTCCCTGGCAATTCCCAGCCCTATCTGTTTCAGTCACAGGAGGTTGGTGGTACCTTAACTGGGAAAGAGGGAGGAGGGACTCGTAGTAATAGATGGAGTGTAATTAGTGGAATGGTATCTAACATGGTTTGATGCAATTCCATTCGCTCCATTCCAGCCATTATTATGAGCCGTCCTCCCCTCAGCAGCCTCTACTGGTTTCAGTGTGTATTGATAGATCAGAGACTCTAGATAGACTCAGAGAGAGCAGCAAGACTTCACTCAGACACAGTTAGTGTATCTGCACAGGTGCACGAGTGTGCTTCATGCTACTACAACGTGAAAGCAACAGAACCAACACAGCAGAGAATTTAAGCCTCGCACTTCAATGCTCTTAGTTCAATCGAGTGCAGGCTTAACTGAATGACAGAGACAGAATATGATGAGGAATTTTATTGAATAGTTTGGAGTAGGCCTCGTGTCTGTGGAATGCTCCTCAGATGCGGATGACAGGTTGCCCTATGCAGCCCCCGGTGGAGGTGAAGGCTGTTGTTGTGACATGTACGACCGCCATTGAAGAGGAGTGGGACAACATTCCACGGGCCACAATCAACAGCCTGATCACTCTATGCAGCCCAAAGGATATGTGTCACGGTGCATAAAGCGGTCACCAGATATTGACTGGTTTTCTGATCCACGCCCCTCTCTTTTTTGTATGGTATCTGTGACCAACAGATGCATATCTATAATCTCAGTCATGTGAAATCCATAGATTTAGGGCCCAATTAATTTTTCATTTGACTGATTTCCCTCCATGAACTGTTACTAAGTAAAATATTTGGAATTGTTTTGTTCAGAATATTACAAATTGATGGTCCTTGAAAATAGAAAGTGAGACCAGTATAATGAATGAACTGTAACTACATTTGTTTAGGAAGTGTGTACCCACTACTGTTAACTTTGCATCTACGTCATCTCACTGAGTCTACTTTTATCAAGACATGAAACAAAATCCACAGGACAGTACAGGATGGAATATTCACTTCTGTCACCCTCTAATCTGACTGTGTGTTTGCAGATGTCTCTGGGGGGCTCTCCTGTGACGGTGGTCCAGCTCCCTGGGGGTCATTACCAGGTGCAGGGGGTGATCCAGTCGTCGGTCATCCAGTCCCCACAGGTGCAGGCTGTTCAGGTTAGCCAGGCCTTTTTTAGTTTTTCAAAGATTTAAAAGAAAAGTAAAGTAGACGATGAATGTAGGGTGTTCCAGCAAGAGTGGACATTGAAATATTTCTTTATTGAGGTATCGGGGAAAGCTGTGTGCAAAGAGAACATCTCTGTCTTGAAGACTACAACTTGTCCCGACACTTCCAGACGAAGCAGGCAGGGAAATATAGGAATATGTCTTCTGAGCAGACGGCAAGTGCATGAAAAGCATTGCATTCTCAGTTGCAAAACCAGCAAGGACTTTTCACAAAACTGCATTCAGCAAATGACAGAATTGCGAGAGGTAGCTGTGTACTCTCCCACAAAATTGCTAAACATAGCAAGCCATTCGCTGAGGGAGAATTCATTTAAAGAATGTTTTTAATTGACTCTGCAGCAATACTTTGCCCGACAAGAAAGAGCTGTTTGAAAATGTTTCCCTGTCAAGACAAACAGTGGCATGGCGTGTTGAGGACATTGCAGAGAATATGGAACAACAGTTCAAAGACAAGGAAAGGATTTCACCTATTTCTCCTTGGTCCTGGATGAGAGCAGTGATGCACGTGACACAGAGCAGCTGTTGATATTCTTACAAGGCATAACCCCAGACTTTGAAATTACAGAAGAGCTTGCTTCAGTGCAGTCAATGAAGAGCACAACCACAAGTTTATTGGAGGAGGTTAAGTTGGGACTGAGTTTTGAAAAGTTCTCCATTGTGACCACAGATGGGTGCCCAAACTTGACAGGAAAAAACATTGGCCTTTTGAAAAGGATACAAGATCAAGTAGCTGAGCTGAACCCAGATCATAACATTTTTTTCCTGCATTGCATTATTCATCAGGAGGTGCTCTGTAAATGTGTTCTGAAAATGAGCCATGTTGTGGATACAGTCACTAAAGTGGTAAACTTCATAAACTGCCTGTGGTTTAAATATTTTGCTCTTATCCTACTGTTGGAAGAGGTTGGGTCGTGCAGATTCCTCCTGCCACACAAAAGTGAGATGGCTGAGTTTGGGGAAGGTGATTAAAAGGGTGTGGGCCCTGAAGTCGGAGATTGCTGAGTTTTTGCAAATGAAAGGAAAATATGTGGATTTCCCTCAACTGCAAGATAAGGAATGGTTGTCTGATTTTGCCTTCACCGTGGACATCATGGCCCTCATGAATGAACTGGATTCCAAACTACAATGAAAGGGCCTTTTTGCACATCAGGTGTACAGCCTTGTCAAAGCCTTCAAGGGAAAATGACTCCTCCTGATCCGCCAAGTAGAAACCAACATTCTCACCCACCTTCTGACACTTCTACTGTGTTCCCTATCAGATGACCAGTGGGAGAAGTATACATCGCTGCTGCGTGCTTTGAACAGTGAGTTCTCGTTGTTTTGAGGATTTCAAAGTGTTGGAAAAATACATGCTGTTGGTTTCCTCTCCTTTCACCTTCATTGTGGATAACGCTTTCACTGAACTGCAACTTGAGCGTTTCGATCTTCGGTCTGATGCAGTGATTGGAGAACTATTCAAAACAATGTCACTGACAAGGTTCTATGCATATCTTGATGAACAAAACTTTCCAAAGATTAGGAGTCATGCTCAGAAGATGATTGCACTGTTTAGGTCAACCTACGTATGTGAACAGACATTTTTAGTGATGAAATATAACAAGTCAAGGCACAGATCATCTCTTACTGACTCACGTCTCAGCAATCCTGATCATAGCGACGTCAGAAACTATACCTGACTTTACTGCTCTAGTCAATACCCATCAGAGACTTCACTCCTCACACTGATTGAGTAGTTTAAATGTAATGTTGAGCTCTCCCTCTTTCTTGTATTTTTGTGCATACCCTTTAACAAGAGTTCTGTCTGTGGTGCTGAATGCACAGTGTACTTTTCCCTCCATGTAGTTCATTGCATGTTTAATAATGAAATGATCTACCAAAAAGAGAACATGGATGTGGTTTGTTTCTCTGCATGTTAAAAAAGAAAAGTAAGCAGCATATCTGGATGGGATTTATAGTAGATATCTGTCAACACAGTCATACACATGATGTAAATCTTGTAATATAATTCTGGCCCGCGATGGCAAAATTATATTCTAATGTGACCCTCCATGGAAAATAATTGTCCAGGCCTGAGGTTATTTTATTTTATTTAAAAAAAAAAAATATATATATATATATATTTCACCTTTATTTAACCAGGTAGGCCAGTTGAGAACAAGTTTCCATTTACAACTGCGACCTAGCCAAGATAAAGCAAAGCAGTGCCATTTTAAAAACAACAACACCGAGTTACAAGCAAACGTACAGTCAATAACACAATAGAAAAATCTATGTACAGTGTGTGCAAATGTAGAAGAGTAGGGAGGTAAGGCAATAAGTAGGCCATAGAGGCGGAATAATTACAATTTAGCATTAACACTGGCGTGATAGATGTGCAGATGATGATGTGCAAGTAGAGATACTGGGATGCAAAAGAGCAAGAAGATAAGTAACAATATGGGGATGAGGTAGTTGGGTGTGCTATTTACATTTTGGCTACGTACAGGTACAGTGATCGGTAAGCTGCTCTAACTTTCAGCAACAGCTGTCAGAGAGGGAGATATAAGACTCAGTGATTTTTGCTATTCGTTCCAGTCATTGGCAGCAGAGAACTGGAAGGAAAGGCAAGAGGAGCTCCTCAACAACCAGGAACTAGGCCTGGGCCCATGTTCACAAATATCTCAGAGTAGGAATGCAAATCAAGGATCAGTTTTGGCTTTGAGATCAAAATGAATAAGATTACATGGATAGGGGGACCCTGATCCTAGATCAGCACCATCTTTGAGATGCCTAATGAATACGGGCCATGGACTACAGTGCCTCTGGACGACAGTGAGGTGTCCCCTTCTTCTAGCATAACTTAAGTCTGTTAGCCTTTGTCCTACTGTATTACTATTGTAAATGTGTGATTGATGTGAGGGTATCTATCTTGTGCTCCCACATTCTGATCTTAGGTATTAAGTAAACATGGTAGATGAGTAACCCATCATGTCCTGGCACATCTCTCCTCCACAGGGCCAGGGCTCAGACATTGACGACTCCCAGGACTCCTCAGACAGTGGAGCCTCTGCCCAGAAGACCAGAGAGATACTGGCCAGACGGCCCTCCTACAGGTAGCTGCTACCGCACTGTTGTGTCCTAAACACCATCTTAAGTTTCCCATTTGTAATAGTGAAAAGAAGTGTGTGCAGACTGCAAAGGTCACTGCTGAACTGGGATGTTAAATGATGTATATGATGATGTGCAAAAACAGTCACTCAATTTATAAGTAGTGAACTGAAATCCAACAATGATACTACATTGATGTTACCTTTTGGATGTTTACTAGTGAGCTACCTATTCTCCATAAAATGTTCCAATCTCATTTGTTTGATTCTGTAGCATAGTGTTTTTTGTTAATTACCACCTCCTGCCAAAACAACAAACATATAATAGAATTACCAATCTTTATGGTAATATTTTAATGGATGAGTAATCTCCTCCTTCTTCCCGGTGGTCTGTAGAAAGATCCTCAATGAGCTGTCTGCTGAGGAGGTGGCGTCACGGAACGAGGATGGCAACCCTGCTTCCTCTGGCATGACCACAGTGACAGTGCCCAACACCCAGACAATCTACCAGACCAGCAGCGGCCAGTACAGTAAGGGTTGCCCTACTACATAGTCTTACCAATTCACCACTGTCATCATAAATAGATTCTACATTTGGATATTGTTAGAATTGGAGGCACTTGCTAAGTAATGGATCATCAATGATGGGCTTCTGCAGTTTTGTGAAAATATACCCCACCGCAGGGGACAGGTAGTGCCAAATGGCTCATGTGATTTCCCAAGGCAACAGCAAGGCCACATACAGTTGGCACATTCAGTATGCTTTATGTCAATGGATGAAATCCTCTGTTTAATGACAAATGTAACTAAATGTCATTTAAAACGTGATCTACATGTATTTTATTTAACTAGGCAAGTCAATTAAGAACAATTTCTTATTTACAATTACGGCCTAAAGTAATTATAATGAGGGCCATAACAAATAACTAGTAATGCTGCATACTCCAAGAAAGGTTAAAATCTCACCATTCTGATAAGAAATAGTTATACATTGCTGCGGTATAGTCACTTTTGGACACAAGCTCAAGTACACAGTACAAATATGATAAACCTGAAATATTTTGATTTCCTATTCAACAAAAATGCAAGGCTTGATTACTTATGCTCTCTAAATGTAGAATAATCAAATTATAAAACGACTAAGATGTCACTCTCTGTATTACTGTAAAATCATATTTGTATGTTTAGGGTTAGAGAAAATTTGCACATTTTAGTTTGGCTTCCTAAACGCACCTTTCATCTACCATTCAAAAGTTTGGGGTCACTTAGAAATGTCCTTGTTTTTGAAAGAAAAGCACATTTTGTCCATTAAAATTACATTGTTAATTTTGTAAATGACTTGTAGCTGGAAATGGCAGATTTTTATAGAATATCTATATAGGCGTACGGAGGCCCATTATCAGCAAACATCACTCCTGTGTTCCAATAACACGATGTGTTCGCTAATCCAAGTTTATAATTTTATAAGGCTAATTGATCATTAGAAAACCCTTTTGCAATTATGTTAGCACAGCTGAAAACCATCGTTCTGATTAAAGAAGCAATAAAACTGGTCTTTAGACTAGCTGAGTATCTGGAGCATCAGCATTTGTGGGTTCGATTTACAGGCTCAAAATGACAAGAAACAAAGAACTTTCTTCTGAAACTCGTCAGTCTATTCTTGTTCTGAGAAATGAAGGCTATTCCATGTGAGAAATTGTCAAGAAACTAAAGATCCCGTACAACGCTGTGTACTACTCCCTCCACAGAACAGGGTAAACTGGCTCAAACCAGAATAGAAAGAGTGGGAGGCCCCGGTGCACAATTGAGCAAGAGGACCAGTACATTAGAGTGTCTAGTTTGAGAAAGACGCCTCACAAGTCCTCAACTGGCAGCTTCATTAAATAGTACCCGCAAAACACCAGTCTCTCAACAGTGACGAGGCGACTCCGGGATGCTGGCCTTCTAGGCAGTGTTCCTCTGTTCTTTTCAATCTTAATCTTTTATTTTTATTGGCCAGTCTTAGATATGTCTTTTTCTTTGCAACTCTGCCTAGAATGCCAGCATCCTGGAATCGCCTCATCACTTGATGTCTACACTGTATTTTTGATCAATTTGATGTTATTTTAATGGGCAAAAAATGTTAGGACATTTCTAAGTGACCCCAGACTTTTGAACAGGTGTGTATATTTTTTATTTCACTAGGCATGTCAGTTAAGAACAAATTCTTATTTACAATGACGACCTACCCTGGCCAGACCCGGACGACACTGGGCCAATTGTGCGCCGCCCTATGGGACTCTCAATCAAATCAAATGAATTTATAAAGCCCTTCTTACATCAGCTGATATGTCAAATTGCTGTACAGAAACCCAGCCTAAAACCCCAAATGGCAAGCAATGCAGATGTAGAAGCACAGTGGCTAGGAAAAACTCCCTAGAAAGGCCAAAACCTAGAGAGGAACCAGGCTATGAGGGGTGGCCAGTCCTCTTCTGGCTGTGCCGGGTGGAGATTATAACAGAACAGGGCCAAGATGTTCAAATGTTCTTAGATGACCAGCAGGGTCAAAATAATAATCACAGTGGTTGTTGAGGGTGCAACAGGTCAGCACCTCAGGAGTAAATGTCAGTTGGCTTTTCATAGCTGATCATTCAGAGTATCTCTACCGCTCCTGCTGTCTCAAGAGAGTTGGAAACAGCAGGTCTAGTACAGGTAGCACGTCCTGTGAACAGGTCAGGGTTCCATAGCCGCAGGCAGAACAGTTGAAACTGGAGCAGCAGCACGGCCAGGTGGACTGGGAACAGCAAGGAGTTATCAGGCCAGGTAGTCCTGAGGCAGGGTCCTAGGGCTCAGGTCCTCTGAGAGAAAGAAAGAGAGGGAGAGAAAGAGCATACTTAAATTCACACTAGTCACCGGATAAGACAGGAGAAATACTCCATATATAACAGACTGCCCCTAGCCCCCCCGACACAAACTACTGCAGCATAAATACTGGAGGCTGAGAGAGGAGGGGTCAGGAGACACTGTGGCCCCATTCGACGATACCCCCGGACAGGGCCAAACAGGCTTGATATAACCCCACCCACTTTGCCAAAGCACAGCCCCCACACCACTGGAGGGATATCTTCAACCACCAACTTACCATCCTGAGACAATGCCGAGTATAGCCCACAAAGATCTCCGCCACGGCACAACCCAAGGAGGGGGGGGGGTCACAAACCCAAACAGGAAGATCACGTCAGTGACTCAACCCACTCAAGTGACGCACCTCTCCTAGGGACGGCATGGAAGAGCTTCAGTAAGCCAGTGACTCAGCCCCTATAATAGGGTTTAGAGGCAGAGAATCCAAGTGAAGACAGGGGAACCGGCCAGGCAGAGACAGCAAGGGCGGTTCATTGCTCCAGTGCCTTTCCGTTCACCTTCACACTCCTGGGCCAGACTACACTCAATCATAAGATCTACTGAAGAGATGAGTCTTCAATAAAGACTTAAAGGTTGAGACCGAGTCTGCATCTTTCACATGGATAGACAGACCATTCCATACAAATGGAGCTCTATAGGAGAAAGCCCTGCCTCCAGCTGTTTGCTTAGAAATTCTAGGGACAGTTAGGAGGCCTACGTCTTGTGACAGTAGTGTACGTATGTACGTCAGGACCAAATCAGAAAGATCGGTAGGAGGATGCCCATGTAATGCTTTGTAGGTTAGCAGTAAAACCTTGAAATCAGCCCTTGCCTTAACAGGAAGCCAGTGTTGAGAGGCTAGCACTGGAGTAATATGATCAAATATTTTGGTTCTATTCAAGATTCTAGCAGCCGTGTTTAGCACCAAAAGTTTTAGTACTTTTTCCGAGTAACCGGAAAGTAGAGCATTGCAGTAGTCTAACCTAGAAGTAACAAAAGTGTGGATTAATTTTTCTGCATTATTTTTGGACAGAAAGTTTGATTTTGGCAATGTTACGTAGGATGGAAAAAAGCTGTCCTTGAAACAGTCTTGATATGTTTGTTGAAAGAGAGATCAGGGTCCAGAGTAACGCCAAGGTCCTTCACAGATGTATTTGAGACGACTGTACAGCCAGGATTAATTGTCAGATTCAACAGAAGATCTTTGTTTCTTGGGACCTTTGAACAAGCATCTCTGTTTTCTCCGAGTAGAAAATTTGCAGCCATCCACTTCCTTATGTCTGAAACACAGGCTTCCAGCGAGGGCAATTTTATCGAAATGTACAGCTGTGTGTCATCCGCATAGCAGTGAAAGTTAACATTATGTTTCCAAATGACATCAAGAAGTAAAATGTATAGTGAAAACAAAAGTGGTCCTAAAACGGAACCTTGAGGAACACCGAAATTTACAGTTGATTTGGACAAACCATCCACAGGGACAAACTGATATCTTTCTGACAGATAAGATCTAAACCAGGCTAGAACTTGTCCGTGTTGACCAATTTGGATTTTCAATCGCGCCAAAAGATTGTGGTTATCGATGGTATCAAAAGCAGCACTGAGGTCTAGGAGCACGAGGACAGATGCAGAGCCTCGGTCTGATGCCATTAAAAGGTCATTTACCAACTTCACAAGTGCAGTCTCAGTGCTATGATCGGGTCTAAAACCAGACTGAAGCGTTTCGTATACATGTTTGTTTTCAGGAAGGCAGTGATCTGTGGCGCAACAAAAGCTTTTTCTCAAAAAAATAATACAATCATGGCTGGATGTGATACAGCCTGGAATCGAACCAGGGACTGTAGTGACACCTCTTGCACTGAGATGCAGCGCCTTAGACCGCTATGCCACTCGGGAGCCCCCATTTATAACTTGTGTCTGTATGAGTGTTTTTTTTGTTGTTTAAAATCTATAAATTATTTTAGATTACTTTGATAAAGTTTGCAATAAATAGATCTCTGAATGTGACAAAACCACTCTCCCCTGTTGCACAACAATGTAAGGATTGCAGGCATGTGCTTTGTTTGTGGCTGTGATGTAGGGATCAGCCAGGACCTGGAGAGTCACCACAGCTTAATTTGTGTCAGACTTCACGACCTAGTCACACAGGCGGAAGAGAAACAGGCGGAAGAGAAACGCCTGTGTCTGAGATCCAGGGCTACCGCTCAATGCATGCCATTTCAATCTGCAGTTTCCATGTCACTTCTGTGCAGCATGAGTTGGGAGCTAATACACTTGAATAATGCAAAACAGCATGTAGAAATATTGAAACGGTTAATTACTGTTCGCAAAAAATGTCCATACAGGCTAAAACACTTTACAATGCAACTGGTATCGATTTTCCATATCGGTACCCATCACTAGTAGTTACTATTGACCCTAACTTCCTGTGTGTTTCTGTAGTTACCATCGCCCCTAACGGCACCATTCAACTGGCCAACCCGGGGTCAGAGAGCCTCCAGGGCTTACAGACTCTCACCATGACCAACTCAGGCCAACAGCAGGGCACCACCATCCTACATTATGCCCAGACGCCCGACGGACAGCAGCTACTCGTGCCCAGCAACCAGGTGGTCGTACAGAGTGAGTATGGCTTCATGTCTCACGGTAAGCTTTGAGACAATACCATAAGGAGAAGTACCCAGTAGTTCTCGTTGTCACTGAAGGTGTGTAAATATGCTTGCAGACCCCAATGTAATGTGTTGAGATTTATAAAGAGGAGATGCCCTCATCTATTGTTTTGATTGGCCTCATCCCCCTCAGGTGCAGAAGGAGAGATGCAGACGTACCAGATCCGCACGGCGCCCACAGCGCAACAGACTGTGGTCATGACTTCCCCTGTAGGAATGTCTGAGCAGAAGACTGGCAACCCCACCATGAAGAGAGAGATCCGACTCGCTAAGAACAGGTGTGTGTGGGCATACGGATGATGATGTGTCTGTGTGTGTACGAGAATGTATTGTGGCAGTGCACAGTTGGTCCCTTTATGTGTGAACGTTAAAATGTAAAAGGATTTAAGTTGTTTTTCTACTTATTATGTACTATAGCTTTGTAAGACTATAAATGGCCAACCACCCAGCTTTGGAGTAGTTAGATCTATTTCCCTGCTTTTGAGAGGAGCTGGCTACTGTACCTGTAGACTTCCAGCAATTGCGCTAAGCTAACAATTTGCTGACTTCAATTATGTACAAACGGCACGCAGAGACATAAAAGCGGTATCCATAAGCTCATGTGACTCTGGGTAACTAGAACGACGACCTAAACCTAAAACAGTATCCCTTAAATGTAATCCTTTAAAGCAGTTCTGTGTTTCTTCCGGGCAGAGAAGCGGCCCGTGAGTGTCGCAGGAAGAAGAAGGAATACGTCAAGTGTCTGGAGAACCGTGTGGCCGTGCTGGAGAACCAGAACAAGACTCTCATTGGGGAACTGAAGACGTTAAAGGACCTGTACCATGTCAAAACAGGATAACCAGGAGGACAAGAGAAGCCGGCCAGCAAGCAAGACTTTTACCGTCAGCGAGCGGCTTTGTTCTGCCACATGGACAACGCGAGGTTAACCGGGAACACCTTTAATTTCAGACCTGAAATCATCCTCCTCAGTTTGTGTTTTATACTGTTTTAACAAACACGGGGCCATGGCAAGTGTTCCATATAAAAGACAATGAAAAGAGTGTGAAAGAGAGGTTGTCTGTTTTTAATCAGAACTCTTTTTATTGAGCTAACAGATTGGATAACTAATGCTTAAATGTTTATTCGTGTATATTTTGTGAGCACATGGAAGGTGTGAATTTTGAGCATAATCATTGACAATCAATTTCCAATTGTGTCCCCCTTTACCAGAATCCGTTCCTTTATTATTATTGTTTTTAAGTGTAGCAGTGGGCTCAATCTGCTGTTTTTAACATCAAACAATTATCAGCTGAGTTTTTATTGTTTGATGACCTCATGGTGTGGTATGTGTATTATGTGAACCAGCTATTTTCACCCCACCCCCCTTTTTCCCCCATGAGGAAATGTTACAAGTCTCATTCCTTACCCTTTTAAGTGGTATTCGATAAGATTGTCTTAGGAACAGCTAATTCAGCCTTACACAATCTATCAGGGAGAACACAATGTCAGGGTAATATTTATTTTATATTTCTGGAGATGGTGGGGGGGGGTGAGCAAATCAAATGAAAAGAGGGAAAGCAATGTCACTCATTCTGTAAATGGAAATAAATCTTTTTCCAAATGTTCTTTTGGCTTACTCTTATGGGCTTGTTTCCTGGACACTGAGCCTTGTCCTGGGTGGGGTATATTCATTACATCTTGCAACGGAAACTGTTTACCATTTAAGAACCAAACCGAACGAAACTGGGAGGGACCTACCTGAATTTGAATAGAAACACAGGTGTTTTTCATTTGGAGTAAACGGTTTCTTTTGCAACGGACTGTTTTAAAAACAATCAGTATAATTAATATGTTTTGCAATGATAATGAGTGTTTCTATTGGACAAATTCAGGTAGGTCCCTCCACATTTGGTTCCAAGTGAATACACCCCTGGACTAAAAAGGTATGCATTTTATAGCAAAACCAGTCATAAAGGGATATTTTAGCCAAAAACTGAGAAATTAGTCCAGTCGGCCCTTTTAGTGATGAGTGTTTGAGGTTATGGGTATACTACGACCTCTAGTGGTCTCTAGCTAGGTGACCGACTAACAGTGGGCAGATATCTAATCTTAATTTAACTAGTCAAGTCAGTTAATAACAAATTCTTATTTACAATGAAGGCCTACCTTGTTCAGGGGCAGAATGACAGATTTGTACCTTGTCAGCTCAACACTCTAACCAGTAGGCTACCTGCCGCCTCAGAGTGCAGGTAGGTTATTAATTAATTATTAATTTTACTGAAAAAGATCCTACCATGTGTAACAAAACAAATACTCTGTTTGCATTTATAAAATTGTACTGAAGCTTCCATCACAGCTGTTCTGATTTTTTTTTTTTTATATGTTTTGCCTTTACTCGCATAAAAACTTCAGATGGAAACGTGGCATGGTTCTGTGACTAGTCATACCTATAAAATAAAAATATGACAGCTGAAACGAAGTTTCGGTACAATTGTATTAATGCCGACAGATCATTTGTTTGACATGGTGGGACCTTTTTGTGTCAGTCAAATTAATTATGCAAGAAACCTATTGATGAATAAAAATGTAGTCCTTGAAGTTTCCATTACCAATTTAGGCAAATTGTGCTTTAATAAATTGGTGACAGCTTGTATTCCCTCCCACCTACAGTGCCTTCAGAAAGTATTCACACCCCTTGACTTGTCCCACATTGTTGTGTTACAGCCTGAATTAAAAAATTGATTAAATAGATTTCCCCACCCTCACCCATCTATACACAATACTCCATAATGACAAAGTGAAAAAATAAATTGTGATAATTTATTGAAAATGAAATACAGAAATATCTAATTTACGTAAGTATTCACACCTGAGTCAATACTTTGTAGAAGCACCTTTGGCTGCGATTACAGCTCTGAGTCTTTCTGGGTATGTCTCCAAGAGCTTTCCACACCTGGATTGTGCAACATTTGCCCATTATTAAATTATTGTCTTGTCAAATTGGTTGTTGATCATTGCTAGAGAACAATTTTCAGGTCTTGCCAGTGGCAAGTCACCCCCCCCCCCCCCAAAAAAAAATAAGTAGATGCATGGAAGCAAAGCCACTACACATCACTAAACAATACATGAATTGCACTATAATGGTGATAAACGGTGCCCACAAACTGTTAGGACCTTCATAAAGCTGCACCAACAGTAGAGCTTTCTTATCAACACCATGGAGTTAATCCTTACTGCTGCTACACCTGGCTATCAGTGGAGCCTTGTCTGGCAGCAAAACAGTTCATTCAGCCTCCTTTACTACCTTTAAAAAAAACATAGCTGATGAGGCTGACTTGCTTCAATGTGGTTTCTACTGACAATTGAGATGTACAAACTATGGCATTAGGGAACGATGAGCGGATATGTAAGGGTTTTCCTGTGGTGAAGTAGAGGAGGACCAAAACGCGGCGTGGTTATATTGATTCATGTTTAATTAAAACAGATAAACATGAACACTACAAAACAACAAATGTGGAAAACCAAAAACAGCCCTATCTGGTGCAAAACACAGAGACAGGAACAATCACCCACAAACACACAGTGAAACCCAGGCTACCTAAATATGGTTCCCAATCAGAGACAATGACTAACATCAGCCTCTGATTGAGAACCATATCAGGCCTAACATAGAAATGGACAAACCAGACACACAACAGAATGCCCACCCAGCTCACGTCCTGACCAACACTAAAACAAGGAAAACACACACGAACGATGGTCAGAACGTGACAGTACCCCCCCCTCAAGGTGCGGACTCCGAACGCACAACCTAAACCTATAGGGGAGGGTCTGGGTGGGCATCTGTCCGCGGTGGCGGCTCTGGTGCTGGACATGGCCCCCACTTCACCGTAGTCCTCCCCCACCTTGTCCGCTTCTGTGACCTCCTAGCCACGGCAACCCTACTAAATAACACGGGACAACACGGGACAGAGGGGCAGCTCGGGACAGACGGGCAGCTCGGGACAGAGGGGCAGCTCGGGACAGAGGGGCAGCTTGGGACAGACGGGCAGCTCGGGACAGACGGGCAGCTCAGGCAGGTTGATGAATCGAGCAGATTCTGGCTGGCTGGTGGTTCTGGCAGATCCTGGCTGGCTGGCGGTTCCGGCAGATCCTGGCTGACTGGCGGTTCCGGCAGATCCTGGCTGACTGGCGGATCCTGGTTGACTGGCGGATCCTGGCTGACTGGCGGATCTGGAAGACCCTGGCTGACTGGCGGATCCTGGCTGACTGGCGGATCCTGGCTGAATGGCGGATACTTGCAGATCCTGGCTGACTGGCGGAGCCTGGCTGAATGGCGGATACTGGCAGATCCTGGCTGACTGGCGGATCTGGAAGATCCTGGCTGACTGGCGGATCTGGAAGATCCTGGCTGACTGGCGGATCCTGGCAGTTCTGGCGGATCCTGGCTGACTGGTGTATCCTGGCTGACTGGCGTATCCTGGCTGAATGGCAGTTCTGGCAGATCCTGGCTGAATGGCGGATCCTGGCTGACTGGCAGTTCTGGCGGATCCTGGCTGACTGGCGGATCTGGAAGATCCTGAAGCAGATCCTGGCTGAATGGCGGATCCTGGCTGAATGGTAGTTCTGGCGGATCCTGGCTGAATGGTGGATCCTGGCTGACTGGCAGTTCTGGCAGATCCTGGCGGATCTGGAAGATCCTGGCTGACTGGCGGATCCTGGCGGATCCTGGCTGAATGGCGGATCCTGGCTGAATGGCAGTTCTGGCTGAATGGCAGTTCTGGCTGAATGGCGGATCCTGGCTGACTGGCAGTTCTGGCGGATCCTGGCTGAATGGTGGATCCTGGCTGAATGGCGGATCTGGAAGAGTCTGGTTGACTGGCAGATCTGGAAGAGTCTGGTTGACTGGCAGATCTGGAAGAGTCTGGTTGACTGGCAGATCTGGAAGAGTCTGGTTGACTGGCAGATCTGGAAGAGTGACTGGCAGATCTGGAAGAGTCTGGCTGACTGGCGGATCTGGAAGACTGACAGCTCTGGCTGATCCATGCTGACTGGCGGCTCTGGCTGCTCCATGCAGATTGACAGCGCTGCGGCCTGCAGACTGACAGCTCTGGCTGCTCCATGCAGACTAGCAGCGCTGGGCCGATAGGCGGCGCTGGGCAGACTGGCGGCGCTGGGCAGACTGGCGGCGCTGGCGGCGCTGGGCAGACTGGTGGCGCTGGGCAGACTGGCGGCACTGACAGCGCTGGGCAGACTTACGGCGCTGGGCAGACTGGCGGCGCTGGGCAGACTGGTGGCACTGGGCAGACTGGCGGCACTGACGGTGCTGGGCAGACTGGCGGCGCTGGGCAGACTGGCGGCACTGACGGCGCTGGGCAGACTGACGGCGCTGGGCAGACTCGCGGCACTGGCGGCGCTGGGCAGACTGGTGGCACTGGCGGCGCTGGGCAGACTGACGGCGCTGGGCAGACTGACGGCGCTGGGCAGACTGACGGCACTGGCGGCGCTGGGCAGACTGGCGGCACTGGGCAGACTGGCGGCACTGCGGCGCTGGGCAGACTGGCGGCGCTGGGCAGGCTGATGGCGCTGGGCAGACTGACGGCGCTGGGCAGACTGACGGCACTGGCGGCACTGGGCAGACTGGCGGCACTGACTGCGCTGGGCAGACTGGCGGCACTGACTGCGCTGGGCAGACTGACGGCACTGGCGGCGCTGGGCAGACTGGCGGCACTGGGCAGACTAGCGGCACTGACGGTGCTGGGCAGACTGACGGAGCTGGCGGCGCTGTGCAGACGGGTAGCTCAGGCGGCGCTGGGCAGACGGGTAGCTCAGGCAGTGCTGAACAGAGAAGCTCTGGCGCCTCTGGACTGAGGGGTGGAAACTCTGGTAGCGCCGGACAGGCGGGAGCACCTGTGTTGATGGAATGGAGAGACAGCCTGGTGCGGGGTGCCAGCACTGGTGGTACCGGGCTGGGGACACACACCTTAGGGCGAATGCCTTGCATACTACGCCAAAGCAACTCCTCTCTCTCTTCACACTCCCCCAATTCTATTAACACCTCCTCGAGTGTCTCCTCATCTCCCATCTGTTCACTCTCCTCCATTCTGTCCAATAACTCTTCGACCCTCTCAGACTCAGCCCTCAGCTTCGCCGATAGCTCCGAATACATCCATGGCTCCTTACGGTTAACAGGGGGATTTGGCTCAGGTCTGGCTCCTGCCTCTGCCACACTCTCCCTGTGCCTCCCCCCAATAAATTTTTGGGGGTACCTCTCGGGCTTCCAGCCGCTCTGCCGTGCTAGCTCCTCGTAATTCTGCCTCTCTGCTTTCGCTGCCTCCAGCTCGGCTTTGGGGCGGCAATATTCCCCTGGCTCTGCCCAGAGTCCTTTCCCGTCAAGGATCTCCTCCCAAGTACATTCCTCCAAATAGTGCAGCCTCTCCCACTGCTGCTGCTGCTGTTGCTCCCTGCTGCTTCTCCTGCTGCTGCTTCTGCTGCTGCCTCTGCTTCTCCTGCTGCTGCTTCTGCTGTTGCTCCTGCTGCACCTGTCGCTTCTCCTGCTGCCTCCGTTTACCACGTCGCTTGGTCCTTGGTTGGTGGGTGATTCTGTAAGGGTTTTCCTGTGGTGAAGTAGAGGAGGACCAAAACGCGGCGTGGTTATATTGATTCATGTTTAATTAAAACAGATAAACATGAACACTACAAAAACAACAAACGTGGAAAACCAAAAACTGCCCTATCTGGTGCAAAACACAGAGACAGGAACAATCACCCACAAACACACAGTGAAACCCAGGCTACCTAAATATGGTTCCCAATCAGAGACAATGACTAACATCAGCCTCTGATTGAGAACCATATCAGGCCTAACATAGAAATGGACAAACCAGACACACAACAGAATGCCCACCCAGCTCACGTCCTGACCAACACTAAAACAAGGAAAACACACACGAACGATGGTCAGAACGTGACAGGATAAGAGAATCTGTCATTTTGATTAAGTAAATGAGCGAGATAAAAAACAGACATAGTCAATATAAGTATTTGTTCAGCACTTTTGAAATGTACAGCAACAGAATTCAGAACATGGGCCATTCTTACAGTATTCTCCCTGTACACTAAGTCAGAACCGTATGATAAATAAAGGGGGCATATATGCAGACAATGAAAGCTCTTACAATATTTGACAAAGCCATCTCTAAAACAGGCTACATGTGCACCACTAAGTTATGAGGGGGGAAAGGGACCAAATTATTAGAGTGAGGCACATGGGCTACTAACAGCTTACTACACAATATACACTTAGTATAACTATAACTCTTAGCTACAGTATACAAATCTCCCTGGCATATTACATCATTTATGCAGTAGCATACAATACATTTTTGGACTCACCTTGTTGTGCTATGCTCACTTGAACATGAAGATGGCACAGCGGTCCTTCTTGTGAGCAAATTTTGTCATCAAACTTTGTCATAAAAGTCTGTCATTCTCTGGATTTATGGTGCTATCTAGACAACTGAGAACTTGGGGGGGAAAAAACAAGGTTTAATCATGACATCAGGGATCTTCAGGTCGGAGCTCTAGAAAGAGGCCAGAGTTCCCGACTTTGAATTCCGAGTTGAATGACCGTTCAAAACTTATTTTCCCAGTCTGAGATTTTTTTTTTCATAGTTCCCAGTTGTCTTGAACTCACTGAAGTCATGCTGGTGTCACATTCGTTTTATGGAGGAGACCAAGGCACAGCGTGGTAAGCGTACATACTTATTTTATTAAAGAAAGAACACTGAACAAAATAACACCATTAACGTGACGCTATATTAATACACTACACATCGACAAGAACCCACGAAACCAAAAGGGAAAATGGCAACCTAAATAGGATCTCCAATCAGAGACAACGATAAACAGCTGCCTCTGATTGGGAACCAATTCAGGCCACCATAAACATACAATTACCTAGACTTACAAAACCCCTAGATATACAAAAACCCTAGACAAGACAAAACAATCATACTCACCCTCGTCACACCCTGATCTAACCAAAATAATAATGAAAACAGAGATAACTAAGGTCAGGGCGTGACAGCTGGATTGACAGCATGACCAATATATTCAACCTTTTCTGGCCAATGGTGTTGCATGTGAATGTTTATCCTTTTGAGACCCTTAAACCACACACCCTCTCCACGAATAGCAGGCTTGTGATTGCTTTCCAAAACAGGCCAAATATATGAGGCTTTATTAACTAAATGATATTTATTTTTTGGACATTGTTTGCAAACTGATATGTGTCATATATTAACGTCAAAATAACATCCAAAACAGGCCAAATATATATATATATATTTTAGATAAACAGGTGTGGCTGAATGACTGGTCGCCACTGGGTCTTGCCATAGAATTAAGCCGAAACTAACTTTGCGACTCAAGAACATTCACTGTCTTGGTAAGCAACTCCAGTGTAGATGTGGCCTTTTGTTTTAGGTTATTGTCCTGCTGACAGATGAATTCATCTCCCAGTGTCTGGTGGAAAGCAGACTGAACCAGGTTTTCCTTTAGGATTTAGCCTGTACTTAGCTCCATTCCGTAATTTTTTTATCCTGAAAAACTCCCCAGTCGTTAATGATTACAAGTATACCCATGACATGATGGAGTCACTACTATGCTTGAAGAAATGGAGAGTGGTACTCAGTAATGTGTTGTAATGGATTTGGCCCTAACATAACACTTTGTATTGAGGACAAAAAGTAAATTGCTTTGCCACAATTTTGCAGTAATACTTTAGTGTGTTGTTGCAAACAGGATGCATGTTTTGGAATATTTTTATTCTGAACAGGCTTCCTTCTTGTCACTGTAAATTAGGTTAGTATTGTGTAGTAACTGCAATGTAGTTGACCCATCCTCAGTGTTCTCTTGTAACTGTTGGCCTCATGGTGAAATCCCTGGGCCATTTCCTTCCTCTCCAGCAACTGAGTTAGGAAGGACGCCTGTATTGTTGTAGTGACTGGGTGTATTGATACACCACCAAAAGTGTAATTAATAACTTACCATGCTCAAAGGGATAATCAATGTCGGCTTTAAAATTGTTACCCATCTACCAATAGGTTCCTTTCTTTGCAAGGCATTGGAAAACCTCTCTGGTCTTTGTGGTTGAATCTGTGTTTGATATTCACTGCTCGACTGAGGGACCTTACAGATAATTAAATGTGAGATGAGATAGTCATTCAAAAATAATGTTAAACACTATTATTGCACATAGTGAGTCCATGCAACTTATGTGACTTGTTAACTGCATTTTTACTCCTGAACTTATTTAGGCCCCTCTGCCATAAAGGGGTTGAAAACGTATTGACTCAAGACATTTCAGCATTTCATTTTTAATGAATTTGTAAACATTTTGAAAAACTTAATTCTACTTTGACATTATGGGGTATTGCGTGTAGGCTTGTGAGAGAAAAAAATCTAAATGTAATCAATTTTAAATTAATTCTGTAATGCAACACAATGTGGAAAAGTCAAGGGGTGTGAATACTTTCTGAAGGCAAAGTTTAATGTCTTAGTTAGCCCGCGAAAGACAGCATGGATAGAATGCAATAATTGACACATTTTTCATATTCAACATATCACCACGGCCCGCACCATCGTAACTTACACCCCTGTAGATCTGAAATAATTGGATGGTGAAACTTACCAACCAACCAGAAAAGGAAGGCAAAGCAATTCAGGCATTCTTGAAGGTCAGGACAATCCTTGTCCTGCAAAGAAATCTTATTTTTAAAGTAGAATTGTTTTATTTTGCAAGCAGTATGCTTTTAGAATCAAATGTGGAGTGGAGCTCTATAGTTACGCGATGACATCATGTGCCCCCGTACCTTCAAAATTAATCCACAATCATAATTCATTAGAAAAATAGAGTTTCCATCATCATATGTTACAATAAAGTTAGACAAAAGAGAAAGCCACCCCGGGTGAACAGATAAAACATGTTGTCTATCTGCTGTTTCCATGACACATTTTGCAATGATTTTTTTTTGCGACATTGATTTTGTCAAATAAAAATGGGGAAATGGAAACCTGCAATGTGAATGGCTGTATTGGTGGAAATGCTATTATCGACAGAGGCCTCACATTGGAATGAAGAGTTGTACATAAACAAATAGTAGAATGGAGCACTATCTTCTACTGGCTATAGAAGACAAGACCTTCCAACAGAGGAGACTGCTAAAAACACTATAAAAAACACAATCAACAGCTAATCTCCACTGGGGACCTCAAGCCACCAAGGTCGAAGTGGGCTGAGTAGAGAGTAGTAGTATACAGTTATAGCTACTCTGTTGTTACTGCAACATAGTCAATTTCATTAATTCCTAAACTGAATGGCAAATAAGGTGTGAATAGCAGGAAGTGACTTTAATTCACAGTTGCTTAATATTGCCCAAATCTTTTTAGAAAAGTTAGTCAAAGTATAAAATGTGTAGATAAAAAAAATACAGTTTGACTTTAACAGTTGAATGAAACGTTCACTTGATGGCATATCCAAGAATGTGTGGTTTGATCATGAAAGTGACCCGCGGAGCCTCAATGTGTCGGAGCTGGATCTCTGAGAACCCAGCAGCCTCCAGATCTCTCCACGTTGCCCTGGTAACCATGCAGCCGTCCCCCAGGTAGTACCACATCGGCTGGAGCATGTGCTGGAAGAAGTATATCCAAGAGGAGGGGTCTGACTCTACATGCTCCAGAAAGTACAGAGCACCACCCTGTTGGACAACAAATGTGTAGATTCTATTCTCATTCCCCAAAACCGTCAAAACAATCAAAAGTAGCTGGGTGTCTGATCTAGTGACTGAAAAGGCCATGGGAAACTTGACAAATGTACATATCACTATCTATCCCAGTCCCACCCAAGCACCAGATATCAAATATAATGTTTGGTCAAATGTGCTTGGCTTAACCCAAATGTAAGACATAGTGGAAAGACTACATGTGTAAAAATGTAAATTACATCAACATAATTACATTGCTTGGTTAGGCAAGGTGTTTATACTGTGTTGGGGGGTTTCACACACCTCTTGTTTACAGACAAGGGATTTGTCACAAGCTTTATGTGTCTAAAAATACCTAAGACTTAACATCGCTATAGGCTTAACTTTTAACACGAGGACAACATGGGGCAAGTTAGAGAACTCTCTCAATTCACTAATGGAGTCTGGAATGTACAGTAGATCTTAGTTATCATTTTGCGAAACAATAACTCTTATTAGGCCTATAGGGCAGGCTACGTCTCCCTAGCTTGACACACATAACCTACTAGCTGAAATAATGAACTCACTTTTCGGAGTATCCGTCTTGCCTCTTCCAGTACCTGTGGCACATTGTTGACAGAACACAGCACAAGCGTGCAGACAACAACATCCACTGACTCATCTTGCACTGCCATCAGGTCCTCTCCTGAGGCAACCACAAAGCTTTCATAGGTCAGGTGGTTGCTTGCTGTCATACTCATCTGCAGGTACTTCTCAAAGTGAGGGTTGGGATCTGTGCAAATGACCGTGCAACCGTATGGGTAGTATTTGAAGTTGGCCCCACTACCGCAGCCAATCTCCAGAAGTCGAAGTGTACCATCCGTGTTGCAGAATTTACACAAGTCTCGAAAAAGGTTCCTCTTGTTATCGTGCATTTTGTCGTTGTATGAAAAAGTGATATTGTAAGCAAGAAGTGGAAACAAACGCTTGTATATGCCATATAAGCCCCAAAACTCCATTAGTTGGAGAGGTAAAGTTATCGCCAAACAAATTAGCCTGCAGAAGTTCATCAAGAAGTTCCTCATAAGATATGTCATTTTACCAGTGAAACCTCCCATGTGAATTTAAGCAGCACACTGCAGGCAGGCTAGGTGAGGTAGGATTTAGCCCATAGCAAGGTGATACAGGGATCAGGGAGGGTCAGGAGGAAGGTGCTAATCTGGTAGCTTTTCATCTGGCCTCATGATGGAGTTATTGCATCACAACCTCTTGCACTTTGGTCTTATCATAGCTTTGTAGAGGTTTGAAAACTGCTTTTATTTAGACACTCATTCTATGGCAATCAGTGTAGGTGTGGGTGTATAATGCAAATATTATGAACATGTTTCACAGGGTGTTGTTTTACAGGTTATGTCAATGAACCATAAGCCAAACAACTGTTATTAGGTGAAAAATATTGAAAATAGATGCAAAGATGTGAAAAAATTACATTTGCTAAGTACATTTCATATGCACTGAAAAAAATATTAAACGCAGCATGCAACAGTTTCAAAGATTTGACTGAGTTACAGTTCATAAGGAAATTAAAATACACTTAACAAAAATATAAAATGCAGTTGTGTTCGCTGTCCATAGCTTATGCCTGCCAATACCACAACCAAAATTCCACCATGGGTCACATTGACATCAGCAAACCGCTCGCTCACACGATGCTATACACAGTCTGCCTGGTAGCTGAAACAAGGATTCATCCGTGAAGAGCACACTTCTCCAGTGTGCCAGTGACCATCGAAGGTGAGCGTTTTACCCACTGCAGTCGGTTACGTTACCAAACTGCAGTCAGGTCAAGACCCCCGGTGAGGATGACGAGCTTCCCCGAGATGGTTTCTGACAGTTTTTGCAGAAAAATGTTGGTTGTGTAAACCCACAGTTTCATCAGCTGTACGGGTGGCTGGTCTCAGATGATCCTGCAGGTGAAAAAGCCAGATGTGGAGGACCTGGACTGGTGTGGTTACACACGGTCTGCGGGTTTGAGGCCAGTTGGCCATACTGCCAAATTCTTTAAAACAATGTTGGAGGTGGCTTATGGTAGAGAAAATAACAAATTATCTGGTAAGAGCCCTGGTGGACATTCCTTCAGTCAGCATGCATATTGCACACTCCCTCAAAACTTGAAACATCTGTGTCATTGTGTTGTGACACAAAACTGCACATTTTAGATTGGCCTTTTATATTGTCCCCAGCACAAGGTGCACCTGTGTAATGATCATGCTGCTTAATCCATTTCTTGACATGCCACACCTGTCAGGTGGATGGATTATCTCGGCAAATGAGGAATGCTCACATAATTCCAGCTCATGAAACATGGAACTGTCACGCCCTGACCTTAGATAACCTTTTTATTCTCTATTTGGTTAGATCAGGGTGTGACTATGGTGGGCAATCTATGTTGTATTTTCTATGTTGGCCTGGTATGGTTCCCAATCAGAGGCAGCTGTCTATCATTGTCTCTGATTGGGGATCATACTTAGGCAGCCTTTTCCCACCTTAGTTTGTGGGATCTTGATTTTGTATAGTTGCTGTGTAGCCTGCAGAACTTTACGTTTGTATTTTGTTGTTTTTCGGTGTTCATTTTAAATAAAAGTAAGAGGTTCGCCTATCACGCTGCACCTTGGTCTCCTCATTCAAACGACGAGCGTAACAGGAATCAACACTTTACATGTTGCGTTTATATTTTTGTTCAGTATATGTATGTCATTGCTATTTTTTAAGCCAGTTTAATTACATTTTATGCACAAGTAAGTAACTAAAAACTAAACTAAAAATGTTCAAACAATTGCTGGGACAGGCCATTACTTGACAGCATGGCCCATAATATGTGGTTTGATCATGAAGTTGAGTGGTGCCTCAGTTGTAGCTCAGAGAACCCAGTAGCCTCCAGATCTTTCCATGTCGCCCTGACTACCTCACATCCATGCAGAAAGTCCATCTCTAGGAGACAGAACGCGTCTCCTTCCTTAGCGGTATGATGACTGCGTGGTCCCATGGTGTTTATACTTGCATACTATTGTTTGTACAGATGAACGTGGTACCTTCAGACATTTGGAAATTGCTCCCAAGGATGAACCAGACTTGTGGAGGTCTACAATTTTTTTCTGAGATCTTGGCTGATTTCTTTTGATTTTCCCATGATGTCAAGCAAAGAGGCACTGAGTTTTAAGGTAGACCTTGAAATGCACCCACAGGTACACCTCCTGTCACGTTCTGACTATCATTCGGGTGTGTTTTCCTTGTTTTAGTGTTGGTCAGGACGTGAGCTGGGTGGGCATTCTATGTTGTGTGTCTGGTTTGTCTATTTCTATGTTTGGCCTGATATGGTTCTCAATCAGAGGCAGGTGTTAGTCATTGTCTCTGATTGGGAACCAAATTTAGGTAGCCTGTTTTATGTTGGGTTTTGTGGGTAATTATTCCTGTCTCTGTGTTTGTCCATCAGATTGGGCTGTTTTGGTTTTTTCACATTTCTTGTTTTGTAGATTGTTCATCTTTATTAAAGATGTTTACAAGTAACCACGCTGCGTTTTGGTCCGCCTCTCTTTCCCCAGAAGAAAACCGTTACACCTCCAATTGACTCAAATGATGTCAATTAACATATCAGAAGCTTCTAAAGTCATGACATAATTTTCTGAAATTTCCAAGCTGTTTAAATGCACAGTCAACTTACTGTATTTAAACTTTTGACCCACTGGAATTGTGATACAATGAATAATAAGTGAAATAATCTGTCTGTTAACAATTGTTGGAAAAATTACTTGTGTCATGCACAAAGTAGATGTCCTAACCGACTTGCCAAAACTATAGTTTGTTAACAAGAAATTTGTGGAGTGGTTGAAAAATGAGTTTTAATGACTCCTACCTAAGTGTATGTAAACTTCTGACTTCAACTGTATATCCAAGAGGAGGCGTCCGCCACTACATGCTCCAAGAAGTACCGAGCACCACCCTGTTGGACATTGACAACCGTAAACGTTACTAGTAATAAGTTACTTTTTCCAAACCTCCAGCAAGCAGAACACAGAAAAATTGCACTTTTAAGTAGAAAAATGACTATTTTGTCAACTTATACAGTGCCTTGCGAAAGTATTTGGCCCCCTTGAACTTTGCGACCTTTTGCCACATTTTAGGATTCAAACATAAAAATACAGTTTTATATCTTTTTGTGAAGAATCAACAACAAGTGGGACACAATCATGAAGTGGAACGACATTTATTGGATATTTCAAACTTTTTTAACAAATCAAAAACTGAAAAATTGGGCGTGCAAAATTATTCAGCCCCTTTACTTTCAGTGCAGCAAACTCTCTCCAGAAGTTCAGTGAGGATCTCTGAATGATCCAATGTTGACCTAAATGACTAATGATGATAAATACAATCCACATGTGTGTAATCAAGTCTCCGTATAAATGCACCTGCACTGTAATAGTCTCAGAGGTCCGTTAAAAGCGCAGAGAGCATCATGAAGAACAAGGAACACACCAGGCAAGTCCGAGATATTGTTGTGAAGAAGTTTAAAGCCGGATTTGGATACAAAAAGATTTCCCAAGCTTTAAACATCCCAAGGAGCACTGTGCAAATGATAATATTGAAATGGAGGAGTATCAGACCACTGCAAATCTACCAAGACCTGGCCGTCCCTCTAAACTTTCAGCTCATACAAGGAGAAGACTGATCGGAGATGCAGCCAAGAGGCCCATGATCACTCTGGATGAAATGCAGAGATCTACAGCTGAGGTGGGAGACTCTGTCCATAGGACAACAATCAGTCGTATATTGCACAAATCTGGCCTTTATGGAAGAGTGGCAAGAAGAAAGCCATTTCTTAAAGATATCCATAAAAAGTGTTGTTTAAAGTTTGCCACAAGCCACCTGGGAGACACACCAAACATGTGGAAGAAGGTGCTCTGGTCAGATGAATCCAAAATTGAACTTTTTGGCAACAATGCAAAACGTTATGTTTGGCGTAAAAGCAACAGAGCTCATGACCCTGACCACACCATTCCCACTGTCAAACATGGTGGTGGCAGCATCATGGTTTGGGCCTGCTTTTCTTCAGCAGGGACAGGGAAGATGGTTAAAATTGATGGGAAGATGGATGGAGCCAAATACAGGACCATTCTGGAAGAAAACCTGATGGAGTCTGCAAAAGACCTGAGACTGGGACGGAGATTTGTCTTCCAACAAGACAATGATCCAAAACATAAAGCAAAATCTACAATGGAATGGTTCAAAAATAAACATATCCAGGTGTTAGAATGGCCAAGTCAAAGTCCAGACCTGAATCCAATCGAGAATCTGTGGAAAGAACTGAAAACTGCTGTTCGCAAATGCTCTCCATCCAACCTCACTGAGCTCGAGCTGTTTTGCAAGGAGGAATGGGAAAAAATTTCAGTCTCTCGATGTGCAAAACTGATAGAGACATACCCCAAGCGACAGCTGTAATCGCAGCAAAAGGTGGCGCTACAAAGTATAAACTTAAGGGGGCTGAATAATTTTGCACGCCAAATTTTTCAGTTTTTGATTTGTTAAAAAAGTTTGAAATATCCAATAAATGTCGTTCCACTTCATGATTGTGTCCCACTTGTTGTTGATTCTTCACAAAAAAATACAGTTTTATATCTTTATGTTTGAAGCCTGAAATGTGGCAAAAGGTCGCAAAGTTCAAGGGAGCCGAATACTTTCGCAAAGCACTGTAAACATAAAGTCTTCTAAATCTTGCCACAGCCACTTGGGCATTTGTGTTTAGTGGTACAAGTACTCTGCACAGTGGTGTGTTCGTTGCCCAGTATCTCGTGAAATTTCTGACGATTCAATCAGCTAAATTGGCTTACAGTAGTTACAGTGTTTCCCAAATGTTGTCCTCGGGACCCAAGGGGTCACATTTTGGCTTTTGCCCTAGCACGACACAGCTGATTCAAATAATCATCTAATCATCAAGCTTTGATCATTTGAATCTGCGGTGTAGTATTAGTGCAAAAACAAAAAGATGCACCCCTTTTGGTCCCGAGGACAAACGTTTGGTAAAAGCTGATTGGAGATTGTAGTGAAACATAACATTGCAGACTGCTATAGCTCATTGCAACTTCCCATATTACATGTACATTTTAGTCATTTAGCAGATGCTTTTATCCATAGTGACTTACAGTGCATTAATTTTAAACAGTGCATTCAGTTCAAACAATAACAATGCACACACCCCACCACTGTTTTGGTAAAGAGATGAGGGATGGCAAAATGTAACCCCTCTCAAATTTATAGACAGAGCTATGGATGCAAGGACTGACCATCCATGATGTACATTTTTTAGTTTAAACTATATTGAGGCGATACAGTGTTTGTTTACAATTACATTGGTTAAACAATGGAGTAAAATTAGCATATATCTTGGTTTCTGATGGGGTACTACAGTTGAACTAAACTGATTAGGCATTTATATTCTTCAAGAATCAAATTTAAGTCAAAACATTAAATGTAGCAAACAACCATAGATGCACATAAAACGTGTCCTCAATAAAGCAGCCATTAGCAAAACCTATAGGCTACTATTATTCATGTATTAAAACCACAACATGACATAGGTTTTAGAACTTTCTGTGAGATGGACAACATTTACAATGTTGCAAATTGAAAGCGAGTGTTTCCATTTTGGCTCCTAAATTACATCATTTTAATAAAACTTGCCATGATTCGTGGGAAAGTGGTTTAATCGTCAATACACCTCAATCTAATCTTAATTTGTGGGGACCTCAGTTATGTAATATATGTTGACAACAGCGTGCAGACTAATTTCTGAAAAACGGAATTGTATTATGCTGAAATCTGAGACCATGGCCAATATTTTCAATTTAGGAATGGATGTAGACTACTGTTGCCATTTGTATGCATGAGTGCTCATATGTTTCAAATGTAAATAAGATAACCAATTTACAGGCCTCAATATGCGATGCGCCTCGTGTTCGTGGTATGTCGTTGACAGAACACAGAACCAGTGTGCAGACGACAACGTCCACAGATTCGTTTTTCACTGCCCCTGTGTCCTCTCCCGAAGCAACCACAAAGCTTTCGAACATTAGGTGATCATTGACAGCCAGGCTCTTTTACAGATACTTCTCGAAGTAAGGACTGGGGTCTGTGCAAACCACCTTGCAACCAGACGGGTAGAACTCAAAGTTAGCCCCGCTTCCACAGCCAATCTCCAAAATGTGAAGTGGGCCATTGCCTAAGGTGAACTCTGAGAGATTGCTGAAAAGGTCCTTCTTTTTGTTGTGCATTTTTTGTTGTAGGTGAAAGATATCTTGTCAACAAGAAATGGAAATAAACGTTTGTAGATGCCATATATGCCAACCGTCTCCATTAATTGGAGGTGCAACGTTACTACCTTGAAAATAAGCCTAAAGAAAATCATAAAAATAGTCATTTTGCATTTGTGCTATCCTTTAAGATTTTATTGGTGGACTAGATCCAAAAAGGTGAACTGCCACCACCTCGTTTGTGCAGTTGTGGTCAGGTGCGGAGGTTATAGTCTAAAGAGAATGGGTGTGTTTCAGGAGCCACCAATCAAGAACTGGTGACAGTATGACAGTATTAGTTTGGGCTCAGTTGGGCTGTTGATTTCGCCATTGGACCTATCTGGCACCATGGCGGAGGACTGCGTGAGCAGACGATACGTCTGTTTTTATTTCGGTATTAAAGACAAAACATTTAGTTATTATAGTAGGCATCACGTAATTACACAATCTTGTAATTAAGGCCTTGTTAGTAAGCATGTCATGTTATGGTCTACACCTGTTGTATTCGGCACGTGACAAGTAACATTTGATTTGATTTGTCTATTAATGCTCTGTATTATTTCATGTTTCATGTTTTGTGTGGAGCCCAGGAAGAGTAGGTGCTGCTACTGCAACAGCTAATGGGGATCCTAATAAAATATTAATACCAACAAACAGTTTTAATGTGACTCAGCCATAGGCTACAGAAATCTAATATTCTGGCCAAATGATTTTTTTTTACCCTTTTACTTGAGTAAAAGCAAATGTTACACATCAAATTGCTTATATTAGGCAAACTATCCTGCACAAATGTCATGTACTTTTAATTTACGAACAGACAAGGGAAAACTCCAATACTCAGACATAATTTACAAACACAGTATTTGTGTTTAGTGAGTTCGCCAGATCGGAGTCAGTAGAGTTGACAATGCCTTATATTGATAGGTGTGTGTATTGACCATTCCAAATGTAAAGAGTACTTTTGGGTTTCAGGAGAAATATGTAGGAGCAAACAGTACAAATTTTCTTTAGGAATGTTTTGAAGCAAAAGTAAAAGTTGTCCAAAATGTAAATAGTAAAGAACAGATACCCAAAGTATGGTCACTGTAATGTTTAGAAGCAGTGTACACACATCAGGTAATCATCACATAAACCTATAAACACATTTTAAATGTAAAGATATTCAACCACAATGTATCTGTAAGCCTGGTGTTGGATTGTTAGTTTGCATAAACTCACACCTTGTCTGAGGAAACACTTTCAAAAGAAGAAACGATGCCACCTACAACACTTTACCATGATGTGTAATGGGTACATCTGTATTTACATCTGGGACCAAACAAACTCAACATCCCAGTTGGGACTTAAACATTGTCTTGCCTGCTTCATTGGAAAATTACACAGAACAAGTCAATGTTTTCTATTTGATAAGTGGGTAATACTTCTCAGGTCTTGTGCAGAATGATTGATAAGTCGTTGAAAGTTGTCATGGAATGACAGTGGACACGGACAGTCCATCACTACCACTGTCCAGTTCAACACATCAGAACAGCACCAGCCACCCAGCAGTTCAGTAAGGGATTTCTTTACGTAAAATAATCAAAATTGTGTAATTATTGCTTATTGTAGTGTACTGTAGTGATTGTACAGTGTAGGCTAGGCTGTCAAATATAGGACCAGGAGAAAACCCTGACTAATCATACATAACATGACTAAGACACAGAGTTTTTGTTTGATAAGGGGGTCAGGAACCACTCTTGGCCCTGACTAAAATGTATAATTTCCTGACCAGGAATAATGTAGTGGTCGTGTACATGTCATACACACGAAGTACATTGCTTATCATTGTATAAAAATGGCCCATTAAATCAAATCAGGTGTTATGGCGGGTGTAGCGAAATGCTTATGTTCCTCGTTCCGATCAATCAATGCAGTAAATGTCAACAAGCACACAATAATCCCCCCCAAAACAAATTGTATTACAGCAGAAGAAGATGTGGCCAGTGTTCAATGGCTATGTGCATAGGGCATTAGTGAGTTTATATTAGTGAGTTGATTATATTTGCAAGTTTTTCATTATTGAGTTTATATCCACTAGATGGCAGTGGTCCTCTTCTACTGGAATTCTGAGCTTCCACTCTCCCTAAAGAACATCCAGCTTGCTGCGCTAAAAGTTTGGTTATGAGGTGATAGCTTCAGATCTATACACATCCTCTTTTATGCAGTACAGAAAACTTTAATAAGGTGGAAAACATTGACAATGTAGAGGTCAAGATGTGAAAGTACATTTTATGCACAAGTAAGCAACAAAAGCAATGCCATTAAGAAAATACATTATGTTACAATGAATAAGTGTTTACAATACTTCTCAGCCAATGTGCTGAGATTGGCCAAACCCAGAGAATGTAGTTGCGGACTTTACTTGACAGCATAACCACACGCAATGTGTGGTTTGATCATCAGTGCCTCGATGTGCGTCAGTTTGATCTCAGAGAACCCAGCATCCTCCAGATCTTTCCATATTGCCCTGTTAACCTCTCGTCCCACCCCAAAGTAATATCAAGTCGGCTGGAGCACGTGCTGGAAGAAGTACAGTAAGTCTATTGTTTGGACACCCCTACTCATTCAAGGGTATTTCTTTTTTTCTATTTCTACATTGTAGAATAATAGTGAATACATCAAAACTATGAAATAACACATGGAATCATGTAGTAACCAAAAGTGTAATAAATCAAAATGTATTTTATATTTGTGATTCTTCAAAGTAGCCACCCTTTGCCTTGATGACAGCTTTGCACACTATTGGCATTCTGTCAACCAGCTTCATAAGGAATGCATTTCAATTAACAGGTGTGCCTTGTTAAACACCAAATTGTGTAATATCTTTCCTTCTTAATGTGTTTGAGCCAATCAGTTGTGCTGTGACAAGGTAGGGTGGTATACAGAAGACAGCCCTATTTGGTGAAAGACCAAGTCCATATTATAGCAAGAACAGCTCAAATAAGCAAAGAGAAACAACAGTCCATCAATACTGACTGAAGGTCAGTCAATGCGGAAAATTTCAAGCACTTTGGAAGTTTCTCCAAGTGCAGTCATAATAAACCATCAAGCTATGATGAAACTGGCTCTCATGAGGACCGCCACAGGAAAGGAAAACCCAGAGTTACCTCAGCTGCAGAGAATATGTTCATTAGAGTTACCAGCCTCAGAAATTGCAGCCCAAATAAATGCTTCAGAGTTCAAGTATCAGACACATCTCAACATCAACTATTCAGAGGAGACTGTGTGAATCAGGCCTTCATGGTCGAATTGCTGCAAAGAAACCACTACTAAAGGACACCAATAATAAGAAGAGAATTGCTTGGAACAAGAAATACGGGCAATGGACATTAGACTGGTGGAAATCTGTCCTATGGTCTGATTAGTCCAAATGTGAGATTTTGGGTTCCAACCGCCGTGGCTTTGTGAGACACAGAGTAGGAGAACGTATAATCTCTGCATGTGTGGTTCCCACCGTGAAGCATGGAGGAGGAGGTGTGATGGTGTGGGGGTGCTTTGCTGGTAAAACTGTCTGTGATTTATTTAGAATTCAAGGCACACTTAACCAGCATGGCTACCACAGACTTCTGCAGCAATACGCCATTCCTTCTGGCTTGCGCTTAATGGGAATATCATTTGTTTTTCGACAGAACAATGACCCAACAGACCTCCAGGCTGCGTAAGGGCAAGAAGGATTTGACCAAGAAGGAGAGTGATGGAGTGCTGCATCAGATGACCTGGCCTCCACAATCACCTGACCTCAACCAAATTGAGATGTTTTGTTGATGAGTTGGACCACAGAGTAAAGAAAAAGCAGCCAACAAGTGCTCAGCATATGTGGGAACTCCTTGAGACTGTTGGGAAAGCATTCCAGGTGAAGCTGATTGACAGAATGCCAAGAGGGTGCAAAGCTGTCATCAAGGCAAAGGGTGGCTACTTTGAAGAATCTCAAATATATCTTGATTTGTTTAATGTTTTTTTGGTTTCTACATGAGTCCATGTGTTTGTTTATAGTTTTGATGTCTTCAGTGTTATTCTCCAATGTAGAAAATATTAAAAATAAATAAAAAGTAGGTCAATCAATCAAATTCAATCAAATGTATTTATAAAGTCCTTTTTACATCAGCCGATGTCACAAAGTGCTGTACAGAAACCCAGCCTAAAACCCCAAACAGCAAGCAATGCAGATGTAGAGGCACGGTGGCTAGGAAAAACTCCCTAGAAAGGTTGGAACCTAGGAAGAAACCTAGAGAGGAACCAGGCTCTGAGGGGTAGCCAGTCCTCTTCTGGCTGTGCCGGGTGGAGAATATAACAGAACATGGCCAAGATGTTCAAACATTCAAAGATGACCAGCAGGGTCATATAATACTAATCACAGTAGTTGTAGAGGGTGCCACAGGTCAGCACCTCAGGAGTAAATGTCAGTTGGCTTTTCATAGCTGATCATTCAGAGTTAGAGACACAAGTGTGGTAGAAAGAGAGTCCAAAACAGCAGGTCCGGAACAAGGTAGCACGTCCGGTGAACAGGTCAGGGTTCCATAGCCCTAGTAGTACAGTTGAAACTGGAGAAGCAGCATGACCAGGTGGTCTGGGGACAGCAAGGATTCATCAGGCCAGGTAGTCCTGAGGCATGGTCCTAGGGCTTAGGCCCTCTGGGAGAAAGAGAAGGAAAAAAAGAAAAAGAGAGAGAATTAGAGAGAGAGAATATTGGCACGGTTTGCCTAACAACACCCATGCCAATATATCCACCAAACACAGGCTTCTCGGGCATTATCACTTAAATAAAAATTCCTAATTACTAGGCTATTCAAAATCAAATACTAATTCACTATAATTGTAGGCTAGATCTGAATTTGCTTAATTTAGGCTTGACCAATTATGTACCAAAAATATCTTAAATCAGTATGTTTTTCTGCCATGTGTATTATGTGGTAGGCTATGTAGACTATTGTAAAACAGCGCAATCATTATTTTATTTCACATTTATTTTTGGGGCTTGGGCTCCTATATAGGCCTATGCTTATTCATAAACTCTAATATGCATATAGTTGTTTTGAATTCATCATCACCTTAGAAAGCGCTGTCCATTTTGTTGTGTTAGGCTTTGAAACAACATCCATAACCACCATGTTTTCCAGTCAGTTTCAACCTGTTGTTGAATTTATTTCTTCAAATTGATCAATCACAGTGAGGTGAGTTTTAGCACACTGTTTTGATGAGTAGTGTTTGATGTGATTGTATTTGCATTGATGTCAGAGTTGTTAGAGGGACAATACAGCCCCGAGTACCAGGCCATTAGCGACCTGATGTAATTTAGGCAGTGGCTAGCCCAGTTAGCTAACTAGCAACTTCACTAGCAAAAAGTCTGAGGTGAAATAAATTCTAGTCAGCTAGTTAGCATAAAATTATGTCTGCTTGCATAGCTAGCTAGCCAGTTAACAGGGTTAGGATTTGGGATCAGAGCTATAATAGGGGTCAGGATTAGGATTAGGATAGGGGTTAGGGTCAAAATAGGGGTAAGGGTTAGATTAGAGTCAGAATAGGAGTTAGGGTTAGAGGCCTATGGCGAAGAGGCGCTTCGTTGTGCCCTGAATGCTATTGAAAATGGGCAGGGCTTTAAGGCAGATGCCCGTGCCTTTAATGTGCCACACTCAAAACCCTGAGGCGCCACCAAGACAAGCAGGTCAAAACCCCAGGCGACAGCCATTTGGCCAATCTTCACTGACTCTTTGGAATGTGACTGGTGAGTCATATCCCCCCAAAAGGGAAAGAAACCTTTTTGGACTTAACTGTACATCATGGGATGTCCAAACACTTGCCTTTGACTTGGCGGAGAGGATGGGAATCCAAAACGCATTAAAAAAAGAAAGGCGGTTGGCAGGCATAGACAAGTTTTACAAAGCGGCACCCAGAATTATCCATCCGTATCCCACATACAAACAGTCTGACGTGAGCCATGGGTGTGTGTGTGGGTGTGTGTGTGTGTGTGTGTGTGTGTGTGTGTGAGTGTGTGTGTGTGTAATCAATATTTCATCAGTTACATTCCAATGAATTTGTAAAAAAAAATCATAAATATTACACACTCTTGAAAACTGTTTGCTCTTGAATTTAATTTTAAAGACTGCTGGGATTTAAAGTCTTGCCTTATTCAAATGATAATGAGTTTAGTTTAACTACACATAATAGAGTGAAGGAGAAGTTAAAAGAAGAGAATAAGTGCAGGTGAGGTACAAAATAGGGTTAGGCAGTTGTAGAGAGGAGTAGACAGGAGGCAGTTGCAGGTTTAGAACTACTACATTTATTAAAGCAACATATATAAAAGTGGGATGAAAACCAAAGTGCAAAATAATAATGTACTCTGGAAATAGTAGGAGAGATTCCTCTCAGGAAAACAAGCAACATTTACAATGACCGACAAAGACAAATGACAGAGCGAGTATATACAGTGATAGAATTGGAACCGGGTGTGTGTAATGATGACGAGACAAGTCTGGGGCTAATGAGTGAAGGGCGCTTGCCAGCAGCAGGTTCAGCAGCAGCTAGAAGGCCGGCAACGCCGACCTTGCGGACGACGCCAGAGACGCGGTGTGGGTCAGTCGGGATGACACCTGTGGAAGTCCCGAATGAGAGAACGGTCCAGGACATCCCGTGCCGGAACCCACCATCGCTCTTCGGGACCGTACCCCTCCCAGTTGACTGGAGAGACCCCACACAATGCTGTGAGTCCAACAGGCTGCGTACGGAGTATGCCGGGGCCCCCTCGTCATCCAAGGAAGTGGGAGGTGCGTTGTGGGGTCCAGCACTAGCCAAGGGACCAGCTGCGCCAGCCCTGAGGAGAGATGCATGAAATGAAGGTGAGATACATTAATTGACGGGGAGCTATAATCTGTACGTCACCTCACTGGCTCTCCTCAGGACTTTAAAAGGCCCCACAAACCATGGGCTCAACTTCCGGGAAGGGCAGGCGGAGGGGCAGATCCTTCGTAGAAAGCCAGATCCTGAAAGACCGGGGCCACACTGCGGTGGTCGGCCTGCGCCTTCTGCCGGAGGACGACGCGCTGGAGATGGGTGTGTGCTGTGCTCCATACCTTCTCGGCACGTTGGAACCAATCTTCAATCGCAGGAGCCTCGATCTGACTCTGGTGCCAAGGTGCCAGGGCCGGCTGATAGCCTAGAACACACTGAAAGGGTGTGAGGTTAGTGGAGGAGTGACGGAAACACAGCCCACTCCCCCGGCCGATCCTGACAGTAAGTACGAAGGTACATATCCAGGTCCTGATTTACCCATTCCACCTGCCCATTTGATTGGAGACGGTACCTGGAGGTGAGGCTGACCGGGACCCCCAGTCATTCCCTGAAGGCCTTCCAGACATGGGAGGTGAACTGAGGACCACGGTCAGATACGATGTCCTCCGGGATCCCGTAGTGCTGGAAGATGTGAGAGAAGAGAACCGCCGCAGTCTGCATGGCCGTAGGGAGACCAGGCAGAGGAATCAAACAACAGGCTTTGGAAAACCGGTCCACAATGACCAGGATGGTGGTGTGCCCCTCCGAGGGGGGAAGGTCTGTGACAAAGTCCATGGAGAGATGGGACCAGGGTAATTGTGGAACCGGCATTGGGTGGAGTTTGCCATAGGGGAGGTGTCTCGATGGCTTGCTCTGTGCGCAGGTGGAGCAGGAAGAGACCCGAACGTTCTGGGCCAAGGTGGGACACCAGTACTTGGCAGAGAGACAATCAATAGTACGGGCTATACCCGAGTGCCCTGACACAGGTGCTATGTGTGCCCAGACAAGGAGTGGTCCCACATAGCCTCTCCAAAACGGATCTGACATGAGACATGTTGCTCGCTTGTAGTGAAGTACACCAAGATGTTGTCTATGTACACCACTACACAGCGACCCAACATGTCTCTAAACACCTCATTAATGAAGGATTGAAACACAGAGGGTGCATTTGTCAGGCCATAGTGCATTACCCTGTATTCGTAGTGCCCGGTGCTGAAGGCGGTCTTCCATTCATCCCCCTCTCTAATGCGCACCAAGTTGTAGGCACTGCGTAAATACAATTTGGTAAAGTACTGAGCACTGTGCATCTGTTCGATCACAGGGGATATCTTAATTTAACAATTGCCTTATTCAGTGTCCGGTAATCGATACATGGGCAGAGACCTCTGTCTTTCTTCTTCATGAAAAAGAACCTGGAGGAGGCCGAAGAGGTGGACAGACAGAGAAATCCTTGGGCCAGCGCCTCCTGGACATAGACCTCAATGGCTTCGGTCTCTGCATGCAAAAGAGGGTGGATGTGCCCCCGCTAGATGGTAAAACCAGGTAGTAGGTCAATGGTGCAGTCCCATGGGCAATGAGGGGGCAGGCACATGGCACGAGATAGGGGCGTGGGGATCCTGGATTTCCCACTGAGGTGGCAGAGAGGAGCAAGGCACATCCACACCTATCTGGGAAGGTGCAGGTGCGCTCCTCTGCCTGTCCCTTCCTCGCCTGGTTCTCCTTCTGTGACAGGTGTTCCAGGGGTTGTCCGACTCCCCGCAGTAGGAGCAGAGACCCTGTTGACAGCGGCATTGACGTTCCTCAGAGGGAAGGTGCATCGTGCCCACCTCCATGAGCTCAGTCTCGCTGGCAATTTATTAAAGCAACATATATAAAAGCGGGATGAAAACCAAAGTGCAAAATAATAAAGTACTCTGGAAATAGTAGGAGAGATTCCACTCAGGAAAACAAGCAACATTTACAATGACCGACAAAGACAAATGACAGAGGGAGTATATACAGTGATAGAGTGGGGATTGGAACCAGGTGTGTGTAATGGGGTGGCAGGTGGCGTAGTGGTTAGAGTGTTTGTCTTGTAAGACCAAATCCCTGAGCTTACAATGTAGAAATATGTTGTTACGCTGCTGATCAAGGCAGTTAACCCATTGTTTCTAGGCTGTCATTGAAAATAAGAATTTGTTCTTAACTGACTTACCTACTTAAATTAAAAAACCAAATGGTGACCATCGATGGAATCCAGACTCTCTAGTACCACAGAACTTATTTAGATATAATTTAAGATTCAGTTCTGGCTTTCATTTATAAAAAAAATAATATCAAAAACAGAAGACATTACTTGTAATCATATTCACTCTCACAGGTGACCAAAAATAAAATGTACATTAAAAATAATAATAATGATGACGACACAAGTTCGGGTTTGAAGAGTAAAGGATGATTGCCAGCAGCAAGTTTGGCAGCAGCTGGAAGGCCGGCGACTCCAAACGCCTGAGCTGGACAGGAGGGGGAGCCAAAGCGAAGGCTGGTGTGACAATGGCACACAATGAGGGGGGGGGGGGGGGGTCCTAAAAATCTGTCAACCTTGGCCATTTATTTTCCTTTATAGTTTGTTTCTCTAAACATGGGCATCATCATCACACACAATATTTTTGTTCTCCGAAATGATATTTTTTGTGTTTGCAATGACACGGGATCTTAGGAGGGTGTCTTACCCCATGTTACCCTACCAGCAGGAAAGTGGCCTCCATTCCCATTCCAGTGCATATGGATGATGTATTTTTTGTCTTGCCTCTAATTTGACATATTAGCAAAGACAAGATTCAACTGAGAATAGTCTGAGGGTGAAAATACAGTATGATCACTTGAAGAGAGTACAGCGTGTACAACCTGAGGTAAGGAACAGAGTGCAAGCTTTTTTTTTGCTACTTTCTCAATCATCAATAGCCTATAGTCACATCATGCAGCCCATATACACTATACACAAGTATGTGGACATCCCTTCAAATTAGTGGATTATGTTATTTCAGCAACACCAGTGTTTTAAATCGAGCCATGCAATCTCCATAGACAAACATTGACAGAAGAATGGCCTTACTGAAGAGTTCAGTGACATTCTACGTGGCACCGTCATAGGATGCCACCTTTACAACAAGTCAGTCATCAAATGTTTGCCCTGCTAGAGCTGCACAGGTCAACTGTAAGTGCTGCTATTGTGAAGTGGAAACGTCTAGGAGCAACAACGGCTCAGCCGCTAAGTGGTAGGCCCAATAAGCTCAAGGAACGGGATTGTCAAGTACTGACGCACGTTGTCTGTCCTCTGTTGCAATTCTCACTACAGAGTTACAAACTGTCTCTGGAAGCAACTTCGGCACCTGTCAGGAGCTTCATGAAATTTGTTTCCATGGCCGAGCAACCACACACAAGCCTAAGATCACCATGTGCAATGCCAAGCATCGGCTAGAGTTATGTAACGTTTGCCACCATTGGACTCTGGAGCAGTGGAAACGCGTTCTCTGGAGTGATGAATCAAGCTTACCCATCTGGTAGTCCGAAGGACAAATCTGGGTTTGGCGGATGCCAGGAGAATGCTACCTGCCGAATTTATAATGCCAACTGTATAGTAATCTTCTTTTTCACTGTGCTCATCACCCTCTGTCATGTGTAACCATTTAATAAGCTAAATCAGTGCAACAATGTTATCATCACTTGCCAGTGATGCACTCTCTCCGCAACTTTCCCCGACAGTTCATTTAGCCTAGGCCTATTTTTCATTCAGCAATTAGCAAGAGCAAGTCTGCTTCTCTCCATGAAAAGCCTATTAGGCCAAGTATAAAAAATATAAATAAATCTCCTAAAGCTTTTGTAGCTTATAGCGTTTCCTGGGATTTCACAAGAAGAGGAATAGACGAGCTTGTGTCCGTATCACAGGAATAGCTGGAAGAGAGAGGCTAGAGTTGTGTAGCTGAAAAAGCTCAATTTTATCTAGATATTAGGTCACTCATTAGCTAAATATTAGGGCTATAAATATTTACCTGTCAAGGTGCAAGAAAAAAAGGTTTACAGATGATGAAATGGCAGAACTGTGGGTTCCTGCATGCTGCACTCTGCAAAAGTCTGGCTCTGTCAACTGCAGTAATGTAGGCAAAAAACATGTGTCTGTTCTTGTATTTTATTAGGATCCCCATTAGCTGTGGCAATTGCAGCAGCTCCTCTTCCTGGAGTCCACACAAAACATGAAACATGACATAATACAGAACATTAACAGACAAGAACAGCTTAAGGACAGAACTGCATGCATTTAAAACTTCACCCAGCTGGTGGGGTTTGACTATGCAAACAATTGAATTTAAAACACATTAATGTTTCTTCTAAAAACAAAAAGCGATGCAGTCAGTCTCTTCTTTACTTTCCGCCAAGAGAGACAGGCATGCATAGTAGGCTATTGATATTAGCCTTCTGATTACAGTAAAGAACAAGACAATAACCGATTAAACTCCTTGTTTTGAATGCTTCATGCAGAAATAACTACATAAAGTCAAATCAAATTGTGGTTATCACATGCGCCGAATCCAATTTGTGTAGACTTTACCATGAAATAATTGTTTATGAACCCTTCCCAACAATGCAGAGTTTAAAAATAAGAATAAATTACTAACACAAGAATGGAGCTATACACAAGGATAACCATACAGCCTTGGCCTGATTATGCAACCGTTTGGATCAGTTAGTTTATTCTCGACAGTTCACAAGGTCCAGAAAGGTACATTAGCAGGCTACTTATATGGTGTATTTTGATCACACCATCTCTCTCTCTCCCAGGCTGGAATTCAACAGTCATATGGTGTATTTTGATCACACCATCTCTCTCTTTCCCAGGCTGGAATTCAACAGTCATATGGTGTATTTTGATCACACCATCTCTCTCTCTCCCAGGCTGGAATTCAACAGTCATATGGTGTATTTTGATCACACCATCTCTCTCTCTCCCAGGCTGGAATTCAACAGTCATATGGTGTATTGTGATCACACCATCTCTCTCTCTCCCAGGCTGGAATTCAACAGTCATATGGTGTATTTTGATCACACCATCTCTCTCTCTCCCAGGCTGGAATTCAACAGTCATATGGTGTATTTTGATCACACCATCTCTCTCTCTCCCGGGCTGGAACTCGACCATTGACTGTCGCTATTGCCAGTTGCATTGCATGAACTGATGGTAGCATGCAACATCATTATCTGTGCAGTCCGGTATCAGATTGCTATGTCATATCTGTGCAGTCGGGCATCAGATTGCTATGTCATACCATGTGTTTAGCTTACAGAATATGTTAAATAACTATCCAGGCATTGTTAGATCTGGCATGCATCTACTCTGCAATGTAGTCAGGCAGGAATTCACCAAAAGCCATTGAAGGGATGAAAGCTTGGTCGAGTTCCTTCCCGACTACTCTGCAGGTGATGCATTGCATCAATCAATGGTTGCGTGCCATGTCATCGACTGTGCAGTAGAGCATCAGATTGCTATAGCATATGATATGGTTACTGAGGTGTTAAATACCTATCCAGACGTTGTAAGATCTGGCATGTGTTTGCAATGTTGTCAGGCAGGAACTCAACTGTTGACTTGCCAGCCATTGCCATGTTTTTTATTTTATTTGAGCAGGAAGCCCACAGCCTGCTAAGTAGGGAATTTATCAACAGCCAATCCAGCACAGTCTGGAAGCTATAGCAAGCCTTGATTGGTCAATGTACTGCCATATTGCCAATAATTTCAGCTTTCTCGAATTGTTTGCTATGCTCTGTTCCATGGTGCTGAATTGTTGTTTCCTGTGCGACTGTTTACTGGCACAACTTGGGTTTAGATATGACATCTGCTTTACCTGCCCTTCCAATTAGTTAGCATACAACAGCACCTCACTCTCAGTGTTTCATTTAATAACATTTCCTCTGTTGATAACAGAATGGCTAGTTATTATAGACTAAGGAAAGTTGGGCAGTTGTCACCATTTCAGCCATATGATACAGTGCCTTGCGGAAGTATTCGGCCCCCTTGAACTTTGCGACCTTTTGCCACATTTCAGGCTTCAAACATAAAGATATAAAACTGTATTTTTTTGTGAAGAATCAACAACAAGTGGGACACAATCATGAAGTGGAACGACATTTATTGGATATTTCAAATTTTTTTAACAAATCAAAAACTGAAAAATTGGGCGTGCAAAATTATTCAGCCCCTTTACTTTCAGTGCAGCAAACTCTCTCCAGAAGTTCAGTGAGGATCTCTGAATGATCCAATGTTGACCTAAATGACTAATGATGATAAATACAATCCACCTGTGTGTAATCAAGTCTCCGTATAAATGCACCTGCACTGTGATAGTCTCAGAGGTCCGTTAAAAGCGCAGAGAGCATCATGAAGAACAAGGAACACACCAGGCAAGTCCGAGATATTGTTGTGAAGAAGTTTAAAGCCGGATTTGGATACAAAAAGATTTCCCAAGCTTTAAACATCCCAAGGAGCACTGTGCAAGCGATAATATTGAAATGGAAGGAGTATCAGACCACTGCAAATCTACCAAGACCTGGCCATCCCTCTAAACTTTCAGCTCATACAAGGAGAAGACTGATCGGAGATGCAGCCAAGAGGCCCATGATCACTCTGGATGAACTGCAGAGATCTACAGCTGAGGTGGGAGACTCTGTCCATAGGACAACAATCAGTCGTATATTGCACAAATCTGGCCTTTATGGAAGAGTGGCAAGAAGAAAGCCATTTCTTAAAGATATCCATAAAAAGTGTTGTTTAAAGTTTGCCACAAGCCACCTGGGAGACACACCAAACATGTGGAAGAAGGTGCTCTGGTCAGATGAATCCAAAATTGAACTTTTTGGCAACAATGCAAAACGTTATGTTTGGCGTAAAAGCAACACAGCTCATCACCCTGAACACACCATACCCACTGTCATACATGGTGGTGGCAGCATCATGGTTTGGGCCTGCTTTTCTTCAGCAGGGACAGGGAAGATGGTTAAAATTGATGGGAAGATGGATGGAGCCAAATACAGGACCATTCTGGAAGAAAACCTGATGGAGTCTGCAAAAGACCTGAGACTGGGACGGAGATTTGTCTTCCAACAAGACAATGATCCAAAACATAAAGCAAAATCTACAATGGAATGGTTCAAAAATAAACATATCCAGGTGTTAGAATGGCCAAGTCAAAGTCCAGACCTGAATCCAATCGAGAATCTGTGGAAAGAACTGAAAACTGCTGTTCACAAATGCTCTCCATCCAACCTCACTGAGCTTGAGCTGTTTTGCAAGGAGGAATGGGAAAAAATGTCAGTCTCTTGATGTGCAAAACTGATAGAGACATACCCCAAGCGACTTACAGCTGTAATGGCAGCAAAAGGTGGCGCTACAAAGTATTAACTTAAGGGGGCTGAATAATTTTGCACGCCCAATTTTTCAGTTTTTGATTTGTTAAAAAAGTTTGAAATATCCAATAAATGTCGTTCCACTTCATGATTGTGTCCCACTTGTTGTTGATTCTTCACAAAAAAATACAGTTTTATATCTTTATGTTTGAAGCCTGAAATGTGGCAATCGGTCGCAAAGTTCAAGGGGGCCGAATACTTTCGCAAGGCACTGTAGTATAGGCTTCTGGTTATGAACTTGGACACTGTTCAACAAAGGTAGACTAATAAATTATATAATTTTGTTTCTCAGGATAAAACCATGGTAACTTCACTACCTTGAGTTTAAGGACATAGTTGTTGCTGCCATTCCCTAATCTCCCCAATATATTATTGTTGAACGACGACTCTTCACTGAGTCTCACAGTACCCCAGGAACGAGTATGGTTGTCTGGACTGACTGCGGCAAAAATAATGTTAGTGACCAGATTGGAAGCCTCCACATAAGCTCAGTATAACTTGATGGCAACAAAACTTCCTTGAAGTTCTTTCACTAGAGCTCCTCACAGCTCGTGTGAACAGCACAAAGGAACCAACATTAGATACATTCAACAGAGCAGTGGAAATGGTCAAAAGCTTATTATGACTTAATGTAATGTAATCATGTTTGAATTTATCATTTGTATTTTGAATATATGTAGGCCTATAGAATATTGATGTATGCAGGCTGATTCTATTCATGCCTTGATCCAACAAACAATTTTACAAACATAAGATGAGGAATGGGTCACACCTACTGACTAGGGGGAGGGAAAGGGGAGATGGGACAGACTGGACAAATGTGTTTCGTTTCTATATATATGTACTTTTTGACTATTATTGCCTGTCTGGGATCTGAACCACTCTCAAAAGCAACAACAAATAATAATAAAAAGTTGGTCACAAAAAAAACAGTTTTGTCATCCACTAAAACAAACCCAGATATCAACCATTTTAACTTTTGGATAACACATTATATGATCGTTTTCTTGACTATTAGTTGAATAACTTTGTTGCATTTTGTGCAATCATGTTGCTTGCGATACTGCAGTAACTGGGCCGTTTTCAAACCAAAGGCATTTACCGACACTCCCTAACAATTTGCTGAGAGTCATCAATTATGCAGGGTACCCGCACGCACTGGGAAGGGAGATAGCAGCAACAATATGGCGTCAGCCGCAGTTTCTCCCGAATCTTTTGGACATCTGCAGTTCAGTGCCGGCTGTCTGGATTTCTGTTAATGCGGGAAAAGTAAGTAGATATTATGTTGTCTTGTCCGGCGGGGTTTTGGCGGAGGATGGATCATGCTACTTCCCTGTCTACAACCTGCATCCCCAATGCCGCAGAGCGGTCCCCCTCTCAGAATCCTTTATTCTGACTATTGTGGATAGCGCTCCTTGCCAAAGCTTGTGCAAATATGCATGGAAAACCTCAATTACATGTAGGGATGACATTCTTATCTGAAAAATATAAGCTTATACTGCGAAAAGTGGTGGAGCGTGTTACGCAGGTAAATCGGGGTGTTGGCCTGCCTCTGAACGGAATGACATTCTATGTGTCAAAATGTGAAACATACGCATACGGTGGGATGGGGAAGTGGGAGCACGTCAAACTTCAGTGCGTGTTAGCGCTGACATCGACATACACGCAGGCATACAAGGTAGCGGTATGAGCTTTGAGTCAACTTCTATTCTCGATACCCTAATCCGTTGAAAGACCATTTAACTGTAACTGTGATAGTGTTACCTCATGCACACCACCTCCACTCCATCACCCCTCCCCTTGCAATTTTGAGGCTATATTGCTTGAGATAGGCATGCCTCAGTTTGGCAGTTGAAGGGGGACCGCGGCACCCCCTCCTCATCTCTTTACAGCCCCCATCCCCAAATGGAGGTGGATAACAAATGTCCACGATGGTGTTATAACCCTTCCGTGTTAATGTTGGGAGCCTTATGGCTCACCTAGGCAGCCTTTTCGGGTGTGGTGCTATACAATTCGGTCGTCAATGGTTTCTGGGGAGCTTACCAAAAAACATTATCAAGACAATCTATAACAATTTATACAATTTACTTCGAATGGTGGAGCTGAGATTGTTTTGGAGCAACACAGTTAAATTAACGACATAGCCTAGAATTTATAGGAGCAGTGCATGTTTTCAAATTGACTTGTGCCTCTGTCATAGAAGCATCCTCAATACTGCAGTATTTTAGTAAAGGCTTTGGCCCGCATGCCGGGGACAAGGCACGCGCGTGTGTAAACAGTGCATGGGCTACAATACAAAGGCATACTGATAGACCATACAGTGGAAGAGTTATTACCAGTTTATAACATATAGGCCAAGAAGGTGCGCATTTTACTTTCTTCAACGGTTTTACATGTGCTATGGGGTTTATCAAGTGATAACCCGTAATGACAATTGCTGGGAGAGGAAATCCACTTATAAATTAATCGATTATTGTCTTGACATGGGCAACATGAACAGTTTTCTGAATGACCTCCATTTTGGCTGGGGTTTAACGATGCTACCCTGCTCATTCATAGACGTATGCCACAACACTGAAAGCGCAAGAGCCAGATTATGTCCAAATCAATGGGATTGGCATGAAGTCTAGACTAATTGACTATATTGTGTTCATATTTGAGTATATCACTTATTCCAGTCCATATCGCTCACATTCAGTGTCCTATCCAGTCAATGCTAAATTAGGCAATTTGGAGTTATTGAATTCTGTGTGCCACTGGCATGTAGGCCCTCATGTGTAGACGCACTGGTTATGGTGTGCTGCTGCTACCCTCGTCTGATTCAGTGCGGACTCCTCTATCCAGTTGCGTTTCTCTCCTCAATAGATCTCCACTCTGCTCTGTCTCCAGACTCTCCACGATGTCGGATGCTCTCAGTTTCGTCTTTCTTATAGCCCCCCTCTCAATAATGGAGTGAAACAGTTGCGATAAATAGTTAAATTACAGGCCTAGGCTACTCTGCTGGTTGGGCGTTTGGATGCTCTTTTCTTGGCATAGAGGACACACGCATAGAGGACTCGAGCTAGCGCTTCCTTTGAGGACTCAGTCATCAGTGGTGCTGAAACGGACAGCGATAGGCAGCGCGATCTAAGGAGACGTCAGTTCAACATCTAGTTTTGATTTACATTTGGTTGAGTTGTCAACTAAGGTGTATTCAACGTGAAAAAAACATGTATCCGTGTCATTGGATCTAGGTTAAAAGTTTGGTGAAAAACACACGAAATTACCTTACTTTGATGACTTTTTGCAAATTCAATCATTTTCTCACGTTGATTCAACGTAATCGCATATATTTTGGGGGGTTGAAATGACGTGGACACAACGTTGATTCAACCAGTTTTTGACCAATGGGGCGGCTTCCAGAAGCCACTGGAGTTTTCTACCATCTCAGGTTCGGTTTCATGCGATTAACAATCCTTCTCACAATGGACTAATCCCTCGTCTGTCTGTAGCCGAATCTAAACGGATGTTACAATTATGCTATTGGTAAATACGCCTGCTTATTAGATTCGAATGTCCGGGATGGAATTAGGAACAGCATGCACTCTCAGCGATTAAATGAGCATGTGAGTAGCCTTAATTTTTTGAATGAAATGTTTTGCATCACAAGGTCCCATCCTTCTTGGAATGTGGTTGGCTATTACATTGACTTGATTTACCTGCACCCCAAATGAGGACAGAATGAATAGTCTTGATTAACTCTACACATTCGCAATAGGAAATCCAGTTGGACAGCTCCTCTATGCCATCATTAGTAAATTAGGTCCTCATATGTCCTGTGGTGCATCAATGTTTGTGAATCACCTTGAACGTAGATCAATTGATGTAACATTTGTGGAAGGAGACTTGGAGGTTGCACCAGGGTCGAGTTACTTAAAACGACGACTTCATTTCCTAGTGGTACGATCTCTGGTGTCAGCGGTTTATAGGGTATGGGGGCTTTTAAGGTTTCTTTGCCCTTCGTTCATTCCTGGCCACATGAATTATTCGTGAAATGTAGCCTAACCTCTATAACATGCACTGCAATTTTCATGACGATGATACTTGAAAATGTATCTATATCAGATCAGATAATAGCCTACATGTTTATACAAAAAAATATCATCATACCCGTGGCAATATATTTGAAAAAAAACCTAGATTTCCACTTAAAAGTCACTAAAATAACTTGGACTAAATTATTCTGAAATCAGAAGAATTCAAATGAATCTGTTAGGAGGCAGGTGATTCTCATTTACTGTGAAATTTTTCTCACCTATGAGTAAGTTACTGGTGCCTACAGGGTAGAAATAGCCATTCAACCAGTTTTGACAAGAGAAAGCAGAACATTCTGCTCCATTGCGCTCCATTGTAAAGTGCAAAGGTGAAAATATATTAGAGAGCAACTGTCATTTACACTAACACATTACAAGTCAACAATACTGAAAAATGAAGATCCATCATGACCAGGTTATGGCAATGATCTGTGGTGTTTTGAGAATCTACTGAAGTCATATATACGTTTGTTATCCATCATACCACCTGAACGCCAGCGTTCTAGAGAAGCTTTGCAATGGAACAGAAGTGGAAGAAAGTTCCAAAGGGACCATATTTAAATTTTGGTGCCATAGTACCTGCTTTTTCCAAGTTAGAATGTGGGTACAAAGGGGCTATCTTATTAAGATATGTAATGTCAGGTCTTTCAGAGAAAGAGAGAGAGAGAGAGAGAGAGAGAGAGAGAGAGAGAGAGAGAGAGAGAGAGAAGAGGAAGTATCCTGGAACATTAGTCAGATATTCCAAAGAAAGACATTTAACAGAGCTCCCTCCAGAAGCAGTACAGGTCACCTGGGACAAGGGAAGGGCCCATGCAGCAGACAGACAGGTACATGGAAACAGAGGGCTGGAGGTGGCCATTCATTCTTCTCACTGTAGGGTCACCAAGGTAATCTGCAGGCCAGCCAGACAGCATCAGAGCCACCATGAATGATTGAAGTAGATTGAAGTCACAGTTCTCTGTGAAAACCTCAATGGCAGCCCTGATTTCTGTGGCCTTTATCTGTATGCATTTTGAGAAATCAAGAGAGAGAGGGAAGAGACAGAGAGAGAAAGAAAGAATCATAGAGAGGGAGAGAGAGTGTCCGGCTCAGGTTCGTAATGGTTGCACATCCTCTAGTCAGGATGCCTTACTTTGTCGGCTTCCTCTCTGACAGAGATAGAACATTTCACCCTGTCTCAGGCTTAGGGAGAGCAACAGACAGACAGATAGACAGACACAGACAGAGAGGACACAACCAAGCTATTAGTGTTGTTAATAAGCACCATGATGAAATATAAATCTATCAGATGTTTCATTCGTCTCTGTTAGTTCTGCCATCTAATTTGAACTAAAAGAGGAGACCTTCATGAGATGTTAGCTAGCCTTCTGAGTGTTGTTCAATTTGATTGTACCCAAGGTGATATTTTAAACAAGATCATTATGACTTTTCCATTTTGTAATTTGATAGTAGGACAGACAGGCTGTTTACCCAGATGCTGAACTGCCAAATACTTCCTAAATCATAATTCTTTGTGAAAATGGATGTTCTCAACTTGAGTTTCATTGGAGATATGGTTTTGTCAGCATTTATACCTTTTATCCTGTTTTTTTTTCTCCTCCTCCTCTCTCTCTCTCTCTCTCTCTCTCTCTCTCTCTCTCTCTCTCTCTCCTCTCTCTCTTCTCTCTCTCTCTCTCTCTCTCTCTTTCTATCCCTCTCTCTCTTGCTCTCTCTCTCTCTCTCTTTCTCTCCCTCTCCCTCTTACTCTCTCTCTCTTTTTCTCCCTCACTCTCTTGCTCTCTCTCTCTCTCTCTCTCTCTCCCTGTCTCTCTCTCTCTTTCCCTCCCTCTCTCTCTTACTCTCTCTCTCTCTTTCTCTCTCTCTCTCTCTCTCTCTCTCTCTCTCTCTCTCTCTCTCTCTCTCTCTCTCTCTCTCTCTCTCTCTCTCTCTCTCTCTCCCTCTCTCTCTTGCTCTCCCCCATTTCTCTCTCTCTCTCTCTCTCTCTCTCTCTCTCTCTCCTTCTCTCTCTTGCTCTCCCTCTCTCTCCCTCTCTCTCTCTCTCTCTCTCTCTCTCTCTCTCTCCCTCTCTCCCTCTCCCTCCCTCTCCCCCTCTCCCTCTCTCTCTCCCTCTCTCTCTCTCTCCCTCTCCCTCTCTCTCTCTCCCTCTCTCTCCCTCTCTCTCTTGCTCTCCCTCTCTCTCGCTCCCTCTCTCAGAGCCAGATGTCCTGGATGAAACGTAAATAAAGCGGAAATAGCTGTAGGATGAAAACATGGCCGCGCCCGGTCTCGCACCCCCAGGACCTGACAGCTTCAAGCTGTTCACCCCCGAGTCGCTCCTTACTATCGAGGAGCGCCAATTCCAGGAGAAGATCAAGAAAAAGCCCAAGCCCAAGTCTGACAGCAGTCACCGCGAGGAAGAAGAGGAAGAACCCATGCCCAACGGTGATCTGGAGGCTGGGAAGTCCCTCCCCTTCATCTACGGGGACATTCCTAATGGGCTGGTGGCGGTACCACTGGAGGACTTGGACCCTTATTATATGAATGAGAAAGTGAGTTCCTACGCCACTCAATCCCACACAGGGCTCGACATGACAGAGGGATCAAACTAACTCTCCTGCAGTGAGAAGTTAGGGGTTGGAGGGTTATGGGGTAGGATGAGATGGGTCAGAGGTTTGAAAGTAGTACTGGTATAATATCTGTTTAGAAAAAATAATATGAGGAAGGAACAAATGGATTGTACTATACTCAAATCTTTGTAGCTTGCCTTTTAAATGTATACTGCTTATGACTGTTATAAGTCCTAATGTGTGTCCCCTATATTAAGCTTTAACCACGTTTATGAATGAGATGTTAAGCTTATGGGGTAAGTATAAGGAAAAAACACTACCATGGCTTGGCTATGAGTACATTTAAAAACAAACTATCTATAGGACACTTGATGAACCTTTTACTGCAGGGGACTAAATCAGGGTCACACAGAGTGTTTCTTGGTAGTCTTAAACAAATCTACTTTGAAACAATATTATACACCTCACTCACATTATGGGCTGAAAAAAAATAAGACACCTGTACCATGTCAGATATAGAGTTGAATTACACTTTATATACATGACAGAAGACTGAAATACAACACAACCGTTTGGCATAGAAACAACAGATTTACAAAAGTTTTTAAATGTTTATGTTTGTGTTCCACATCGTTGTACCAGTCATGAAAATAGGGTTATGGCACAGAGTCAACAGCAAAGATGACCTTGAGGTGGGTTATTACTCTTTAATAGTTTGACCACTGGGAGAGGCAATTAGAGCCAGTCGATTCCTAAGAAGGCTCACATAGTGCTCAAAAGTATGTTCTGAATGCTCTGGCAAGCACAATTACCCAGAAGATGCTGGTGGATCCAGTAACACTGCAGTGAATGTCTGGAGCTCTGGACCGCAGGCCTGTTTGGTAATGCTTATGTAGTCTTATCTGTTGATTGATGCTCTATGTTGCTGCACTTACTGGAAATGTGCTGGTGGATGCTGGCAGCAGAGATGAGACCAACCGGCCTCTCTGAATATGTGCTATCAGTGCTCCTGCTAATTGAATTTGCTAGTGAGGAAAATTGCACTTGGATCATGAGGGTGTTCTGTCGAAGCAGACAGTCTGCATGTGTGTGTGTGTGTATCTAGGTTTCTATGTAGGAGAATGTGGTGTGTATGCAAGTTTATGCATTTAGTGTATGTACATTTCCCTGCATACTGTACATTTCACACAACTTCAAAGTATTTTAGCATGGGATACTTTTCCCTGCCTACTTGTACCAATTTGAAGGAGATAGCAGCTGTTTTGTTTGTTGCATGGCTTCCTTAAAAATACAACCACCATATCGTATCATGATTCATGCCAAACACCACATATGTCCAGTTTGTATGCATACACAACAATTAAGAGCTCCCATTTAGCATAAGTCAAATGTTTGCTTCCCCTACCAGCCCAGGGCACAACAGTACAGTTTCCCTTTCAGTTTAGGCCCCTCTCCCCTCAGCCTCCAACACCCAGTGTAATCCAAGCCCAGGAGAGGAGAGGAGGGGCTGGCTGCACCTTGAGGGTGGTAGAGGTGAGGAGCAGCCTGATTCCTGGGCCAGCTGGCTGTACGTGGCTGAGTTGCTGGGCTGAGCTGGGCTGGGCAGGGCTGGAGAAAGGGTTAAGCTGAGCTGGATGGCTGGGCTAAACTGGGGGCTGGGCTGGCTTGGGTTGGAGGCAGGGCTGAAGGCTAGGCTGGTGGTTGGGCAGGGCTGAGGCTGAGGCTGGTTAAGAGGCTGGACTGAGCTGCAGGCTAGGCTAGGTTAGGATGGAGGCAGGGCTGGGATGGGTTTTCTAGCCTGTAAGATAATCTAGGGCCTGCAGGGCTATAGAGGTCCACTCAGCAGTGTGTGTGTCTCCTATGATCTAATGATCCATGGACTTCTATGATGGCAGCCAGAGGAGGGGTGATGGCGAGGTACAATTGCTGCGTCTTCCCCCTCTCCTTCGTCCTCCCCTCTTCCTTACCCCATTGCCCTATCTGTTATGCTTGGCTCTCTCCTTCTTCTGCCTCTGCTCCCTTGTTCCTTTGTTCTCTCCTCCCTGTCCTTGAGGAGGGACAGAGGTAGACTCGTTCATCAGGTGGTGCTCAGGGCTCCCTCATGCACACCTCTCTCATGTCTGGAGCTGTGTCTGTCTCAGTGACCTCCCTCCCTAGATCTCTGTGTGAATGTGTGTGTGTGTGTGTGAGTGTCTGTGTGTGTGTGTCTGTGTGTGTGTGTGTGTGTGTGTGTGTGTGTGTGTGTGTGTGTGTGTGTGTGTGTGTGTGTGTGTGTGTGTGTGTGTGTGTGTGTGTGTGTGTGCATGCGTGTGTGTAAGAGTGAATGAGTGTGTGTGTGCGCATGTATGCTATCACGCTTCTCCCTCACTCTGCCCTCCCAAGGACTTACCTTTGTGACACACACACTGCAGGCCGGGCTGTGTGTGTGTATCAATTACATAAGAGGACCCGGTAGAGAGCAGAGCGCAAGTCACTGACCTGCTGGGACCAGGATGGTCTGGGACAGATAATGGGCCTCCGCCTCTCTGGCCATTCAGAGCGTTTTACTACCTCCCTCCCCTCTCCCATCTACACCTTCACCTTTCATGACACCTATGGGAGCCCCGGCATGCATATTCATTTGTCACCTCAAAACCTCTTCCTCCTCAATCTCTCAACCTATTTTCTCTCTCTACCTCTCCAGGATTCTCATTCTCATTCTCTCCTCTACTCGACCGCCAATTCCCCTATCCCCTCCCGCTCTCCCCACCTCCATGTGTGCAAGCTTGCGTATGACTGTGTGTGTTGCTGTCAGCTGCAGTGAAACCTGATCACAGCACTCATGAATCGAGTAGGGGAAGAGGGGAGCGGTGCCGGTGAGGGAAAAGTGCAGTCACTGCAGTTTCTCTTCTCCCCTGGCTGTGGTGGATGTGTGTGTTAGTGTGTGTGTATCTGTGCATGTGAGCATTTGTGCAGGCGTATGTGCACGCATGTATGTGTGTGACAGTGCATGTGTGTGTCAGTACGTGTTTGTTGAAGATGAGGTTGAATTTAAGTTGTGCATGTGTGTGGGAGGAGCCACAGTGAATGATGATGTGTGTGCGTGCCCAACAAACATGTTGGTCCACGTAAAAACTTTTACTTAATTTCACCCACATGATGTCCCAGGTCTTAAATCAGTCCCAGACGACAAGGGAACAATGAAAAAATACAGTGTAACTGGCTTGGAGGTCCAGAGTTGAGTTTGAGGGAACTAGACAATACAGCACCATTGGTTGTTTAATACAGCATACAGTACATAGAATCTACAATAGCTTAAGCCTGGTTGTTAGATATGTTTGTGCTTCAGACAAGCTAAAACAGGTATGGTCTAGTGACCAAGTGAATGTGAAAGAATGTAGCACTGTTTGGTGTAACCAGCATCTCTCCTGCAAGCCATTCTAACTCTATGGTGTAGTAGTGTGGCCGGTGTGAAATGGCTAGCTAGTTAGCGGTGGTGCGCGCTAATAGTGTTTCAGTCGGTGACGTCACTTGCTCTGAGACCTAGTAGTTGTTCCCTTTGCTCTGCAAGGGCTGTGGCTCTTGTGGCGTGATGGGTAATGATGCTTTGTGAGTGACTGTGGTTGATGTGTGCAGAGGGTCCCTGGTTCGAGCCCAGGTTGGGGCGAAGAGAGTTACGGAAGCTATACTGTTACAATAGCATTGACCCCTGTAGCCATTCTATCTCTATGGTGAAGTAGCATTGACCCTTGCTAGCCATTCATACACTGTAAAAAGTGGGACAGCACTGTTGTTCATCTGAAGTGATTTTTCTGATTGGTATGAACCAAATGATGATGTAACCAGAGTCTCTATTGCTAGTCAGTCTGACGATGATGTAACCAGACTCTTTCCTGCTAGTCATTCTATCTCTATGATGTAACCCAAGTCTCTATTGCTAGTCATTCTATATCTATGATGTAACCAGTCTCTATTGCTAGTTATTCTATCTCTATGATGTAACCAGAGTCTCTATTGCTAGTCATTCTATCTCTGTGATGTAACCAGAGTCTCGCCTGCTAGTCATTCTATCTCTGTGATGAAACCAGAGTCTCTCCTGCTAGTCATTCTATCCCTATGATATAACCAGAGTCTCTGTTGCAAGTCATTCTATCTCTATGATGTAACCAGCATCTCTTCTGCTAGTCATTCTATCTCTATGATGTAACCAGAGTCTCTCCTGTTAGTCACTCTATCTCTATGATGTAACCAGAGTCTCTATTGCTCGTCATTCTATCTCTGTGATGTAACCAGAGTCTCTCCTGCTAGTCATTCTATTTCTGTGATGTAACCAGAGTCTCTCCTACTAGTCATTCTATCCCTATGATATAACCAGAGTCTCTGTTGCAAGGCATTCTATCTCTATGATGTAACCAGAGTCTATCCTGCTTGTCATTCTATCTCTATGATGTAACCAGAGTCTATCCTGCTAGTCATTCTATCTCTATGATGTAACCAGAGTCTCTGTTGCAAGTCATTCTATCTCTATGATGCAACCAGCATGTCTTCTGCTAGTCATTCTATCTCTATGATGTAACCAGAGTCTATCCTGCTTGTCATTCTATCTCTATGATGTAACCAGAGTCTATCCTGCTAGTCATTCTATCTCTATGATGTAACCAGAGTCTCTCCTGCTTGTCATTCTATCTCTATAATGTAACCAGACTCTCTCCTGCTAGTCATTCTATCTTTATGATGTAACCCGTCTCTCCTGCTAGTCATTCTATCTCTATGATGTTAACAGAGTCTCTCCTGCTAGTCATTATATCTCTATGATGAACCAGAGTCTCTATTGCGAGTCATTCTATCTCTGTGATGTAACCAGAGTCTCTATTACTAGTCATTCTATCTCTATGATGTAATCAGAGTCTCTCCTGCTAGTCATTCTATCTCTATGGTGTAACCAGAGTCTCTATTGCTAGTCATTCTATCTCTATGATGTTAACAGAGTCTCTCCTGCTAGTCATTCTATCTCTATGATGAACCAGAGTCTCTATTGCGAGTCATTCTATCTCTGTGATGTAACCAGAGTCTCTATTGCTAGTCATTCTATCTCTATGATGTAATCAGAGTCTCTCCTGCTAGTCATTCTATCTCTATGGTGTAACCAGAGTCACGATTGCTAGTCATTCTATCTCTATGATGTAACCAGCATCTCTCCTGCAAGTCATTCTATCTCTATGGTGTAACCAGAGTAACGATTGCTAGTCATTCTATCTCTATGATGTAACCAGAGTCTCTATTGCTCGTCATTCTATCTCTGTGATGTAACCAGAGTCTGTCCTGCTAGTCATTCTATCTCTATGATGTAACCAGAGTCTATCCTGCTAGTCATTCTATCTCTATGATGTAACCAGAGTCTCTCCTGCTAGTCATTCTATCTCTATGGTGTAACCAGAGTTTCTCCTGCTAGTCATTCTATCTCTATGGTGTAACCAGAGTCTCTATTGCTAGTTATTATTTCTCTATGATGTAACCAGAGCCTCTCCTGCTAGTCATTCTATCCCTATGATATAACCAGAGTCTCTGTTGCTAGTCATTCTATCTCTATGATGAAACCAGAGTCTCTGTTGCAAGTCATGCTATCTCTATGAATTAACCAGAGTCTCTCCTGCTAGTCATTCTATCTCTATGATGTAACCAGAGTCTCTCCTGCTAGTCATTCTATCTCTATGATGTAACCAGAGCCTCTCCTGCTAGTCATTCTATCCCTATGATATAACCAGAGTCTCTGTTGCTAGTCATTCTATCTCTATGATGTAATCAGAGTATCTCCTGCTAGTCATTCTATCTCTATGGTGTTAGCAGCATCTCTCTTGCAAGTCATTCTATCTCTATGGTGTACCCAGAGTCTCTTTTGCTAGTCATTCTATCTCTATGGTGTAACCAGAGTCTCTATTGCGAGTTATTCTTTCTCTATGATGTAACCAGAGTCTCTCCTGCTAGTCATTCTATCTCTATGATGTAACCAGAGTCTATCCTGCTAGTCATTCTATCTCTATGATGTAACCAGAGTCTCTCCTCAAGTCATTATATCTCTATGATGTAACCAGAGTCTCTCCTGCTAGTCATTCTATCTCTATGATGTAACCAGAGTCTCTCCTGCTAGTCATTCTATCTCTATGATGTAACCAGTCTCTCCTGCTAGTCATTCTATCTCTATTGTGTAACCAGAGTCTCTATTGCTAGTCATTCTATCTCTATGATGTAATCAGAGTATCTCCTGCGAGTCATTCTATCTCTATGGTGTAACCAGAGTCACGATTGCTAGTCATTCTATCTCTATTATGTAACCAGTCTCTCCTGCTTGTCATTCTATCTCTATGATGTAACCAGAGACTCTATTGCTAGTCATTCTATCTCTATGATGTAACCAGAGTCTCTATTGCTTTTCATTCTATCTCTATGATGTAACCAGTCTCTCTCCTGCTAGTAATTCTATCTCTATGGTGTAACCAGAGTCACTATTGCTAGTCATTCTATCTCCATGGTGTAACCAGCATCTCTCCTGCAAGTCATTCTATCTCTATGGTGTAACCAGAGTCTCTATTGCTAGTCATTCTATCTCTATGATGTATACAGAGTCTCTATTACTAGTCATTCTATCTCTATGATGTAACCAGAGTCTCTCCTCAAGTCATTATATCTCTATGATGTAACCAGAGTCTCTCCTCAAGTCATTATATCTCTATGATGTAACCAGCATCTCTCCTGCTCGTCATTCTATCTCTATGATGTACCCAGAGTCTCTTTTGCTAGTCATTCTATCTCTATGATGTAACCAGAGTCTCTCCTGCTAGTCATTCTATCTCTATGATGTAACCAGTCTCTCCTGCTAGTCATTCTATCTCTATGATGTAACCAGAGTCTCTCCTCAAGTCATTATATCTCTATGATGTAACCAGTCTCTCCTCAAGTCATTATATCTCTATGATGTAACCAGAGTCTCTCCTGCTAGTCATTCTATATCTATGATGTAACCAGAGTCTCTATTGCTAGTCATTCTATCTCTATGATGTAACCAGAGTCTCTCCTGCTAGTCATTCTATCTCTATGGTGTAACCAGAGTCTCTCGTGCTAGTCATTCTATATCTATGATGTAACCAGAGTCTCTATTGCTAGTCATTCTATCTCTATGATGTAACCAGAGTCTCTATTGCTAGTCATTCTATCTCTATGATGTAACCAGAGTTTCTATTGCTTGTCATTCTATCTCTATGATGTAACCAGACTCTCTCCTGCTAGTAATTCTATCTCTATGGTGTAACCAGAGTCTCTATTGCTAGTCATTCTATCTCTATGATGTACCCAGAGTCTCTTTTGCTAGTCATTCTATCTCTATGGTGTAACCAGCATCTCTCCTGCAAGTCATTCTATCTCTATGGTGTAATCAGAGTCTCTATTGCTAGTCATTCTATCTCTATGATGTAACCAGAGTCTCTATTGCTAGTCATTCTATCTCTATGATGTAACCAGAGTCTCTATTGCGAGTTATTCTTTCTCTATGATGTAACCAGAGTCTCTCCAGCTAGTCATTCTATCTCTATGATGTAACCAGAGTCTATCCTGCTAGTCATTATATCTCTATGATGTTACCAGAGTCTCTCCTTCTAGTCATTATATCTCTTTGATGAAACCAGAGTCTCTATTGCTCGTCATTCTATCTCTATGATGTAACCAGAGTCTATCCTGCTTGTCATTCGTTCTCTAAGATGTAACCAGAGACTCTATTGCTAGTCATTCTATCTCTATGATGTAAACAGAGTCTCCTGCTAGTCATTCTATCTCTATGATGTAACTAGATTCTCTATTGCTAGTCATTCTATCTCTACGATGTAACCAGAGTCTCTATTGCTATTCATTATATCTCTATGGTGTAACCAGACTCTCTCCTGCTAGTCATTATATCTCTATGATGTAACCAGCATCTCTTCTGCTAGTCATTCTCTCTATGATGTAACCAGAGTCTCTCCTGCTAGTCATTCTATCTCTATGATGTAACCAGAGTCTCTATTGCTCGTCATTCTATCTCTGTGATGTAACCAGAGTCTATCCTGCTAGTCATTCTATCTCTATGATGTAACCAGAGTCTCTCCTCAAGTCATTATATCTCTATGATGTTACCAGACTCTCTCCTGCTCGTAATTCTATCTCTATGGTGTAACCAGAGTCTCTATTGCTAGTCATTCTATCTCCATGGTGTAACCAGCATCTCTCCTGCTCGTCATTCTATCTCTATGATGTAACCAGAGTCTCTATTGCTAGTCATTCTATCTCTATGATGTACCCAGAGTCTCTTTTGCTAGTCATTCTATCTCTATGGTGTAACCAGAGTCTCTATTGCGAGTTATTATTTCTCTATGATGTAACCAGAGTCTCTCCTGCTAGTCATTCTATCTCTATGATGTAACCAGAGTCTATCCTGCTAGTCATTCTATCTCTATGATGTAACCAGAGTCTCTCCTCAAGTCATTATATCTCTATGATGTAACCAGAGTCTCTCCTGCTAGTCATTCTATCTCTATGATGTAACCAGAGTCTCTCCTGCTAGTCATTCTATCTCTATGATGTAACCAGTCTCTCCTGCTAGTCATTCTATCTCTATTGTGTAACCAGAGTCTCTATTGCTAGTCATTCTATCTCTATGATGTAATCAGAGTATCTCCTGCTAGTCATTCTATCTCTATGGTGTTAGCAGCATCTCTCTTGCAAGTCATTCTATCTCTATGGTGTACCCAGAGTCTCTTTTGCTAGTCATTCTATCTCTATGGTGTAACCAGAGTCTCTATTGCGAGTTATTCTTTCTCTATGATGTAACCAGAGTCTCTCCTGCTAGTCATTCTATCTCTATGATGTAACCAGAGTCTATCCTGCTAGTCATTCTATCTCTATGATGTAACCAGAGTCTCTCCTCAAGTCATTATATCTCTATGATGTAACCAGAGTCTCTCCTGCTAGTCATTCTATCTCTATGATGTAACCAGAGTCTCTCCTGCTAGTCATTCTATCTCTATGATGTAACCAGTCTCTCCTGCAAGTCATTCTATCTCTATTGTGTAACCAGAGTCTCTATTGCTAGTCATTCTATCTCTATGATGTAATCAGAGTATCTCCTGCTAGTCATTCTATCTCTATGGTGTAACCAGCATCTCTCTTGCAAGTCATTCTATCTCTATGGTGTAACCAGAGTCACGATTGCTAGTCATTCTATCTCTATTATGTAACCAGTCTCTCCTGCTTGTCATTCTATCTCTATGATGTAACCAGAGACTCTATTGCTAGTCATTCTATCTCTATGATGTAACCAGAGTCTCTATTGCTTTTCATTCTATCTCTATGATGTAACCAGTCTCTCTCCTGCTAGTAATTCTATCTCTATGGTGTAACCAGAGTCACTATTGCTAGTCATTCTATCTCCATGGTGTAACCAGCATCTCTCCTGCAAGTCATTCTATCTCTATGGTGTAACCAGAGTCTCTCCTCAAGTCATTATATCTCTATGATGTAACCAGCATCTCTCCTGCTCGTCATTCTATCTCTATGATGTACCCAGAGTCTCTTTTGCTAGTCATTCTATCTCTATGATGTAACCAGAGTCTCTCCTGCTAGTCATTCTATCTCTATGATGTAACCAGTCTCTCCTGCTAGTCATTCTATCTCTATGATGTAACCAGAGTCTCTCCTCAAGTCATTATATCTCTATGATGTAACCAGAGTCTCTCCTCAAGTCATTATATCTCTATGATGTAACCAGAGTCTCTCCTGCTAGTCATTCTATATCTATGATGTAACCAGAGTCTCTATTGCTAGTCATTCTATCTCTATGATGTAACCAGAGTCTCTATTGCTAGTCATTCTATCTCTATGATGTAACCAGAGTCTCTATTGCTAGTCTTTCTATCTCTATGATGTAACCAGAGTCTCTATTGCTTGTCATTCTATCTCTATGATGTAACCAGACTCTCTCCTGCTAGTAATTCTATCTCTATGGTGTAACCAGAGTCTCTATTGCTAGTCATTCTATCTCTATGATGTACCCAGAGTCTCTTTTGCTAGTCATTCTATCTCTATGGTGTAACCAGCATCTCTCCTGCAAGTCATTCTATCTCTATGGTGTAATCAGAGTCTCTATTGCTAGTCATTCTATCTCTATGATGTAACCAGAGTCTCTATTGCTAGTCATTCTATCTCTATGATGTAACCAGAGTCTCTATTGCGAGTTATTCTTTCTCTATGATGTAACCAGAGTCTCTCCTGCTAGTCATTCTATCTCTATGATGTAACCAGAGTCTATCCTGCTAGTCATTATATCTCTATGATGTTACCAGAGTCTCTCCTTCTAGTCATTATATCTCTTTGATGAAACCAGAGTCTCTCCTGCTAGTCATTCTATCTCTATGATGTAACCAGAGTCTATCCTGCTTGTCATTCGTTCTCTAAGATGTAACCAGAGACTCTATTGCTAGTCATTCTATCTCTATGATGTAAACAGAGTCTCCTGCTAGTCATTCTATCTCTATGATGTAACTAGATTCTCTATTGCTAGTCATTCTATCTCTACGATGTAACCAGAGTCTCTATTGCTATTCATTATATCTCTATGGTGTAACCAGACTGTCTCCTGCTAGTCATTATATCTCTATGATGTAACCAGTATCTCTTCTGCTAGTCATTCTCTCTATGATGTAACCAGAGTCTCTCCTGCTAGTCATTCTATCTCTATGATGTAACCAGAGTCTCTATTGCTCGTCATTCTATCTCTGTGATGTAACCAGAGTCTATCCTGCTAGTCATTCTATCTCTATGATGTAACCAGAGTCTCTCCTCAAGTCATTATATCTCTATGATGTTACCAGAGTCTCTCCTGCTAGTCATTATATCTCTATGATGTTACCAGAGTCTCTCCTGCTTGTCATTCTATCTCTTTGATGAAACCAGAGTCTCTCCTGCTAGTCATTCTATCTCTATGATATAAATAGAGTCTCTCCTGCTAGTCATTCTATCTCTATGATGTAACCAGACTCTCTCCTGCTCGTAATTCTATCTCTATGGTGTAACCAGAGTCTCTATTGCTAGTCATTCTATCTCCATGGTGTAACCAGCATCTCTCCTGCTCGTCATTCTATCTCTATGATGTAACCAGAGTCTCTATTGCTAGTCATTCTATCTCTATGATGTACCCAGAGTCTCTTTTGCTAGTCATTCTATCTCTATGGTGTAACCAGAGTCTCTATTGCGAGTTATTCTTTCTCTATGATGTAACCAGAGTCTCTCCTGCTAGTCATTCTATCTCTATGATGTAACCAGTCTCTCCTCAAGTCATTATATCTCTATGATGTAACCAGAGTCTCTCCTGCTAGTCATTCTATCTCTATGATGTAACCAGAGTCTCTCCTGCTAGTCATTCTATCTCTATGATGTAACCAGTCTCTCCTGCTAGTCATTCTATCTCTATTGTGTAACCAGAGTCTCTATTGCTAGTCATTCTATCTCTATGATGTAATCAGAGTAGCTCCTGCTAGTCATTCTATCTCTATGGTGTAACCAGCATCTCTCTGGCAAGTCATTCTATCTCTATGGTGTAACCAGAGTCACGATTGCTAGTCATTCTATCTCTATTATGTAACCAGAGTCTCTCCTGCTTGTCATTCTATCTCTATGATGTAACCAGAGACTCTATTGCTAGTCATTCTATCTCTATGATGTAACCAGAGTCTCTATTGCTTGTCATTCTATCTCTATGATGTAACCAGTCTCTCTCCTGCTAGTAATTCTATCTCTATGGTGTAACCAGAGTCACTATTGCTAGTCATTCTATCTCCATGGTGTAACCAGCATCTCTCCTGCTCGTCATTCTATCTCTATGATGTAACCAGAGTCTCTATTGCTAGTCATTCTATCTCTATGATGTACCCAGAGTCTCTTTTGCTAGTCATTCTATCTCTATGGTGTAACCAGCATCTCTCCTGCAAGTCATTCTATCTCTATGGTGTAACCAGAGTCTCTATTGCTAGTCATTCTATCTCTATGATGTATCCAGAGTCTCTATTACTAGTCATTCTATCTCTATGATGTAACCAGAGTCTTTCCTGCTAGTCATTCTATCTCTATGATGTAACCAGAGTCTATACTGCTAGTCATTCTATCTCTATGATGTAACCAGAGTCTCTCCTCAAGTCATTATATCTCTATGATGTAACCAGAGTCTCTCCTCAAGTCATTATATCTCTATGATGTAACCAGCATCTCTCCTGCTCGTCATTCTATCTCTATGATGTACCCAGAGTCTCTTTTGCTAGTCATTCTATCTCTATGATGTAACCAGAGTCTCTCCTGCTAGTCATTCTATCTCTATGATGTAACCAGTCTCTCCTGCTAGTCATTCTATCTCTATGATGTAACCAGAGTATCTCCTCAAGTGATTATATCTCTATGATGTAACCAGAGTCTCTCCTCAAGTCATTATATCTCTATGATGTAACCAGAGTCTCTCCTGCTAGTCATTCTATCTCTATGATGTAACCAGAGTCTCTCCTGCTAGTCATTCTATCTCTATGGTGTAACCAGAGTCTCTATTGCTCGTCATTCTATCTCTGTGATGTAACCAGAGTCTCTCGTGCTAGTCATTCCATCTCTATGATGTAACCAGAGTCTATCCTGCTAGTCATTCTATATCTATGATGTAACCAGAGTCTCTATTGCTAGTCATTCTATCTCTATGATGTAACCAGAGTCTATCCTGCTAGTCATTCTATATCTATGATGTAACCAGAGTCTCTATTGCTAGTCATTCTATCTCTATGATGTACCCAGAGTCTCTTTTGCTAGTCATTCTATCTCTATGGTGTAACCAGCATCTCTCCTGCAAGTCATTCTATCTCTATGGTGTAATCAGAGTCTCTATTGCTAGTCATTCTATCTCTATGATGTAACCAGAGTCTCTATTGCTATTCATTCTATCTCTATGATGTAACCAGAGTCTCTATTGCGAGTTATTCTTTCTCTATGATGTAACCAGAGTCTCTCCTGCTAGTCATTCTATCTCTATGATGTAACCAGAGTCTATCCTGCTAGTCATTCTATCTCTATGATGTAACCAGAGTCTCTCCTCAAGTCATTATATCTCTATGATGTTACCAGAGTCTCTCCTTCTAGTCATTATATCTCTTTGATGAAACCAGAGTCTCTCCTGCTAGTCATTCTATCTCTATGATGTAACCAGAGTCTCTCCTGCTAGTCATTCTATCTCTATGATGTAACCAGTCTCTCCTGCTAGTCATTCTATCTCTATGGTGTAACCAGAGTCTCTCCTCAAGTCATTATATCTCTATGATGTAACCAGACTCTCTCCTGCTAGTAATTCTATCTCTATGGTGTAACCAGTCTCTCCTGCTAGTCATTCTATCTCTATGGTGTAACCAGAGTCTCTATTGCTAGTCACTCTATCTCTATGATGTAATCAGAGTATCTCCTGCTAGTCATTCTATCTCTATGATGTAACCAGAGACTCTATTGCTAGTCATTCGATCTCTATGATGTAAACATATTCTCCTGCTAGTCATTCTATCTCTATGATGTAACTAGATTCTCTATTGCTAGTCATTCTATCTCTATGATTTAACCAGAGTCTCTATTGCTATTCATTATATCTCTATGATGTAACCAGAGTCTCTCCTGCTAGTCAATCTAGCTCTATGATGTAAACAGAGTCTCTTTTGCTAGTCATTCTATCTCTATGATGTAACCAGAGTCTCTCCTGCTATTCATTCTATCTCTATGATGTAACCAGAGTCTCTCCTGATATTCATTCTATCTCTATGATGTAACCAGAGTCTCTATTGCTAGTCATTCTATCTCTATGATGTACCCAGAGTCTCTTTTGCTATTCATTCTATCTCTATGATGTAACCAGAGTCTCTCCTGCTATTCATTCTATCTCTATGATGTAACCAGAGTCTCTATTGCTAGTCATTCTATCTCTATGATGTATCCAGAGTCTCTATTGCTAGTCATTCTATCTCTATGATGTAACCAGAGTCTCTATTGCGAGTTATTTTTTCTCTATGATGTAACCAGAGTCTCTCCTGCTAGTCATTCTATCTCTATGATGTAACCAGAGTCTATCCTGCTAGTCATTCTATCTCTATGATGTTACCAGAGTCTCTCCTGCTAGTCATTCTATCTCTATGATGTAACCAGAGTCTCTACTGCTAGTCATTCTATCTCTATGATGTAACCAGTCTCTCCTGCTAGTCATTCTATCTCTATGGTGTAACCAGAGTCTCTCCTCAAGTCATTATATCTCTATGATGTAACCAGAGTCTCTCCTCAAGTCATTATATCTCTATGATGTAACCAGCATCTCTCCTATCATTCTATCTCTATGGTGTAACCAGAGTCTCTATTGCTAGTCATTCTATCTCTATGATGTACCCAGAGTCTCTTTTGCTAGTCATTCTATCTCTATGATGTAACCAGAGTCTCTCCTGCTAGTCATTCTATCTCTATGATGTAACCAGAGTCTCTATTGCTAGTCATTCTATCTCTGTGATGTAACCAGAGTCTCTCGTGCTAGTCATTCCATCTCTATGATGTAACCAGAGTCTATCCTGCTAGTCATTCTATATCTATGATGTAACCAGAGTCTCTATTGCTAGTCATTCCATCTCTATGATGTAACCCGATTCTATCCTGCTAGTCATTCTATCTCTATGATGTAACCAGAGTCTCTATTGCTAGTCATTCTATCTCTATGATATAACCAGAGTCTCTATTGCTAGTCATTATATCTATATGATGTAACCAGAGTCTCTATTGCTAGTCATTCTATCTCTATGATGTAACCAGAGTCTCTCCTGCTAGTCATTCTATCTCTATGGTGTAACCAGAGTCACTATTGCTAGTCATTCTATCTCTATGATGTAACCAGAGTCTCTGTTGCTAGTCATTCTATCTCTATGGTGTAACCAGAGTCTCTCCTGCTAGTCATTCTATCTCTATGATGTAACCAGAGTCTCTATTGCTAGTCATTCCATCTCTATGATGTAACCAGAGTCTCTCCTGCTAGTCATTCTATCTCTATGGTGTAACCAGCGTCACTATTGATAGTCATTCTTTCTCTATGTTGTAACCAGCGTCTCTGTTGCTAGTCATTCTATCTCTATGGTGTAACCAGAGTCTCTCCTGCTAGTCATTCTATCTCTATGATGTAACCAGAGTTTCTATTGCTAGTCATTCCATCTCTATGATGTAACCAGAGTCTATCCTGCTAGTCATTCTATCTCTATGATGTAACCAGAGTCTCTATTGCTAGTCATTCTATCTCTATGATGTAACCAGAGTCTCTCCTGCTAGTCATTCTATCTCTATGGTGTAACCAGAGTCACTATTGCTAGTCATTCTATCTCTATGGTGTAACCAGACTCTCTCCTGCTAGTCATTCTATCTCTATGATGTAACCAGAGTCTCTATTGCTAGTCATTCTATCTCTATGGTGTAACCAGAGTCACTATTGCTAGTCATTCTATCTCTATGGTGTAACCAGACTCTCTCCTGCTAGTCATTCTATCTCTATGATGTAACCAGAGTCTCTATTGCTAGTCATTCTATCACTATAATGTAACCAGAGTCTCTATTGCTAGTCATCTATCTCTATGATGTAACCAGAGTCTCTTTTGCTTGTCATTCTATCTCTATGATGTAACCAGAGTCTCTATTGCTTGTCATTCTATCTCTATGATGTAACCAGTCTCTCTCCTGCTAGTAATTCTATCTCTATGGTGTAACCAGAGTCACTATTGCTAGTCATTCTATCTCCATGGTGTAACCATCATCTCTCCTGCTCGTCATTCTATCTCTATGATGTAACCAGAGTCTCTATTGCTAGTCATTCTATCTCTATGATGTACCCAGAGTCTCTTTTGCTAGTCATTCTATCTCTATGGTGTAACCAGCATCTCTCCTGCAAGTCATTCTATCTCTATGGTGTAACCAGAGTCTCTATTGCTAGTCATTCTATCTCTATGATGTATCCAGAGTCTCTATTGCTAGTCATTCTATCTCTATGATGTAACCAGAGTCCCTATTGCGAGTTATTTTTTCTCTATGATGTAACCAGAGTCTCTCCTGCTAGTCATTCTATCTCTATGATGTAACCAGAGTCTATCCTGCTAGTCATTCTATCTCTATGATGTAACCAGAGTCTCTCCTCAAGTCATTATATCTCTATGATGTTACCAGAGTCTCTCCTGCTAGTCATTATATCTCTATGATGTAACCAGAGTCTCTCCTGCTTGTCATTCTATCTCTTTGATGAAACCAGAGTCTCTCCTGCTAGTCATTCTATCTCTATGATGTAACCAGAGTCTCTACTGCTAGTCATTCTATCTCTATGATGTAACCAGTCTCTCCTGCTAGTCATTCTATCTCTATGGTGTAACCAGAGTCTCTCCTCAAGTCATTATATCTCTATGATGTAACCAGAGTCTCTCCTCAAGTCATTATATCCCTATGATGTAACCAGCATCTCTCCTGCTCGTCATTCTATCTCTATGATGTAACCAGAGTCTCTATTGCTAGTCATTCTATCTCTATGATGTACCCAGAGTCTCTTTTGCTAGTCATTCTATCTCTATGATGTAACCAGAGTCTCTCGTGCTAGTCATTCCATCTCTATGATGTAACCAGAGTCTATCCTGCTAGTCATTCTATATCTATGATGTAACCAGAGTCTCTATTGCTAGTCATTCCATCTCTATGATGTAACCCGATTCTATCCTGCTAGTCATTCTATCTCTATGATGTAACCAGAGTCTCTATTGCTAGTCATTCTATCTCTATGATATAACCAGAGTCTCTATTGCTAGTCATTATATCTATATGATGTAACCAGAGTCTCTATTGCTAGTCATTCTATCTCTATGATGTAACCAGAGTCTCTATTGCTAGTCATTCCATCTCTATGATGTAACCAGAGTCTATCCTGCTAGTCATTCTATCTCTATGATGTAACCAGAGTCTCTATTGCTAGTCATTCTATCTCTATTATGTAACCAGAGTCTCTCCTGCTAGTCATTCTATCTCTATGGTGTAACCAGAGTCACTATTGCTAGTCATTCTATCTCTATGGTGTAACCAGAGTCTATCCTGCTAGTCATTCTATCTCTATGATGTAACCAGAGTCTCTATTGCTAGTCATTCTATCTCTATGGTGTAACCAGAGTCACTATTGCTAGTCATTCTATCTCTATGGTGTAACCAGACTCTCTCCTGCTAGTCATTCTATCTCTATGATGTAACCAGAGTCTCTATTGCTAGTCATTCTATCTCTATGATGTAACCAGAGTCTCTATTGCTAGTCAATCTATCTCTATGATGTAACCAGAGTCTCTTTTGCTTGTCATTCTATCTCTATGATGTAACCAGAGTCTCTATTGCTTGTCATTCTATCTCTATGATGTAACCAGTCTCTCTCCTGCTAGTAATTCTATCTCTATGGTGTAACCAGAGTCACTATTGCTAGTCATTCTATCTCCATGGTGTAACCATCATCTCTCCTGCTCGTCATTCTATCTCTATGATGTAACCAGAGTCTCTATTGCTAGTCATTCTATCTCTATGATGTACCCAGAGTCTCTTTTGCTAGTCATTCTATCTCTATGGTGTAACCAGCATCTCTCCTGCAAGTCATTCTATCTCTATGGTGTAACCAGAGTCTCTATTGCTAGTCATTCTATCTCTATGATGTATCCAGAGTCTCTATTGCTAGTCATTCTATCTCTATGATGTAACCAGAGTCCCTATCCTGCTAGTTATTTTTTCTCTATGATGTAACCAGAGTCTCTCCTGCTAGTCATTCTATCTCTATGATGTAACCAGAGTCTATCCTGCTAGTCATTCTATCTCTATGATGTAACCAGAGTCTCTCCTCAAGTCATTATATCTCTATGTGTTACCAGAGTCTCTCCTGCTAGTCATTATATCTCTATGATGTAACCAGAGTCTCTCCTGCTTGTCATTCTATCTCTTTGATGAAACCAGAGTCTCTCCTGCTAGTCATTCTATCTCTATGATGTAACCAGAGTCTCTACTGCTAGTCATTCTATCTCTATGATGTAACCAGTCTCTCCTGCTAGTCATTCTATCTCTATGGTGTAACCAGAGTCTCTCCTCAAGTCATTATATCTCTATGATGTAACCAGAGTCTCTCCTCAAGTCATTATATCCCTATGATGTAACCAGCATCTCTCCTGCTCGTCATTCTATCTCTATGATGTAACCAGAGTCTCTATTGCTAGTCATTCTATCTCTATGATGTACCCAGAGTCTCTTTTGCTAGTCATTCTATCTCTATGATGTAACCAGAGTCTCTCGTGCTAGTCATTCCATCTCTATGATGTAACCAGAGTCTATCCTGCTAGTCATTCTATATCTATGATGTAACCAGAGTCTCTATTGCTAGTCATTCCATCTCTATGATGTAACCCGATTCTATCCTGCTAGTCATTCTATCTCTATGATGTAACCAGAGTCTCTATTGCTAGTCATTCTATCTCTATGATATAACCAGAGTCTCTATTGCTAGTCATTATATCTATATGATGTAACCAGAGTCTCTATTGCTAGTCATTCTATCTCTATGATGTAACCAGAGTCTCTCCTGCTAGTCATTCTATCTCTATGGTGTAACCAGAGTCACTATTGCTAGTCATTCTATCTCTATGTTGTAACCAGCGTCTCTGTTGCTAGTCATTCTATCTCTATGGTGTAACCAGAGTCTCTCCTGCTAGTCATTCTATCTCTATGATGTAACCAGAGTCTCTATTGCTAGTCATTCCATCTCTATGATGTAACCAGAGTCTCTCCTGCTAGTCATTCTATCTCTATGGTGTAACCAGAGTCACTATTGCTAGTCATTCTATCTCTATGTTGTAACCAGAGTCTCTATTGCTAGTCATTCTATCTCTATTATGTAACCAGAGTCTCTCCTGCTAGTCATTCTATCTCTATGGTGTAACCAGAGTCACTATTGCTAGTCATTCTATCTCTATGGTGTAACCAGAGTCTATCCTGCTAGTCATTCTATCTCTATGATGTAACCAGAGTCTCTATTGCTAGTCATTCTATCTCTATGGTGTAACCAGAGTCACTATTGCTAGTCATTCTATCTCTATGGTGTAACCAGAGTGTCTCCTGCTAGTCATTCTATCTCTATGATGTAACCAGAGTCTCTATTGCTAATCATTCTATCTCTATGATGTAACCAGAGTCTCTCCTGCTAGTCATTCTATCTCTATGGTGTAACCAGAGTCACTATTGCTAGTCATTCTATCTCTATGGTGTAACCAGACTCTCTCCTGCTAGTCATTCTATCACTATGATGTAACCAGAGTCTCTCCTGCTAGTCATTCTATCTCTATGGTGTAACCAGAGTCACTATTGCTAGTCATTCTATCTCTATGGTGTAACCAGACTCTCTCCTGCTAGTCATTCTATCACTATGATGTAACCAGAGTCTCTTTTGCTAGTCATTCTATCTCTATGATGTAACCAGAGTCTCTCCTGCTATTCATTCTATCTCTATGATGTAACCAGAGTCTCTATTGCTAGTCATTCTATCTCTATGATGTAACCAGAGTCTCTATTGCTTGTCATTCTATCTCTATGATGTAACCAGTCTCTCTCCTGCTAGTAATTCTATCTCTATGGTGTAACCAGAGTCACTATTGCTAGTCATTCTATCTCCATGGTGTAACCATCATCTCTCCTGCTCATCATTCTATCTCTATGATGTAACCAGAGTCTCTATTGCTAGTCATTCTATCTCTATGATGTACCCAGAGTCTCTTTTGCTAGTCATTCTATCTCTATGGTGTAACCAGCATCTCTCCTGCAAGTCATTCTATCTCTATGATGTAATCAGAGTCTCTATTGCTCGTCATTCTATCTCTATGATGTATCCAGAGTCTCTATTGCTAGTCATTCTATCTCTATGATGTAACCAGAGTCTCTATTGCTAGTCATTCTATCTCTATGATGTACCCAGAGTCTCTTTTGCTAGTCATTCTATCTCTATGGTGTAACCAGCATCTCTCCTGCAAGTCATTCTATCTCTGTGGTGTAACCAGAGTCTCTATTGCTAGTCATTCTATCTCTATGATGTATCCAGAGTCTCTATTGCTAGTCATTCTATCTCTATGATGTAACCAAAGTCTCTATTGCTAGTCATTCTATCTCTATGATGTACCCAGAGTCTCTTTTGCTAGTCATTCTATCTCTATGATGTAACCAGAGTCTCTCCTGCTAGTCATTCTATCTCTATGATGTAATCAGAGTCTCTATTGCTCGTCATTCTATCTCTGTGATGTAACCAGAGTCTGTCGTGCTAGTCATTCCATCTCTATGATGTAACCAGAGTCTATCCTGCTAGTCATTCTATATCTATGATGTAACCAGAGTCTCTATTGCTAGTCATTCTATCTCTATGATATAACCAGAGTCTCGATTGCTAGTCATTATATCTATATGATGTAACCAGTCTCTATTGCTAGTCATTCTATCTCTATGGTGTAACCAGACTCTCTCCTGCTAGTCATTCTATCACTATGATGTAACCAGAGTCTCTTTTGCTAGTCATTCTATCTCTATGATGTAACCAGAGTCTCTCCTGCTATTCATTCTATCTCTATGATGTAACCAGAGTCTCTATTGCTAGTCATTCTATCTCTATGATGTAACCAGAGTCTCTATTGCTTGTCATTCTATCTCTATGATGTAACCAGTCTCTCTCCTGCTAGTAATTCTATCTCTATGATGTAACCAGAGTCTCTATTGCTAGTCATTCCATCTCTATGATGTAACCCGATTCTATCCTGCTAGTCATTCTATCTCTATGTTGTAACCAGAGTCTCTATTGCTAGTCATTCTATCTCTATGATATAACCAGAGTCTCGATTGCTAGTCATTATATCTATATGATGTAACCAGAGTCTCTATTGCTAGTCATTCTATCTCTATGATGTAACCAGAGTCTCTCCTGCTAGTCATTCTATCTCTATGGTGTAACCAGAGTCACTATTGCTAGTCATTCTATCTCTATGTTGTAACCAGCGTCTCTATTGCTAGTCATTCTATCTCTATGGTGTAACCAGAGTCTCTCCTGCTAGTCATTCTATCTCTATGATGTAACCAGAGTCTCTATTGCTAGTCATTCCATCTCTATGATGTAACCAGAGTCTATCCTGCTAGTCATTCTATCTCTATGATGTAACTGAGTTTCTATTGCTAGTCATTCTATCTCTTTGATTAACCAGAGTCTCTCCTGCTAGTCATTCTATCTCTATGATATAACCAGAGTCTCTATTGCTAGTCATTCTATTTCTATGATGTAACCAGAGTCTCTCCTGCTAGTCATTCTATCTCTATGGTGTAACCAGAGTCACTATTGCTAGTCATTCTATCTCTATGGTGTAACCAGAGTGTCTCCTGCTAGTCATTCTATCTCTATGATGTAACCAGAGTCTCTATTGCTATTCATTATATCTATATGATGTAACCAGACTCTCTCCTGCTAGTCATTCTATCTCTATGATGTAACCAGAGTTTCTATTGCTAGTCATTCTATCACTATGATGTAACCAGAGTCACTATTGCTAGTCATTCTATCTCTATGATGTAACCAGAGTCTCTATTGCTAGTCATTCTATCTCTATGGTGTAACCAGAGTCACTATTGCTAGTCATTCTATCTCTATGGTGTAACCAGACTCTCTCCTGCTAGTCATTCTATCTCTATGATGTAACCAGAGTCTCTATTGCTAGTCATTCTATCTCTATGATGTAACCAGAGTCTCTATTGCTAGTCATTCTATCTCTATGATGTAACCAGAGTCTCTTTTGCTTGTCATTCTATCTCTATGATGTAACCAGAGTCTCTATTGCTTGTCATTCTATCTCTATGATGTAACCAGTCTCTCTCCTGCTAGTAATTATATCTCTATGGTGTAACCAGAGTCACTATTGCTAGTCATTCTATCTCCATGGTGTAACCAGCATCTCTCCTGCAAGTCATTCTATCTCTATGATGTAACCAGAGTCTCTATTGCTAGTCATTCTATCTCTATGATGTACCCAGAGTCTCTTTTGCTAGTCATTCTATCTCTATGGTGTAACCAGCATCTCTCCTGCAAGTCATTCTATCTCTATGGTGTAACCAGAGTCTCTATTGCTAGTCATTCTATCTCTATGATGTATCCAGAGTCTCTATTGCTAGTCATTCTATCTCTATGATGTAACCAGAGTCCCTATTGCGAGTTATTTTTTCTCTATGATGTAACCAGAGTCTCTCCTGCTAGTCATTCTATCTCTATGATGTAACCAGAGTCTATCCTGCTAGTCATTCTATCTCTATGATGTAACCAGAGTCTCTCCTCAAGTCATTATATCTCTATGATGTTACCAGAGTCTCTCCTGCTAGTCATTATATCTCTATGATGTAACCAGAGTCTCTCCTGCTTGTCATTCTATCTCTTTGATGAAACCAGAGTCTCTCCTGCTAGTCATTCTATCTCTATGATGTAACCAGAGTCTCTACTGCTAGTCATTCTATCTCTATGATGTAACCAGTCTCTCCTGCTAGTCATTCTATCTCTATGGTGTAACCAGAGTCTCTCCTCAAGTCATTATATCTCTATGATGTAACCAGAGTCTCTCCTCAAGTCATTATATCCCTATGATGTAACCAGCATCTCTCCTGCTCGTCATTCTATCTCTATGATGTAACCAGAGTCTCTATTGCTAGTCATTCTATCTCTATGATGTACCCAGAGTCTCTTTTGCTAGTCATTCTATCTCTATGATGTAACCAGAGTCTCTCCTGCTAGTCATTCTATCTCTATGATGTAACCAGAGTCTCTTTTGCTAGTCATTCTATCTCTATGATGTAACCAGAGTCTCTCGTGCTAGTCATTCCATCTCTATGATGTAACCAGAGTCTATCCTGCTAGTCATTCTATATCTATGATGTAACCAGAGTCTCTCCTGCTAGTCATTCTATCTCTATGGTGTAACCAGAGTCACTATTGCTAGTCATTCTATCTCTATGTTGTAACCAGCGTCTCTGTTGCTAGTCATTCTATCTCTATGGTGTAACCAGAGTCTCTCCTGCTAGTCATTCTATCTCTATGATGTAACCAGAGTCTCTATTGCTAGTCATTCCATCTCTATGATGTAACCAGAGTCTCTCCTGCTAGTCATTCTATCTCTATGGTGTAACCAGAGTCACTATTGCTAGTCATTCTATCTCTATGTTGTAACCAGCGTCTCTGTTGCTAGTCATTCTATCTCTATGGTGTAACCAGAGTCTCTCCTGCTAGTCATTCTATCTCTATGATGTAACCAGAGTCTCTATTGCTAGTCATTCCATCTCTATGATGTAACCAGAGTCTATCCTGCTAGTCATTCTATCTCTATGATGTAACCAGAGTCTCTATTGCTAGTCATTCTATCTCTATTATGTAACCAGAGTCTCTCCTGCTAGTCATTCTATCTCTATGGTGTAACCAGAGTCTCTTTTGCTAGTCATTCTATCTCTATGATGTAACCAGAGTCTCTCCTGCTATTCATTCTATCTCTATGATGTAACCAGAGTCTCTATTGCTAGTCATTCTATCTCTATGGTGTAACCAGAGTCACTATTGCTAGTCATTCTATCTCTATGGTGTAACCAGAGTGTCTCCTGCTAGTCATTCTATCTCTATGATGTAACCAGAGTCTCTATTGCTAATCATTCTATCTCTATGATGTAACCAGAGTCTCTCCTGCTAGTCATTCTATCTCTATGGTGTAACCAGAGTCTCTATTGCTAGTCATTCTATCTCTATGATGTAACCAGACTCTCTCCTGCTAGTCATTCTATCACTATGATGTAACCAGAGTCTCTCCTGCTAGTCATTCTATCTCTATGGTGTAACCAGAGTCACTATTGCTAGTCATTCTATCTCTATGGTGTAACCAGACTCTCTCCTGCTAGTCATTCTATCACTATGATGTAACCAGAGTCTCTTTTGCTAGTCATTCTATCTCTATGATGTAACCAGAGTCTCTCCTGCTATTCATTCTATCTCTATGATGTAACCAGAGTCTCTATTGCTAGTCATTCTATCTCTATGATGTAACCAGAGTCTCTATTGCTTGTCATTCTATCTCTATGATGTAACCAGTCTCTCTCCTGCTAGTAATTCTATCTCTATGGTGTAACCAGAGTCACTATTGCTAGTCATTCTATCTCCATGGTGTAACCATCATCTCTCCTGCTCATCATTCTATCTCTATGATGTAACCAGAGTCTCTATTGCTAGTCATTCTATCTCTATGATGTACCCAGAGTCTCTTTGCTAGTCATTCTATCTCTATGGTGTAACCAGCATCTCTCCTGCAAGTCATTCTATCTCTATCTCTGTGGTGTAACCAGAGTCTCTATTGCTAGTCATTCTATCTCTATGATGTAACCAGAGTCTCTATTGCTAGTCATTCTATCTCTATGATGTAACCAAAGTCTCTATTGCTAGTCATTCTATCTCTATGATGTAACCAGAGTCTCTTTTGCTAGTCATTCTATCTCTATGATGTAACCAGAGTCTCTCCTGCTAGTCATTCTATCTCTATGATGTAATCAGAGTCTCTATTGCTAGTCATTCTATCTCTGTGATGTAACCAGAGTCTCTATTGCTAGTCATTCCATCTCTATGATGTAACCAGAGTCTATCCTGCTAGTCATTCTATATCTATGATGTAACCAGAGTCTCTATTGCTAGTCATTCTATCTCTATGATATAACCAGAGTCTCGATTGCTAGTCATTATATCTATATGATGTAACCAGTCTCTATTGCTAGTCATTCTATCTCTATGGTGTAACCAGACTCTCTCCTGCTAGTCATTCTATCACTATGATGTAACCAGAGTCTCTCCTGCTAGTCATTCTATCTCTATGATGTAACCAGAGTCTCTCCTGCTATTCATTCTATCTCTATGATGTAACCAGAGTCTCTATTGCTAGTCATTCTATCTCTATGATGTAACCAGAGTCTCTATTGCTTGTCATTCTATCTCTATGATGTAACCAGTCTCTCTCCTGCTAGTAATTCTATCTCTATGATGTAACCAGAGTCTCTATTGCTAGTCATTCCATCTCTATGATGTAACCCGATTCTATCCTGCTAGTCATTCTATCTCTATGTTGTAACCAGAGTCTCTATTGCTAGTCATTATATCTATATGATGTAACCAGAGTCTCTATTGCTAGTCATTCTATCTCTATGATGTAACCAGAGTCTCTCCTGCTAGTCATTCTATCTCTATGGTGTAACCAGAGTCACTATTGCTAGTCATTCTATCTCTATGTTGTAACCAGCGTCTCTATTGCTAGTCATTCCATCTCTATGATGTAACCAGAGTCTATCCTGCTAGTCATTCTATCTCTATGATGTAACTGAGTTTCTATTGCTAGTCATTCTATCTCTATGGTGTAACCAGAGTCACTATTGCTAGTCATTCTATCTCTATGGTGTAACCAGAGTGTCTCCTGCTAGTCATTCTATCTCTATGATGTAACCAGAGTCTATATTGCTAGTGATTCTATCTCTATGATATAACCAGAGTCTCTATTGCTAGTCATTCTATCTCTATGATGTAACCAGAGTCTCTCCTGCTAGTCATTCTATCTCTATGGTGTAACCAGAGTCACTATTGCTAGTCATTCTATCTCTATGGTGTAACCAGAGTGTCTCCTGCTAGTCATTCTATCTCTATGATGTAACCAGAGTCTCTATTGCTATTCATTATATCTCTATGATGTAACCAGACTCTCTCCTGCTAGTCATTCTATCTCTATGATGTAACCAGAGTCTCTATTGCTAGTCATTCTATCACTATGATGTAACCAGAGTCTCTATTGCTAGTCATTATATCTCTATGATGTAACCAGAGTTTCTATTGCTAGTCATTCTATCTCTATGATGTAACCAGAGTCTCTCCTGCTAGTCATTCTATCTCTATGGTGTAACCAGAGTCACTATTGCTAGTAATTCTATCTCTATGGTGTAACCAGAGTCACTATTGCTAGTCATTCTATCTCCATGGTGTAACCATCATCTCTCCTGCTCGTCATTCTATCTCTATGATGTAACCAGAGTCTCTATTGCTAGTCATTCTATCTCTATGATGTACCCAGAGTCTCTTTTGCTAGTCATTCTATCTCTATGGTGTAACCAGCATCTCTCCTGCAAGTCATTCTATCTCTATGGTGTAACCAGAGTCTCTATTGCTAGTCATTCTATCTCTATGATGTAACCAGAGTCTCTATTGCTAGTCATTCTATCTCTATGATGTAACCAGAGTCTATTCGAGTATCTCTATGATGTAACCAGAGTCTCTCCTGCTAGTCATTCTATCTCTATGATGTAACCAGAGTCTCTCCTGCTAGTCATTCTATCTCTATGATGTAACCAGAGTCTCTCCTCAAGTCATTATATCTCTATGATGTGACCAGAGTCTCTCCTGCTAGTCATTATATCTCTATGATGTAACCAGAGTCTCTCCTGCTAGTCATTATATCTCTATGATGTAACCAGAGTCTCTGTTGCAAGTCATTCTATCTCTATGATGCAACCAGAGTCTCTACTGCTAGTCATTCTATCTCTATGATGTAACCAGTCTCTCCTGCTAGTCATTCTATCTCTATGGTGTAACCAGAGTCTCTCCTCAAGTCATTATATCTCTATGATGTAACCAGAGTCTCTCCTCAAGTCATTATATCCCTATGATGTAACCAGCATCTCTCCTGCTCGTCATTCTATCTCTATGATGTAACCAGAGTCTCTATTGCTAGTCATTCTATCTCTATGATGTACCCAGAGTCTCTTTTGCTAGTCATTCTATCTCTATGATGTAACCAGAGTCTCTCCTGCTAGTCATTCTATCTCTATGATGTAACCAGAGTCTCTTTTGCTAGTCATTCTATCTCTATGATGTAACCAGAGTCTCTCGTGCTAGTCATTCCAATCTCTATGATGTAACCAGAGTCTATCCTGCTAGTCATTCTATATCTATGATGTAACCAGAGTCTCTCCTGCTAGTCATTCTATCTCTATGGTGTAACCAGAGTCACTATTGCTAGTCATTCTATCTCTATGTTGTAACCAGCGTCTCTGTTGCTAGTCATTCTATCTCTATGGTGTAACCAGAGTCTCTCCTGCTAGTCATTCTATCTCTATGATGTAACCAGAGTCTCTATTGCTAGTCATTCCATCTCTATGATGTAACCAGAGTCTCTCCTGCTAGTCATTCTATCTCTATGGTGTAACCAGAGTCACTATTGCTAGTCATTCTATCTCTATGTTGTAACCAGCGTCTCTGTTGCTAGTCATTCTATCTCTATGGTGTAACCAGAGTCTCTCCTGCTAGTCATTCTATCTCTATGATGTAACCAGAGTCTCTATTGCTAGTCATTCCATCTCTATGATGTAACCAGAGTCTATCCTGCTAGTCATTCTATCTCTATGATGTAACCAGAGTCTCTATTGCTAGTCATTCTATCTCTATTATGTAACCAGAGTCTCTCCTGCTAGTCATTCTATCTCTATGGTGTAACCAGAGTCACTATTGCTAGTCATTCTATCTCTATGGTGTAACCAGAGTCTATCCTGCTAGTCATTCTATCTCTATGATGTAACCAGAGTCTCTATTGCTAGTCATTCTATCTCTATGGTGTAACCAGAGTCACTATTGCTAGTCATTCTATCTCTATGGTGTAACCAGAGTGTCTCCTGCTAGTCATTCTATCTCTATGATGTAACCAGAGTCTCTATTGCTAATCATTCTATCTCTATGATGTAACCAGAGTCTCTCCTGCTAGTCATTCTATCTCTATGGTGTAACCAGAGTCACTATTGCTAGTCATTCTATCTCTATGGTGTAACCAGACTCTCTCCTGCTAGTCATTCTATCACTATGATGTAACCAGAGTCTCTCCTGCTAGTCATTCTATCTCTATGGTGTAACCAGAGTCACTATTGCTAGTCATTCTATCTCTATGGTGTAACCAGACTCTCTCCTGCTAGTCATTCTATCACTATGATGTAACCAGAGTCTCTTTTGCTAGTCATTCTATCTCTATGATGTAACCAGAGTCTCTCCTGCTATTCATTCTATCTCTATGATGTAACCAGAGTCTCTATTGCTAGTCATTCTATCTCTATGATGTAACCAGAGTCTCTATTGCTTGTCATTCTATCTCTATGATGTAACCAGTCTCTCTCCTGCTAGTAATTCTATCTCTATGGTGTAACCAGAGTCACTATTGCTAGTCATTCTATCTCCATGGTGTAACCATCATCTCTCCTGCTCATCATTCTATCTCTATGATGTAACCAGAGTCTCTCCTGCTAGTCATTCTATCTCTATGATGTACCCAGAGTCTCTTTTGCTAGTCATTCTATCTCTATGGTGTAACCAGCATCTCTCCTGCAAGTCATTCTATCTCTGTGGTGTAACCAGAGTCTCTATTGCTAGTCATTCTATCTCTATGATGTATCCAGAGTCTCTATTGCTAGTCATTCTATCTCTATGATGTAACCAAAGTCTCTATTGCTAGTCATTCTATCTCTATGATGTACCCAGAGATTGCTAGTCATTCTATCTCTATGATGTAACCAGAGTCTCTCCTGCTAGTCATTCTATCTCTATGATGTAATCAGAGTCTCTATTGCTAGTCATTCTATCTCTGTGATGTAACCAGAGTCTGTTGCTAGTCATTCCATCTCTATGATGTAACCAGAGTCTATCCTGCTAGTCATTCTATATCTATGATGTAACCAGAGTCTCTATTGCTAGTCATTCTATCTCTATGATATAACCAGAGTCTCGATTGCTAGTCATATATCTATATGATGTAACCAGTCTCTATTGCTAGTCATTCTATCTCTATGGTGTAACCAGACTCTCTCCTGCTAGTCATTCTATCACTATGATGTAACCAGAGTCTCTTTTGCTAGTCATTCTATCTCTATGATGTAACCAGAGTCTCTCCTGCTATTCATTCTATCTCTATGATGTAACCAGAGTCTCTATTGCTAGTCATTCTATCTCTATGATGTAACCAGAGTCTCTATTGCTTGTCATTCTATCTCTATGATGTAACCAGTCTCTCCTGCTAGTAATTCTATCTCTATGATGTAACCAGAGTCTCTATTGCTAGTCATTCCATCTCTATGATGTAACCCGATTCTATCCTGCTAGTCATTCTATCTCTATGTTGTAACCAGAGTCTCTATTGCTAGTCATTATATCTATATGATGTAACCAGAGTCTCTATTGCTAGTCATTCTATCTCTATGATGTAACCAGAGTCTCTCCTGCTAGTCATTCTATCTCTATGGTGTAACCAGAGTCACTATTGCTAGTCATTCTATCTCTATGTTGTAACCAGCGTCTCTATTGCTAGTCATTCCATCTCTATGATGTAACCAGAGTCTATCCTGCTAGTCATTCTATCTCTATGATGTAACTGAGTTTCTATTGCTAGTCATTCTATCTCTATGGTGTAACCAGAGTCACTATTGCTAGTCATTCTATCTCTATGGTGTAACCAGAGTGTCTCCTGCTAGTAATTCTATCTCTATGATGTAACCAGAGTCTATATTGCTAGTGATTCTATCTCTATGATATAACCAGAGTCTCTATTGCTAGTCATTCTATCTCTATGATGTAACCAGAGTCTCTCCTGCTAGTCATTCTATCTCTATGGTGTAACCAGAGTCACTATTGCTAGTCATTCTATCTCTATGGTGTAACCAGAGTGTCTCCTGCTAGTCATTCTATCTCTATGATGTAACCAGAGTCTCTATTGCTATTCATTATATCTATATGATGTAACCAGACTCTCTCCTGCTAGTCATTCTATCTCTATGATGTAACCAGAGTTTCTATTGCTAGTCATTCTATCACTATGATGTAACCAGAGTCACTATTGCTAGTCATTCTATCTCTATGGTGTAACCAGAGTGTCTCCTGCTAGTCATTCTATCTCTATGATGTAACCAGAGTCTCTATTGCTATTCATTATATCTCTATGATGTAACCAGACTCTCTCCTGCTAGTCATTCTATCTCTATGATGTAACCAGAGTCTCTATTGCTAGTCATTCTATCACTATGATGTAACCAGAGTCTCTATTGCTAGTCATTATATCTCTATGATGTAACCAGAGTTTCTATTGCTAGTCATTCTATCTCTATGATGTAACCAGAGTCTCTCCTGCTAGTCATTCTATCTCTATGGTGTAACCAGAGTCACTATTGCTAGTCATTCTATCTCTATGGTGTAACCAGAGTGTCTCCTGCTAGTCATTCTATCTCTATGATGTAACCAGAGTCTCTATTGCTATTCATTATATCTCTATGATGTAACCAGAGTCTCTATTGCTAGTCATTCTATCTCTATGATGTAACCAGAGTCTCTATTGCTTGTCATTCTATCTCTATGATGTAACCAGTCTCTCTCCTGCTAGTAATTATATCTCTATGATGTAACCAGAGTCTCTATTGCTAGTCATTCTATCTCTATGATGTAACCAGAGTCTCTCCTGCTAGTCATTCTATCTCTATGGTGTAACCAGAGTCACTATTGCTAGTCATTCTATCTCTATGTTGTAACCAGCGTCTCTATTGCTAGTCATTCTATCTCTATGGTGTAACCAGAGTCTCTCCTCAAGTCATTATATCTCTATGATGTAACCAGAGTCTCTCCTCAAGTCATTATATCTCTATGATGTAACCAGCATCTCTCCTGCTCGTCATTCTATCTCTATGATGTAACCAGAGTCTCTATTGCTAGTCATTCTATCTCTATGATGTACCCAGAGTCTCTTTTGCTAGTCATTCTATCTCTATGATGTAACCAGTCTCTCCTGCTAGTCATTCTATCTCTATGATGTAACCAGAGTCTCTATTGCTCGTCATTCTATCTCTGTGATGTAACCAGAGTCTCTCGTGCTAGTCATTCCATCTCTATGATGTAACCAGAGTCTATCCTGCTAGTCATTCTATATCTATGATGTAACCAGAGTCTCTATTTCTAGTCATTCCATCTCTATGATGTAACCCGATTCTATCCTGCTAGTCATTCTATCTCTATGATGTAACCAGAGTATCTATTGCTAGTCATTCTATCTCTATGATGTAACCAGAGTCTCTCCTGCTAGTCATTCTATCTCTATGATGTAACCAGAGTCTCTCCTGCTAGTCATTCTATCTCTATGGTGTAACCAGAGTCACTTTTGCTAGTCATTCTATCTCTATGGTGTAACCAGAGTGTCTCCTGCTAGTCATTCTATCTCTATGATGTCACCAGAGTCTATATTGCTAGTGATTCTATCTCTATGATATAACCAGAGTCTCTATTGCTAGTCATTCTATCTCTATGATGTAACCAGAGTCTCTCCTGCTAGTCATTCTATCTCTATGGTGTAACCAGAGTCACTATTGCTAGTCATTCTATCTCTATGGTGTAACCAGAGTGTCTCCTGCTAGTCATTCTATCTCTATGATATAACCAGAGTCTCTATTGCTATTCATTATATCTCTATGATGTAACCAGACTCTCTCCTGCTAGTCATTCTATCTCTATGATGTAACCAGAGTCTCTATTGCTAGTCATTCTATCACTATGATGTAACCAGAGTCACTATTGCTAGTCATTCTATCTCTATGGTGTAACCAGAGTGTCTCCTGCTAGTCATTCTATCTCTATGATCTAACCAGAGTCTCTATTGCTATTCATTATATCTCTATGATGTAACCAGACTCTCTCCTGCTAGTCATTCTATCTCTATGATGTAACCAGAGTCTCTATTGCTAGTCATTCTATCACTATAATGTAACCAGAGTCTCTATTGCTAGTCATTCTATCTCTATGATGTAACCAGAGTCTCTCCTGCTAGTAATTCTATCTCTATGATGTAACCAGAGTCTCTATTGCTAGTCATTCTATCTCTATGATGTAACCAGAGTCTCTCCTGCTAGTCATTCTATCTCTATGGTGTAACCAGAGTCACTATTGCTAGTCATTCTATCTCTATGTTGTAACCAGCGTCTCTATTGCTAGTCATTCTATCTCTATGGTGTAACCAGAGTCTCTCCTCAAGTCATTATATCTCTATGATGTAACCATAGTCTCTCCTCAAGTCATTATATCTCTATGATGTAACCAGCATCTCTCCTGCTCGTCATACTATCTCTATGATGTAACCAGAGTCTCTATTGCTAGTCATTCTATCTCTATGATGTACCCAGAGTCTCTTTTGCTAGTCATTCTATCTCTATGATGTAACCAGTCTCTCCTGCTAGTCATTCTATCTCTATGATGTAACCAGAGTCTCTATTGCTCGTCATTCTATCTCTGTGATGTAACCAGAGTCTCTCGTGCTAGTCATTCCATCTCTATGATTTAACCAGAGTCTATCCTGCTAGTCATTCTATATCTATGATGTAACCAGAGTCTCTATTGCTAGTCATTCCATCTCTATGATGTAACCCGATTCTATCCTGCTAGTCATTCTATCTCTATGATGTAACCAGAGTCTCTATTGCTAGTCATTCTACCTCTATGATATAACCAGAGTCTCTATTGCTAGTCATTCTATCTCTATGGTGTAACCAGAGTCACTATTGCTAGTCATTCTATCTCTATGTTGTAACCAGCGTCTCTATTGCTAGTCATTCCATCTCTATGATGTAACCCGATTCTATCCTGCTAGTCATTCTATCTCTATGATGTAACCAGAGTCTCTATTGCTAGTCATTCTACCTCTATGATATAACCAGAGTCTCTATTGCTAGTCATTATATCTATATGATGTAACCAGAGTCTCTATTGCTAGTCATTCTATCTCTATGATGTAACCAGAGTCTCTCCTGCTAGTCATTCTATCTCTATGATGTAACCAGAGTCTCTATTGCTAGTCATTCCATCTCTATGATGTAACCAGAGTCTATCCTGCTAGTCATTCTATCTCTATGATGTAACCAGAGTCTCTATTGCTAGTCATTCTATCTCTATGATGTAACCAGAGTCTCTCCTGCTAGTCATTCTATCTCTATGGTGTAACCAGAGTCACTTTTGCTAGTCATTCTATCTCTATGGTGTAACCAGAGTGTCTCCTGCTAGTCATTCTATCTCTATGATGTAACCAGAGTCTATATTGCTAGTGATTCTATCTCTATGATATAACCAGAGTCTCTATTGCTAGTCATTCTATCTCTATGATGTAACCAGAGTCTCTCCTGCTAGTCATTCTATCTCTATGGTGTAACCAGAGTCACTATTGCTAGTCATTCTATCTCTATGGTGTAACCAGAGTGTCTCCTGCTAGTCATTCTATCTCTATGATGTAACCAGAGTCTCTATTGCTATTCATTATATCTCTATGATGTAACCAGACTCTCTCCTGCTAGTAATTCTATCTCTATGATGTAACCAGAGTCTCTATTGCTAGTCATTCTATCACTATGATGTAACCAGAGTCACTATTGCTAGTCATTCTATCTCTATGGTGTAACCAGAGTGTCTCCTGCTAGTCATTCTATCTCTATGATCTAACCAGAGTCTCTATTGCTATTCATTATATCTCTATGATGTAACCAGACTCTCTCCTGCTAGTCATTCTATCTCTATGATGTAACCAGAGTCTCTATTGCTAGTCATTCTATCACTATAATGTAACCAGAGTCTCTATTGCTAGTCATTCTATCTCTATGATGTAACCAGAGTCTCTATTGCTATTCATTCTATCTCTATGATGTAACCAGAGTCTCTCCTGCTAGTCATTCTATCTCTATGGTGTAACCAGAGTCACTATTGCTAGTCATTCTATCTCTATGTTGTAACCAGCGTCTCTATTGCTAGTCATTCTATCTCTATTGTGTAACCAGAGTCTCTCCTGCTAGTCATTCTATCTCTATGATGTAACCAGAGTCTCTATTGCTAGTCATTCCATCTCTATGATGTAACCAGAGTCTATCCTGCTAGTCATTCTATCTCTATGATGTAACCAGAGTCTCTATTGCTAGTCATTCTATCTCTATGATGTAACCAGAGTCTCTCCTGCTAGTCATTCTATCTCTATGGTGTAACCAGAGTCACTATTGCTAGTCATTCTATCTCTATGGTGTAACCAGAGTGTCTCCTGCTAGTCATTCTATCTCTATGATGTAACCAGAGTCTCTATTGCTATTCATTATATCTCTATGATGTAACCAGACTCTCTCCTGCTAGTCATTCTATCTCTATGATGTAACCAGAGTCTCTATTGCTAGTCATTCTATCTCTATGATGTAACCAGAGTCTCTATTGCGAGTCAATCTATCTCTATGATGTAACCAGAGTCTCTTTTGCTAGTCATTCTATCTCTATGATGTAACCAGAGTCTCTCCTGCTATTCATTCTATCTCTATGATGTAACCAGAGTCTCTATTGCTAGTCATTCTATCTCTATGATGTAACCATCATCTCTCCTGCTCGTCATTCTATCTCTATGATGTAACCAGAGTCTCTATTGCTAGTCGTTCTATCTCTATGATGTAACCAGAGTCTCTCCTGCTAGTCATTCCATCTCTATGGTGTAACCAGAGTCACTATCATTTACATTTACATTTAAGTCATTTAGCAGACGCTCTTATCCAGAGCGACTTACAAATTGGTGAATTCACCTTCTGACATCAGTGGAACAGCCACTTTACAATAGTGCATCTAAGTCATTTAAGGGGGGGTGAGAAGGATTGCTTTATCCTATCCTAGGTATTCCTTGAAGAGGTGGGGTTTCAGGTGTCTCCGGAAGGTGGTGATTGACTCCGCTGTCCTGGCGTCGTGAGGGAGTTTGTTCCACCATTGGGGGGCCAGAGCAGCGAACAGTTTTGACTGGGCTGAGCGGGACTATTGCTAGTCATTCTATCTCTATATTGTAACCAGAGTCTCTATTGCTAGTCATTCTATCACTATGATGTAACCAGAGTCACTATTGCTAGTCATTCTATCTCTATGGTGTAACCAGAGTGTCTCCTGCTAGTCATTCTATCTCTATGATCTAACCAGAGTCTCTATTGCTATTCATTATATCTCTATGATGTAACCAGACTCTCTCCTGCTAGTCATTCTATCTCTATGATGTAACCAGAGTCTCTATTGCTAGTCATTCTATCACTATAATGTAACCAGAGTCTCTATTGCTAGTCATTCTATCTCTATGATGTAACCAGAGTCTCTATTGCTATTCATTCTATCTCTATGATGTAACCAGAGTCTCTCCTGCTAGTCATTCTATCTCTATGGTGTAACCAGAGTCACTATTGCTAGTCATTCTATCTCTATGTTGTAACCAGCGTCTCTATTGCTAGTCATTCTATCTCTATTGTGTAACCAGAGTCTCTCCTGCTAGTCATTCTATCTCTATGATGTAACCAGAGTCTCTATTGCTAGTCATTCCATCTCTATGATGTAACCAGAGTCTATCCTGCTAGTCATTCTATCTCTATGATGTAACCAGAGTCTCTATTGCTAGTCATTCTATCTCTATGATGTAACCAGAGTCTCTCCTGCTAGTCATTCTATCTCTATGGTGTAACCAGAGTCACTATTGCTAGTCATTCTATCTCTATGGTGTAACCAGAGTGTCTCCTGCTAGTCATTCTATCTCTATGATGTAACCAGAGTCTCTATTGCTATTCATTATATCTCTATGATGTAACCAGACTCTCTCCTGCTAGTCATTCTATCTCTATGATGTAACCAGAGTCTCTATTGCTAGTCATTCTATCTCTATGATGTAACCAGAGTCTCTATTGCGAGTCAATCTATCTCTATGATGTAACCAGAGTCTCTTTTGCTAGTCATTCTATCTCTATGATGTAACCAGAGTCTCTCCTGCTATTCATTCTATCTCTATGATGTAACCAGAGTCTCTATTGCTAGTCATTCTATCTCTATGATGTAACCATCATCTCTCCTGCTCGTCATTCTATCTCTATGATGTAACCAGAGTCTCTATTGCTAGTCGTTCTATCTCTATGATGTAACCAGAGTCTCTCCTGCTAGTCATTCCATCTCTATGGTGTAACCAGAGTCACTATCATTTACATTTACATTTAAGTCATTTAGCAGACGCTCTTATCCAGAGCGACTTACAAATTGGTGAATTCACCTTCTGACATCAGTGGAACAGCCACTTTACAATAGTGCATCTAAGTCATTTAAGGGGGGTGAGAAGGATTGCTTTATCCTATCCTAGGTATTCCTTGAAGAGGTGGGGTTTCAGGTGTCTCCGGAAGGTGGTGATTGACTCCGCTGTCCTGGCGTCGTGAGGGAGTTTGTTCCACCATTGGGGGGCCAGAGCAGCGAACAGTTTTGACTGGGCTGAGCGGGACTATTGCTAGTCATTCTATCTCTATATTGTAACCAGCGTCTCTATTGCTAGTCATTCTATCTCTATGGTGTAACCAGAGTCTCTATTGCTAGTCATTCCATCTCTATGATGTAACCAGAGTCTATCCTGCTAGTCATTCTATCTCTATGATGTAACCAGAGTCTCTATTGCTAGTCATTCTATCTCTATGATGTAACCAGAGTCTCTATTGCTAGTCATTCTATCTCTATGATGTAACCAGAGTCTCTCCTGCTCGTCATTCTATCTCTATGGTGTAACCAGAGTCACTATTGCTAGTCATTCTATCTCTATGATGTAACCAGAGTCTCTATTGCTAGTCATTCTATCACTATGATGTAACCAGAGTCACTATTGCTAGTCATTCTATCTCTATGGTGTAACCAGAGTGTCTCCTGCTAGTCATTCTATCTCTATGATGTAACCAGAGTCTCTATTGCTATTCATTATATCTCTATGATGTAACCAGAGTCTCTATTGCTAGTCATTCTATCACTATGATGTAACCAGAGTCTCTATTGCTAGTCATTCTATCTCTATGATGTAACCAGAGTCTCTATTGCTATTCATTATATCTCTATGATGTAACCAGACTCTCTCCTGCAAGTCATTATATCTCTATGCTGTAACCAGAGTCTTTCCTGCTAGTCATTATATCTCTATGATGTACCCAGAGTCTCTCCTGCTAGTCATTCTATCTCTATGATGTAACCAGAGTCTCTCCTGCTAGTCATTCTATCTCTATGATGTAACCAGAGTCTCTCCTGCTAGTCATTCTATCTCTATGATGTAACCAGAGTCTCTCCTGCTAGTCATTATATCTCTATGAAGTAACCAGAGTCTCTCCTGCTAGTCATTCTATCTCTATGATGTAACCAGAGTCTCTCCTGCTAGTCATTCTATCTCTATGATATAACCAGTGTCTCTCCTGCTAGTCATTCTATCTCTATGATGTAACCAGAGTCTCTATTGCTAGTCATTCTATCTCTATGATGTAACCATAGTCTCTCCTGCTAGTCATTCTATCTCTATGATGTAACCAGAGTCTCTCCTGCTAGTCATTCTATCTCTATGGTGTAACCAGCATCTCTTCTGCTAGTCATTCTATCTCTATGGTGTAACCAGCATCCCTTCTGCTAGTCATTCTATCTCTATGGTGTAACCAGCATCTCTCCTGCTAGTCATTATATCTCTATGGTGTAACCAGATTCTCTCCTGCTAGTCATTCTATCTCTATGATGTAACCAGAGTCTCTCCTGCTAGTCATTCTATCTCAATGGTGTAACCAGCATCTCTTCTGCTAGTCATTCTATATCTATGATGTAACCAGAGTCTCTCCTGCTAGTCATTCTATATCTATGGTGTAACCAGCATCTCTTCTGCTAGTCATTATATCTCTATGGTGTAACCAGCATCTCTATTGCTAGTCATTCTATCTCTATTGTGTAAGCAGCATCTCTTCTGCATGGCAGACTGCTGCTGTCCCCAAATGAACCTAGCTGAGTAGCATGCCGACTGGTCATTTCCAATGGCTGATGCTGATCACACAGGAACAGTGAGTAGGTTTGAATGAGTAAAACATATCCAGAATATGTCCTTCATACACTGGTATAATTTACCATAGCCAGGTCCCACGTTGGGGACTTTATTCACTTCCTGTCATGCCATGGCTGTGATTTTAAAGAGTCAAATCCCCCCCCCCCCGACACACACACTTTCCTCTCTCTCCCTCTTTCTCTCTCTCTGAGGTGTAGTAAATTAGAGCAAGGGCTTGGCTTTAGCGGTCTGTCTGAGTCCTTAGTGTCTGATGACACAGCATCCTTCTGTACTGCCGAGAGGAGGAGAGGGGGAGTAGAGATGGAGGGAGAGGGAGAGGGGAGGGGGAGGGGGAGGGGGAGGGGGAGGGATGGGGTTTGGGAGGGGGAGCACACCACACGGGACATCAAGAGGGGATTGATACTCAGTGGAGTTGGACTGGCTATATACACTCTTAGAAAAAAGGGTTCCAAATAGGTTCTTCGGCTGTCCCCGTAGGATAACCCTTTTTGGTTCCATGTAGAATCCTCTGTGACAAGGGTTCTACTTGAAACCAGAAGGGTTCAACCTGGAACCAAAAAGGATTATTCAAAGTGTTCTCCTATGGGGACAGTCGAAGAACCCTTTTAGGTTCTAGATAGCACCCTTTTTTACAAGAGTGTAGTACATATGTGTGCCAGGGATTGTGGGAGGGAGTGAAGGAGGGAGCGAGGGAGGGAGGTAGTGTGGTTGGATAATGATGTGTGAGATTTAAAGTACATGTGGTTGCGTAAATGCTGGCCAGTAGGTTATGTATGCTGTATACCGTAATGTGACCATCATCTCTGGATGTATTAATGCTAACGTTTCAGCAAGGGTTTACAATGGTTTCTCTCACTGAATGTGTTTCTGTTTGCGAAGGTCATTGATGTCTTAGACGATGATTCAGACAAAAATCCTGGCTGAAGTCAGGTGTTTGAAGAACAGTCTAATTACCCCCCCCCCCAGCTGTGATTGGCTACTCCCCCCTCCCTCAATGGCCTACGCTCGATTGTTTCCCGTTTAGCCTTCTGTCATGTCTTTATCTTTCTCTCTGCTGCATGCTGCCTACCCATCCCTCTCCTCCCTCCCTCCCTCCCTCCCTCCCTACATCTACCCATCCCTCTCCTCCCTCCCTCCCTCCCTACATCTACCCATCCCTCTCCTCCCTCCCTCCCTACATCTACCCATCCCTCTCCTCCCTCCCTCCCTCCCTCCCTACATCTACCCATCCCTCTCCTTCCTCCCTCCCTCCCTACATCTACCCATCCCTCTCCTCCCTCCCTCCCTCCCTACATCTACCCATCCCCTCCCTCCCTCCCTCCCTCCCTCCCTCCCTCCCTCCCTCCCTCCCTCCCTCCCTCCCTCCCTCCCTCCCTCCCTCCCTCCCTCCCTCCCCCTCCCTCCCTCCCCCTCCCTCCCTACATCTACCCATCCCTTTCCTCCTCCCTCCCTCCCAACATCTACCCATCCCTCTCCTCCCTCCCTCCTCCCTCCCCCTCCCTCCCTCCCTCCCTCCCTACACCCCTCCCTCCCTCCCTCCCTCCCTCCCTCCCTCCCTACATCTACCCCCTCCCTCCCTCCCTACATCTACCCATCCCTTTCCTCCCTCCCCTCCCTCCCTACATCTACCCATCCCTCTCCTCCCTCCCTCCCTCCCCCTCCCTACATCTACCCTCCCTCCCTCCCTCCCTCCCTCCCTCCCTACATCTACCCATCCCTCTCCTCCCTCCCTCCCATCCCTCCCTCCCTCCCTCCCTCCCTCCCTCCCTCCCTCCCTCCCTCCCTCCCTCCCTCCCTCCCTCCCTCCCTCCCTCCCTCCCTCCCTCCCTCCCTCCCTCCCTCCATCTACCCATCCCTCTCCTCCCTCCCTCCCTCCCTACATCTACCCTTCCCCTCTTCCCCTCCCTCCCTCCCTCCCTCCATCTTCACATCCCTCTCCCCTCCCTCCCTCCCTCCCTACATCTACCCATCCCTATCCTCCCTCCCTCCCTACATCTACACATCCCTCTCCTCCCTCCCTCCCTCCCTCCCCTACATCTACCCATCTACCCCTCCCTCCCAACATCTACCCATCCTCTCCCTCCCTCCCTCCCTCCCTCCCTCCCTCCCTCCCTCCCTCCCTCCCTCCCTCCCTCCCTCCCTCCTCCCTCCCTCCCTCCCTCCCTCCCCTCCCCCTACATCTACCCATCCCTTTCCTCCCTCCCTCGCTCCCTCCCTACATCTACCCATCCCTTTCCTCCCTCCCCTCCCTACATCTACCCATCCCCTCCTCCTCCCTCCCTCCCTCCCTCCCTCCCTACATCTTTACATTTACATTTACATTTAGGTCATTTAGCAGACGCTCTTATCCAGAGCGACTTACAAATTGGTGAATTCACCTTCTGACATCCAGTGGAACAGCCACTTTACAATAGTGCATCTAAATCATTTAAGGGGGGGGGTGAGAAGGATTACTTATCCTATCCTAGGTATTCCTTGAAGAGGTGGGGTTTCAGGTGTCTCCGGAAGGTGGTGATTGACTCCGCTGTCCTGGCGTCGTGAGGGAGTTTGTTCCACCATTGGGGGGCCAGAGCAGCGAACAGTTTTGACTGGGCTGAGCGGGAACTGTACTTCCTCAGTGGTAGGGAGGCGAGCAGGCCAGAGGTGGATGAACGCAGTGCCCTTGTTTGGGTGTAGGGCCTGATCAGAGCCTGGAGGTACTGCGGTGCCGTTCCCCTCACAGTTCCGTAGGCAAGCACCATGGTCTTGTAGCGGATGCGAGCTTCAACTGGAAGCCAGTGGAGAGAGCGGAGAAGCGGGGTGATGTGAGAGAACTTGGGAAGGTTGAACACCAGACGGGCTGCGGCGTTCTGGATGAGTTGTAGGGGTTTAATGGCACAGGCAGGGAGCCCAGCCAACAGCGAGTTGCAGTAATCCAGACGGGAGATGACAAGTGCCTGGATTAGGACCTGCGCCGCTTCCTGTGTGAGGCAGGGTCGTACTCTGCGGATGTTGTAGAGCATGAACCTACAGGAACGGGCCACCGCCTTGATGTTAGTTGAGAACGACAGGGTGTTGTCCAGGATCACGCCAAGGTTCTTAGCGCTCTGGGAGGAGGACACAATGGAGTTGTCAACCGTGATGGCGAGATCATGGAACGGGCAGTCCTTCCCCGGGAGGAAGAGCAGCTCCGTCTTGCCGAGGTTCAGCTTGAGGTGGTGATCCGTCATCCACACTGATATGTCTGCCAGACATGCAGAGATGCGATTCGCCACCTGGTCATCAGAAGGGGGAAAGGAGAAGATTAATTGTGTGTCGTCTGCATAGCAATGATAGGAGAGACCATGTGAGGTTATGACAGAGCCAAGTGACTTGGTGTATAGCGAGAATAGGAGAGGGCCTAGAACAGAGCCCTGGGGGACACCAGTGGTGAGAGCGCGTGGCGAGGAGACAGATTCTCGCCACGCCACCTGGTAGGAGCGACCTGTCATGTAGGACGCAATCCAAGCGTGGGCCGCGCCGGAGATGCCCAACTCGGAGAGGGTGGAGAGGAGGATCTGATGGTTCACAGTATCGAAGGCAGCCGATAGGTCTAGAAGGATGAGAGCAGAGGAGAGAGAGTTAGCTTTAGCAGTGCGGAGCGCCTCCGTGATACAGAGAAGAGCAGTCTCAGTTGAATGACTAGTCTTGAAACCTGACTGATTTGGATCAAGAAGGTCATTCTGAGAGAGATAGCAGGAGAGCTGGCCAAGGACGGCACGTTCAAGAGTTTTGGAGAGAAAAGAAAGAAGGGATACTGGTCTGTAGTTGTTGACATCGGAGGGATCGAGTGTAGGTTTTTTCAGAAGGGGTGCAACTCTCGCTCTCTTGAAGACGGAAGGGACGTAGCCAGCGGTCAGGGATGAGTTGATGAGCGAGGTGAGGTAAGGGAGAAGGTCTCCGGAAATGGTCTGGAGAAGAGAGGAGGGGATAGGGTCAAGCGGGCAGGTTGTTGGGCGGCCGGCCGTCACAAGAAGCGAGATTTCATCTGGAGAGAGAGGGGAGAAAGAGGTCAGAGCACAGGGTAGGGCAGTGTGAGCAGAACCAGCGGTGTCGTTTGACTTAGCAAACGAGGATCGGATGTCGTCGACCTTCTTTTCAAAATGGTTGACGAAGTCATCTGCAGAGAGGGAGGAGGGGGGAGGGGGAGGAGGATTCAGGAGGGAGGAGAAGGTGGCAAAGAGCTTCCTAGGGTTAGAGGCAGATGCTTGGAATTTAGAGTGGTAGAAAGTGGCTTTAGCAGCAGAGACAGAGGAGGAAAATGTAGAGAGGAGGGAGTGAAAGGATGCCAGGTCCGCAGGGAGGCGAGTTTTCCTCCATTTCCGCTCGGCTGCCCGGAGCACTGTTCTGTGAGCTCGCAATGAGTCGTCGAGCCACGGAGCGGGAGGGGAGGACCGAGCCGGCCTGGAGGATAGGGGACATAGAGAGTCAAAGGATGCAGAAAGGGAAGAGAGGAGGGTTGAGGAGGCAGAATCAGGAGATAGGTTGGAGAAGGTATGAGCAGAGGGAAGAGATGATAGGATGGAAGAGGAGAGAGTAGCGGGGGAGAGAGAGCGAAGGTTGGGACGGCGCGATACCATCCGAGTAGGGGCAGTGTGGGAAGTGTTGGATGAGAGCGAGAGGGAAAAGGATACAAGGTAGTGGTCGGAGACTTGGAGGGGAGTTGCAATGAGGTTAGTGGAAGAACAGCATCTAGTAAAGATGAGGTCGAGCGTATTGCCTGCCTTGTGAGTAGGGGGGGAAGGTGAGAGGGTGAGGTCAAAAGAGGAGAGGAGTGGAAAGAAGGAGGCAGAGGACTGTGAGAGGTGAGCCGTCCTCATGAAAGGAGCTTATCAAGGCATCAAGCTCATTGATGAACTCTCCGAGGGAACCTGGAGGGCGATAAATGATAAGGATGTTAAGCTTGAAAGGGCTGGTAACTGTGACAGCATGGAATTCAAAGGAGGCGATAGACAGATGGGTAAGGGGAGAAAGAGAGAATGACCACTTGGGAGAGATGAGGATCCCGGTGCCACCACCCCGCTGACCAGAAGCTCTCGGGGTGTGCGAGAACACGTGGGCGGACGAAGAGAGAGCAGTAGGAGTAGCAGTGTTATCTGTGGTGATCCATGTTTCCGTCAGTGCCAAGAAGTCGAGGGACTGGAGGGAGGCATAGGCTGAGATGAAGTCTGCCTTGTTGGCCGCAGATCGGCAGTTCCAGAGGCTACCGGAGACCTGGAACTCCACGTGGGTCGTGCGCGCTGGGACCACCAGATTAGGGTGGCCGCGGCCACGCGGTGTGGAGCGTTTGTATGGTCTGTGCAGAGAGGAGAGAACAGGGATAGATAGACACATAGTTGACAGGCTACAGAAGAGGCTACGCTAATGCAAAGGAGATTGGAATGACAAGTGGACTACACATCTCGAATGTTCAGAAAGTTAAAATTTAGTAGCAAGTATCTTATTGACTAAAATGATTGAAATGATACAGTACTGCTGGAGTAGGCTAGCTGGCAGTGGCTGCGTTGTTGACTTTGTAGGCTAGCTGGCAGTGGCTGCGTTGTTGACACTACACTAATCAAGTCGTTCCGTCGAGTGTAATAGTTTCTACAGTGCTGCTATTCGGGGGCTAGCTGGCTAGCTAGCAGTGTTGATTGCGTTACGTTACGTTAAAAGAACGACAATAGCTGGCTAGCTGACCTAGAAAATCGCTCTAGACTACACAATTGTCTTAGATACAAAGATGGCTATGTAGCTAGCTAGCTACGATCAAACAAATCAAACCGTTGTACTGTAATGAAGTGAAATGAAAATGTGATACTACCTGTGGAGTGAAGCGGAATGTTGACCGGGTAGTTGAAGTTCTATTCGGTAGAGGTTGGCTAGCTGTTGGCTAGCTAGCTAGCAGTATCTCCTACGTTAAGGACGACAAACAGCTGGCTAGCTAACCTCGGTAAATTAAGATAATCACTCTAAGTCTACACACTCTAAACTACACAATTATCTTGGAAACGAAGACAGCAAAGACAACTATGTAGCTAGCTAACACTACACTAATCGAGTCGTTCAGTTGAGTGTAATAGTTTCTACAGTGCTGGTGGACGGTAGACGTTAGCTAGCTGCTTAGCTAGCTGCTGGGCAGATAGCAGTGTAGACTACGTTAGGACGACGAAATACGATAATTACGCAATTATCTTTGATACAAAGACGGCTATGTAGCTAGCTAAGAAGAAATTGCTAAGATTAGACAAATCAAACCGTTGTACTATAATGAAATGTAATGAAAAGTTATACTACCTGCAGACAGATGTGTAGATGCGACCGCTCGCTCCAACCCGGAACCGGAAGCTACATCTACCCATCCCTTTCCTCCCTCCCTCCCTCCCTCCCTCCCTCCCTCCCTCCCTCCCTCCCTCCCTCCCTCCCTCCCTCCCTCCCTCCCTCCCTCCCTCCCTCCCTACATCTACCCTCCCTCTCTTCCCTCCCTCCCTCCCTCCATCTTCACATCCCTCTCCTCCCTCCCTCCCTCCCTACATCTACCCATCCCTATCCTCCCTCCCTCCCTCCCTACATCTACCCTCCCTCTCCTCCCTCTCTCCCTACATCTACCCATCCCTATCCCCCTCCCTCCCTCCCCTCCCTCCATCTCCCTCCATCCCTCTCCCTCCCTCCTCTCCCTCCATCTACCCATCCCTCCCTTCCTCCCTCCCTCCCTCATCTCCCCCTCCCTCCCTCCCTCCCTCCCTCCCTCCCTACATCCCTACCCCTCCCTCCCTCCCTCCCTCCCTCCCTCCCTCCCTCCATCTAACCCATCCCTCTCCTCCCTCCCTCCCTCCCTACATCTACCCATCCCTCTCCTCCCTCCCTCCCTCCATCTACCCATCCCTCTCCTCCCTCCCTACATCTACCCTTCCCCTCTCTCCCTCCCTCCCTCCCTCCATCTTCACATCCCTCTCCTCCCTCCCTCCCTCCCCACATCTACCCATCCCTATCCTCCCTCCCCTCCCTACATCTACCCATCCCTCTCCTCCCTCTCTCCCTACATCTACCCATCCCTCTCCTCCCTCCATCTACACATCCCTCTCCCTCCCTCCCTCCCTCCCTCCCTCCCTCCCTCCCTCCCTCCCTCCCTCCCTCCCTCCCTCCCTCCCTCCCTCCCTCCCTCCCTCTACATCTACCCATCCCTCCCTCCCTCCCTCCCTCCCTCCATCCCTCCCTCCCTCCATCCCCCTCCCTCCCTCCCTCCCTCCCTCCCTCCCTCCCTCCCCCTCCCTCCCTCCCTCCCTCCTCTACCCATCCCTTTCCCCTCCCTCCCTACATCCCTCCCTCCCTCCCTCCCTCCCTCCCTCCCTCCCCTCCCTCCCTCCCTCCCTCCCTCCCTCCCTCCCTCCCTCCCTCCCCTCCCTCCCTCTCCCTCTACCCATCCCTTTCCTCCCTCCCTCCCTACATCTACCCATCCCTCTCCTCCCTCCCTCCCTCCCTCCCTCCCTCCCTCCCTCCCTCCCTCCCTCCCTCCCTCCCTCCCTCCCTCCCTCCCTCCCTCCTACTACATACCCATCCCTTTCCTCCCTCCCTCCCTACATCTACCCATCCCTCCCTCCCTCCCCTCCCTCCCTCCCTCCCTCCCTCCCCCTCCCTCCCTCCCTCCCTCCCTCCCTCCCTCCCTCCCTCCCCTCCCTCCCTCCCTCCCTCCCTCCCTCCCTCCCTCCATCTACCCATCCCTCTCCTCCCTCCCTCCCTCCCTACATCTACCCTTCCCCCATCTTCCTCCCTCCCTACATCTACCATCCCTCCCTCCCTCCCTCCCTCCCTACATCTACCCATCCCTTTCCTCCCTACCTCCCCCTCCCTCCCTCCCTCCCTCCCTCCCTCCCTCCCTCCCTCCCTCCCTCCCTCCCTCCCCCTCCCTCCCTCCCTCCCTCCATCTACCCATCCCTCCCTCCCTCCCTCCCTCCCTCCCTCCCTCCCTCCCTCCCTCCCTCCCTCCCTCCCTCCCTCCTCCCTCCCTCCCTCCCTCCATCTACCCATCCCTCTCCTCCCTCCCTCCCTCCCTACATCTACCCTTCCCTCTTCCTCCCTCCCTCCATCTTCACATCACTCCCTCCCTCCCTCCCTCCCTACCCATCCCTATCCTCCCTCCCTCCCTACATCTACCCATCCCTCCCTCCCTCATCTACCCACCCCTCCCTCCCTCCCCTCCTCCCCATCCCTCTCCTCCCCTCCCTCCCTCCCTCCCTCCCTCCCTCCCTCCCTCCCCCTCCCTCCCTCCCCTCCCTCCCTCCCCATCTACCCATCCCTCCCTCCCTCCCTCCCTCCCTCCCTCCCTCCCTCCCTCCCTCCATCCCTACCCCCTCCCCTACCCATCCCTCTCCTCCCTCCCTCCCTCCCTACATCTACCCTCCCTCTTCTCCCTCCCTCCATCTTCACATCCCTCTCCTCCCTCCCTCCCTCCCTACATCTAGCCATCCATCTCTGCTTTGGCTCTCTCCCCTCTGCAGCTCTCATGGTTTTCTTCTGCATTCCTCCCTCTCCCCCTCCACCCCCTCATTCCCCTCTCTCTATCTCTCTCTTTCTCCTCCACTGCGTGCCCCCATTCCTATCTCTCTCTCTCCTTATTTTGCTCCCTCTCTCTTTGTCTGTCTTTGCTGCTGTCCCTGTATCCCTGCATTCCCCCTCCACATCCCTCTCTCACTGCTCCACTGCATGCCTCTCCCCCTCCCTCCTTCCTCTTCCTCTCTTTGGTTGTCTCTGCAGCTGCATTCTGCCTCCTATTCCTGCATATGTATTTCTCTTCAAAGCTTCTATTGTGGCTGATGACTTGCAGTAGCTTTGCAGCAAATCCGTCACATGAGACATTCCGTTTGCATTGTGTGTGTACTAGTATTTAGATCATTGGGACTGCATTCCTGTGTGTGTACTAGTATTTAGATCATTGGGACTGCATTCCTGTGTGTGTACTAGTATTTAGATCATTGGGACTGCATTCCTGTGTGTGTACTAGTATTTAGATCAGTGGGACTGCATTCCTGTGTGTGTACTAGTATTTAGATCAGTGGGACTGCATTCCTGTGTGTGTACTAGTATTTAGATCAGTGGGACTGCATTCCTGTGTGTGTACTAGTATTTAGATCAGTGGGACTGCATTCCTGTGTGTGTACTAGTATTTAGATCATTGGGGCTGCATTCCTGTGTGTGTACTAGTATTTAGATCAGTGGGACTGCATTCCTGTGTGTGTACTAGTATTTAGATCAGTGGGACTGCATTCCTGTGTGTGTACTAGTATTTAGATCAGTGGGACTGCATTCCTGTGTGTGTACTAGTATTTAGATCATTGGGACTGCATTCCTGTGTGTGTACTAGTATTTAGATCAGTGGGACTGCATTCCTGTGTGTACTAGTATTTAGATCAGTGGGACTGCATTCCTGTGTGTGTACTAGTATTTAGATCAGTGGGACTGCATTCCTGTGTGTGTACTAGTATAGGACCTGTGCCACTTTGTTTATTTGATTTTTTATTTAACCAGGTAGACCAGTTGAGAACAAGGTCTCATTTACAACTGTGACCTGGCCAAGATAAAGCAAAGCATTGTGACACAGACAACACAAACTTACACATGGAATAACATGGAATAAACAATAAACAAGCCAATAACACAATAAACAAGTCAATGACACAGTAGAAAAAAGAAAGTGTATATACTGTATGATGGTGTGTGTTTATGCATGTGAAGCGTGCCTTTGATTATCACACAGTGGGTCCAGCACACTCATGCATCAAACAGTTGATATGTATTGGCCCACTTCAATATGTCCAGGAATCGTAGGCTAGTTAGCCTACTCTCCTCTCCATAGTAATGGGCACCTCACTATGTCCTGGCTCCTATCCTCCTATAGGCTACATCCCCCTCTCCTTCCTTCTTCTTTCTCTCTCTCTCTCTCTCTCTCTCTCTCTCTCTCTCTCTCTCTTTCTCTCACTGACTGACTAACTGTCTGTTCCTCTATCCACAGCCATATACAGTAGCCAGTGAGTGTAGTCAATAGCAGATTCTCTCCCTCATCTCTCTCCACATCCGTCCAGCTTACAGACTTACCCTTTACAATTGAATTATGATTCTGTATGTACGTTGATTGCAGTATGCCATAGTGGATGACCTAAATTGAAACACAGGCCTAGCATATTAGCGATGAAACCAATGTATGGGGTGTGTGTGTGCATGCATGTGTGTATGTCAGTGTGTGTGTATGATGTGTCATCACAAAATGAAAACTGTTCGGGAGCAAATAACTGCAGATGTCAGCGAACTGGGAAAATCTCTACAGATTGGTCCAATGAAATATTGTATTGAGAATCTGTAGTTATTATGGCTCAATAATGTCAGTGAATCAAAGGCCTGTCAGAATATGAATGACTATTCCTGGCTGATAGCAGTAGATAAGATTAATATGATTCTTTAATCACATTTAATATGATTAATGACATTGGAATGTAACCATTTGGTGCCAATAAGACTATTAGAGCCATGCAAACAGAGGCTTACCTGTGTGTCCTAAACTAAAGCTATGTCCTCAGAGGGTCTGAGGTAAAAGTTGCCTTCACTCCCCAGGGAAGGAGGGAAGAAAGAGAGGGAGGGAAGGAGGAGTTGAAGATCAGGACAACCAGAGAGAACGCATACACCTAACATGAGGCTATAGGAACCAAATCTGTGGCCATGTTGACAATGAGCAGAGCAGGCCACTCATTACACGTCTCTTCTGTCATAGCAACATTTGACTCCCCACATTTCTTGGAATGTTAGATTTTTGCTGTAGCCCTAATTTGTACCTGGGCCTAATTTTAACCTACACCAGACAATGATTGGGGTAAATGATAGAGGCAGACAATTTTTTCTGACAGGAAGAAATGGTGAGGATTTGAGTTAGCCTAGCTATAGATAGTTTATGGTCAAAAAGAAAGGAGAGGAAGAAATATTTAGGGAAGGAGAGAGCGAGGGATCAGGGGAGAGTGAGGAGTGTTGTAATGCAGATAGTGAATACATTTAGTCTTTCCCCAGACTGCTCTGCAGCCACCATTCACTACTTTAATCTAATTAGCTTTCAGGACACTCCTGTCTCAGGACACCTCTCTTGTTGCCCAGCCGTTCCTTGCCAGTGTTTCCCTTGGAGTGTGTGACAAACGGACAGTCCCAGTGTGTGTGTGTGTGTGTGTGTGTGTGTGTGTGTGTGTGTGTGTGTGTGTGTGTGTGTGTGTGTGTGTGTGTGTGTGTGTGTGTGTGTGTGTGTGTGTGTGTGTGAGGGGGGGGGCTGTTTGCGATTGCATTTATGCATGAGCGCACACACGTGTGTTTGTGTGCATGCGTGTATGCACGCTTGTATGTGGATGTGTGTGTGCACAGGGAGTGAGAGGAAAGAGACATCACAGCAGAAGCGTGACCAGTAGACAATCAGCCATACTGTTAATTATAAGTGCCTACATGAACCTTTCTGGCTCCACTTCATTCATTAGTCCTGTTCCCAACCATACCCAGAGAGACAGAGAGAGAGAGAGGGGTGCTACGTAACACATGAGTCCAGATGATCAGATGATCTCGGCAGTATCTTCCTACTGTACAGTACAGTACAGTATTACACTCCACAGCTGTTGTGGGACTAGGGGAGAATATATAGGCCAGTATACCGCACCCCACGCAACATAGGCCAACACGCATAGAATTAAACACTAAAACATCTCAGCTCACCATACTACACACTGAACACAGATACAGCCCAATTCACACACAGTCAAACAACCCGTTACACTGTAAGCCCAACACATTTACAACAGAAACACAAAGTCAGACTAACACATTAAAAACTAAACTGTTCACATGGCATGCAGAACAACCAGACACATACACATTCAGAGAAAGAATCCACACCTACAAAGACATACAGTAGGTATATAGAGATGCCAAAAAGGACTTCAGACAAACTCTCTCTCTCTCACATGCACACACATACACACACACACACACCACGCACACACACCACACACACACACACACACACACACACACACACACACACACACACACACACACACACGCACACACACCACACACACACACACACACACACACACACACACACACACACACACACACACACACACACACACACACACACACACACACACACACACACACACACACACACACGCTCCTTCTCTCAGAACTCTGGGTCCAACCTCACCACAGCCAGCCCAGCCCCACTTGGCCCGGGCCTGTTTATGGGATGGGGAGTGGTTGTTGAGAGGCTGGAGTCAGCAGATCTTGGCTTGATCGATGGCATCGTTTGCAGTTCTTTTCCAGTAAGAGCTTTAAGCTGGGACTAGAAGACAACTATTTGGCCACAGATTGGAGAGAGGGGAGAGGAACACAGGAAGGAAGGAACAGACACAAACACTGGGATATCTGACTGTCACCGTCAGTCAGGGGCTCTTAGTTACTCTAACTGGAAGTGGTACAGTAGTTAGTACTTTTTGAAATGTTGAAAAACTTAATGACATTTGAAGTTTTTTAGTTATTAGGCTATTCAGACCTGGTCATTGAATTCCATTTGATATTTTTCACACATTCCGTAATAGTTGTGAAATATGTCTTCTCATTAGTAAAAGAGGCATGTACATGTGCTTTAGTGGAAGAGATTAAAGGTCATGGTTGACTTAAAGACATGCTCTGGAACTTTGCCGAGTACTAAGTATTTTTTAAACCTCCCGCTTTGGGCTGGATATGTCAATGTGTAGTTCATTCATGCAGAATCTATGAGCAGAATTAATTTCACCTCAACTAGCCACAAAATCCCTACTTTGAAAGTGACTGTTTTCCCTACATTTCCCCCAAGAGGGCCAGCTCCCTAGCAAGTTCTAGCCAAAGAGCTTCAGCCCTTCACTAGCAAGATACACACACACAGGAGAGAGAGAGAGCCTTGACGTGGTGCACATATCTGCACCTGTGTGACATAGTAAGCAATTTTACTTTGAGAACTACTGGCTAAAAAGTATGCAAATTACTAAAGAATCAGAATTCTCTGCCTTACTTTAAACAATGCTACCTAATATAATGTTTACATACCCTACATTATTCATCTCATATGTATACATATATACTGTACTCTATATCATCTACTGCATCTTTATGTAATACATGTATCACTAGCCACTTTAACTATGCCACTTTGTTTACATACTCATCTCATATGTATATACTGTACTCAATACCATCTACTGTATCTTGCCTATGCCGCTCTGTACCATCACTCATTCATATATCTTTATGTACATATTCTTTATCCCTTACACTTGTGTGTATAAGGTAGTAGTTTTGGAATTGTTAGCTAGATTACTTGTTGGTTATTACTGCATTGTCGGAACTAGAAGCACAAGCATTTCGCTACACTCGCATTAACATCTGCTAACCATGTGTATGTGACAAATAACATTTGATTTGATTTGATTTGATTTAGTATGTGCATAAAACACACGGTCAGCACATCTTAGGATATACCGTTTATACCTCAGTAACAAATAAGTTACCAATATTGGTTTACCCTCTTGTTGATTGCTTTTGGGAGGAAATGCACAGAGTACTCCTTATGGTGCCATGTTAAAGTGGGTTTAAACTTGAAAACTTCTTGTGGTCGTAATACAACAGAATTCTTCTTGTAGTGAATGGGCATGGCAAACTGAAGCAGCAAGTTCCATAAAATGAGTGGAGCCACCTTGTGTGTCCTGTGACTCAGAGATGAGGCCTGCAGTGACTCAGAGATCAGATCAGCCAATGAACAGTCAGCTTAGTGTACCTTAGTCATGACTTCCCATTTCTGTTATCTCAGCATGGGATGTACTGTATGTGTCATGAAACCCTGATGAAGGCAGCATAATTACATCGGAGCCATGAGATTGTGCAGCTTTTCTTTTCTACATGTCCTGTATGTGTCATGCCTTGCATTGCTCTTGTTAATGCATCTCTCTCTCTCTCTCTCTCTCTCTCTCTCTCTCTCTCTCTCTCTCTCTCTCTCTCTCTCTCTCTCTCTCTCCAGACGTTTATAGTCCTAAACAAAGGGAAAACAATCTTCCGCTTCCACGCCACGGACTCCTTGTACGTCATCAGCCCTTTTAGTCTCTTTAGGCGAATAGCAATTAAGATTTTGATACACTCATATCCTTTCAAGTGGTGCATTGTCTTGCTTTGAAATTATGATTTTGTTGTTTATCATGGGGAAATTACAGAGCATGTACATGTACTTCTTCAATGTACTGTACATAATATTAAGGTTGAAGGAGATAGTGATTGTGATGTTTTCTTTTGATTGGTTGAAGAATCAGAGAAGAGGTGATACAGGCCAAATCATCCTTGTGCATTGATCTGGATCTTGTGACCCACACTGTCCGGAAAAATCTTTCCTCCCTTATCCGGATACCCTGGATCCACATCTCGTTAAATATTTAATGGATGGGGCCACTGCATCGCAGTGCTTGAGACGGCACTACAGACCTGGGTTCGATCCCAGGCTGTATCACAACCGGCCGTGATTGGGAGTCCCATAGGGCGGTGCACAATTGGCCCAGCGTCATCCAGGTTAGGGGAGGGTTTGGTCGAGGGGGCTTTTCTTGGCTCATCGCGCTCTAGCAACTCCTTGTGGCAGGCTAGGCACCTGCAGGCTGACCTCGGTCATCAGTTAAACGGTGTTTCCTCCGTTTGAGGCGGGTCATGTTTCGGAGGAAGCATGACTTGACCTTTGCCTCCTGAGCCCGTTGGGGAGTTGCAGTGATGAGACAAGATCGATATTGCGGAGAAAAAAAGGGTTAAAATCAAATTTGAAAAATAATGGATGAACTGTGTTATTGTAGAGTGTCTCACAGTTTATTCAACTATGTTCCTACTGTATGTTGATGGGTGGTGGAGTTTATATGGTCATCAACCTTTTCTTAACTCTCTTCCCTGTTACGGTATTCAGTATGATCATCATGAGCACCATTTTGACCAACTGTGTTTTCATGACATTTAGTGATCCTCCAGAATGGAACAAGATAGTAGAGTAAGTATTGATTTATAACTCCCTGTGCACATTCATAAACTGTTTAGAACACATTTATAAACAAATATGCATTTATTCACATATCTCACCCTTTCACTGTCTCTCGTCTTATTGTGCTCTAGATATACCTTCACAGGTATCTACACCTTCGAATCACTTACCAAGATTGTGGCGCGAGGCTTTTGTATAGATGGGTTCACTTTTCTACGAGATCCATGGAACTGGCTGGACTTCATGGTGATCTCTATGGCGTAAGTAGTCCACCTCCTCCCAATATTCCTCTCTCTACACCTCGATCTCTCTCTGCACTGCCATCTCTACCAGGGTGACAGGGTTGGGCCAGGCAGTACATTCCACACCAGAGAATTTTGCAAATCATGCAAAATAATCCAAGATGATGAAGCATCTCCAAATATTAATTCCACAAAATAGAATTAATTCAACTGAATCAATCAGTCAATAGGACATACAGTATATGTTAGTACAGGTACACTGCATTCAGAAAGTATTCAGACCCTTTGACTTATTCCCAATTTTGTTACGTTACCCTTATTGTAAAATGGATTCAATGTTTTTTTCCTCCTCATCAATCTGCATACAATACCCAATAATGACGAAGCAAAAACAGGTTTTTATACATTTTTGGAAATGTATTTTTTTTAAAGCTACTGAAATTTCACATTTACATAAGTATTCAGACCTTTTACTCAGTACTTGTTTGAAGCATCTTTGGCAGCGATTACAGCGATTATGATGCTACAAGCTTGGCACGCCTGTATTTGGGGAGTTTCTCTCATTCTTCACTGCAGATCCTCTCAAGCTCTGTCAGGTTGGATGGGGAGCGATGCTGCAAAGCTATTTTCAAGTCTCTCCAGAGATGTTCGACCAGGTTCAAGTCTGGGCTCTAGCTGGGTCACTCAAGGAAATTGTCCAGACTTGTCCAAAATCCACTCCTGCGTTGTCTTCACTGTGTGCTTAGGGTCATTGTCCTGTTGGAAGGTGAACTTTCACCCCAGTCTGAGGTCCTGAGTGCTCTGGAGCAGGTTTTCATCAAGGATCTCTCTGTACTTTGCTCCTTTCATCTTTCCCTCGATCCTGACTAGTCTCCCAGTCCCTGTCGCTGATAAACATCCCCACACCATGATGCTGCCATCGCCATGCTTTACCGTCGGGATGGTGCCAGGTTTCCTCCAGATGTGATGCTTGACATTCAGGCCAAATAGTTCAATCTTGGTTTTATCAGATCACAGAATCTCGTTTCTCATGGTCTGAGAGTCCTTTAGGTGCCTTTTGGCAAACTCCAAGCGGGGTGTCATGTGCCTTTTATTGAGGAGTGGCTTCTGTCTGGCCACTACACCATAAAGGCTTGATTGGTGGAGTTCTGCAGAGATGGCTGTCCTTCTGGAAGGTTCTCCCATCTCCACAGAGGAACTCTGGAGCTCTGTCAGAGTGATCATTGGGTTCTTGGTCACCTCCCTGACCAAAATGCCCCGGTTTTCAGTTTGGCAGGGCGGCCAGCTCTCGGAGGAGTCTTGGTGGTTCCAAACTTCTTCCATTTAAGAATGATGGAGGCCACTGTGTTCTTGGGGACCTTCAATGTTGCAGAAGGTTTTTGGTACCCTTCTCCAGATTTGTGCCCCGACACAATCCTGTCTTCAAGCTCTACAGACAATTCCTTCCACCTCATGGCTTGGTTTTTGCTCTGACATGCACTGTCAACTGTGGGACATACAGACAGGTGTTTGCCTTTCCAAATCATGTACAATCAATTGAATTTACCACAGGTGGACTCACAGTCCACAGTTGTGGAAACATCTCAAAGATGATCAATAGAAACAGGATGCACCTGTGCTCAATTTCAAGTCTCATAGCAAAAGGTCTGAATTTGATATCAGTTTTTTATTTATTAATACATTTGAAACAATTCTAAAAACCTGTTTTTGCTTTGTCATTATGGGGTATTGTGTGTAGATTGATAAGAAAACAATTATATTTAATAGATTTTAGAATAAGGATGTAATGTAAGAAAATGGGGTTAGAATACTTTTCGAATGCACTGTATATTTGTAATGTTGAATTTTATGAGAATGACACACATATGCATGGGTTTGTTGAAAGAGAATCCATTTTCATGTGATGGCTCACTAGTTAAATTCTAGAGAGTGAGATAGCTCCTTGAAATGATGGAGAGTTTATACAGATGTGTAAATTCTAGAGAGTGAGATAGCTCCTTGAAATGATGTAGAGTTTATACAGATGTGTAAATTCTAGAGAGTGAGATAGCTCCTTGAAATGATGTAGAGTTTATACAGATGCGTACATTTTTTTATCTGGTTACTCTACTTGTATCCTCCTTTAAAATCAACATGTTGCAGAGGGGGGGGATATCCTACCAAAGAAGATGTTTTCAATGGTCAGGGATAGCAGTCTTTTTGGAATTTGCTAAAAGGAGATTTTGATGATTGAAGTTATGCAAATATTGTAATTGTTCTAGTTTGGCAAGGAATGATTGCCCTGCCCCAATTTTAGCACAACAATATGTTTTCTCTGATTTATCTGTGTAACATTTTGAAACATTTGGTTGAAACCTTTTGGGCCATACAGTGTATTTATTTATTTATTTTGTATTTTCCTATCTTCCTTTTTATTCCTTTATTTATTTTTGTATTTTCTTTCTTTCAAGGTTGGGGTCAATTCCGTTTCAATTCAGTCAGTTCAGGAAGTAAACTGAAATTCCAAATATTTTCAATAACAACATTTTTTAATTGGAATTTCAGTTTACTTACTGAATTGACTTAATTGAAATGGCATTTACCACAATCCTGCCTTCTTTCTCTCTTTCATTCTGGAACGACTGCTGAGTAACTATGATCTGATCCACTCTGCAGGTATATAACAGAGTTTGTAAACCTAGGCAATGTGTCAGCTCTGCGTACGTTCAGGGTTCTGAGGGCTTTGAAAACTATTTCTGTTATCCCAGGTAAGACTGTGCAGATGTGTGTGTGCGGGCGGGCGGGCGAGTTGCTGGGGTCAGTGTTAGGTGTGGTTTTGTTTTATGTTTCTTTTAGTTTACTCTTCCACCCTCGCTCCTCTCTCCTGGAGGGATAGGCGCTTCTCTCTCTCACTCTCTCTCTCTCGCTGTGGTGTCCCCTCCTCCTGTTGGTCATCTTCTTCAGTGGTGATGGTGCTGGTGTGGTGCACTTGGCATCCGTGTGTGTGACCTGTAGGTTTGTGTGTGTTCCCGTTTGTGTTTTGTGTCATGGTGTTTTGTTCTGTGTGTGATCCTACCCCGTTACAGATATGTAACAGAATTTGTGGACCTGGGGAATGTCTCGGCGCTGAGAACGTTCAGAGTTCTCCGAGCATTGAAAACTATTTCAGTCATTCCAGGTGAGACTCCCATTTACATACTAAGGCTGAGCTTATTTTGATTTCTCATTCAATGGATTCTCATAATTTCTTATTACTTTAGACTCTTAAAGAGGATGCCTCAGAAACGATAACTGTTTTGTTGACTTTTTATTTTCCAAACGATCAAAAATGGTAGCAATACATTTTTGATAGGCTTCGCAGTCTACTGGCAGTCTTGTGGTGTTAAGTTGAAAAGGTGCTCCTGATATGACATACTAGAAGACGAACAACCCATATAATACGCAGGTGGGATACACTGCAAATGTTGTATTAATGCTTGTATTTTAATAATATTCTCCCCCAAAGTGACATTAACAGATTCATACAGTATACTGAGAGCAGATCGTATGGGTAGGAGCCTGAGTTGTCCCCCAAGGAAAACGTCAGGCCCTAGTTGATAACGCTCCCATGGTAAAGAAAAACTCAGGGTCTTAGTATGAGGAGTAGTAAAAATGCAAAATAGTTATTATTATTGACATCTTAACCTCCAAGTCAAAGTGATAGACAAGGGTTTCACACTCACACATTGTATCTTATTTAGACCATGAGGATCTCTTCAGAGAGGTTCGATTCACTTTCCAACAGAGAGTCATGTGTTGACATCCACCAAATGAATGAATCGAGGTAAATACAGAACGTTTAGGTGATGAGTTTGTGTTCAAATTTCTACCTTAGTTGTTGTCACCATCTTTAAAATACATCACATTTCTGTATGAAGCCCTGACCATAACGGAGCACTCTGGAGAACAATGAATTCCTTAAGACTGCCAAGCCTAGTTTGACAACACACTTTATGCTGCATGAAGCTTTTCAAGACACCTGCTTTTTTATCTTACAACTTTGGCTTTTAAGGAGCTTCTTTACTTTGAATTCCATTCTGTTATGATTATAACAGTGAACTCCTAAATGTGGACTTTTAGTTTCTGAGAAGATCTTTGTTAATCCTGGGACATTAAGGCATAAACACAACAGAGAAAGTAACTAAGGAAATAAACACAGTGGTAACACAACTGATTTCAATCCAACAGTTCCAATGGTGCAAATATAACCCCCCCCCCCAGAGAAAAACTCATTGGAGATCCACCTGAAGGCTTTTTCTCTGGGGGGAGGGTTGAAAGTGTTGGGTTGAAAATCAGTTGTGTTATGTACACACACACACACACACACACACACACACACACACACTTAGTTAGCCTTTGGAGATTTTGTAGAACTTCGACTGCAGAACACTTTAATGGTGCAAAAGTGTTGTTGAACAAATGTCTGGGGCAGGAAGTAAATGTGAATTTGTGCATTAAATACATCTAGTCCAGTAAGTAGTGTTGGCTCAGTCTCCAGTGTAGGCCTCTGATCTAAAGGGGTCCCAACCTAAAAGGCTCACCCAGTGGGGATCACACCACACAGCACCAGTGGGACATGATGGGGGTGCCTAGGATGGGAACCATTCTAACCATGGGAACCAAGCTAAGTCACCATCCCGGTTGCCAGACAGACAGGTGATGATGACATGGAGTCAATTCCTTCAGCCTTGGCGTTTAAATGACCTGCATGCAACCTGCCATTCCCACTTGTCCCCACTTACCCTTGCCCCCCTCGTCTACCCTCTCTTCTCTTCCAACTTCTTCCTCTGACTGAACCCATTCCTGCGCTCTCTCTTCATTGTGCTGTGCTGCTGTATTTGGTCGATCTGGTGGATGTTTTGTAGTTGTTTTGATATCTATTATTTGAGAGTGGCCCCACTCTTTCCAAGGATGCTCTACACTGCCTGTGAAACTGAGACTTGAACAGAAAAATAACAAGGGCAAATTACAGAAAAATTACATTCACATAATGGTGTAAATTAACATAAACTTGTCATGAATTGGTATCCCTCCACAACTCCATCACCTATTAGTCTTAGAACTATTTTGGTGTAGCCTACCTCTGTGTCATTTTGTTGATTTAGAACATTTGGGGAATATTTTGATCATCACTGAAGTGTGTCAGTCTCATGGAAATCTCACGTAGGGGCACTCTCAATGTTGTTGTGTTTCTATGTTGTGGTGTTTGAAATGCTTGAATGTCTGATAATCTTCTTGCTGGTTTTTATGTGTCTTTAATTATTGTACTATTGTTTGATGTACAGTAACAGACAAATGTTTGGACACACCTACTCTTTCAAGGGTTTTTCTTTATTTTTTATATTTTCTAAATTGGAGAATAATAGTGAAGACATCAAAACTATGAAGTAACACATATGGAATCATGTAGTAACCAAAAAAGTGTTAAAAAACATAACATTTTATATTTGAGATTCTTCAAAGTAGCCACCCTTTGCCTTGATGACAGCTTGTCACACTGTTGGCGTTCTCTCAACCAGCTTCATGAGGTAGGAAGGCATTAACAGGTGTGCCTTGTTAAAAGTTCATTTGTGGAATTTCTTTCCTTCTTAATGCGTTTGTGCCAATCAGTTATGTTGTGACAAGGTAGGGGTGGTATACAGAATATAGCACAATTTGGTAAAATATCAAGTCCATATTATGTCAAGAACAGCTCAAATAAGCAAAGAGAAACGACAGTCCGTCATTACTTTAAGACATGAAGGTCAGTCACTCTGGAAAATGTCAAGAACTTTGAAAGTTTCGTCAAGTGCAGTCGCAAAAACCATCCAGCGCTATGATGAAACTGGCTCTCATGAGTGCCGCCACAGGAAAGGAAGACCCAGAGTTACCTCTGCTGCAGAGGATAAGTTCATTATAGTTGCCAGCCTCAGAAATTGCAGCCCAAATAAATGCTTCACAGAGTTCAATTAACAGACACAACTCAACATCAACTGTTCAGAGGAGACTGTGAATCAGGCCTTCATGGTCGAATTGCTGCAAAGAAACCTCTACTGAAGAACAACAATAATAAGAAGAGACTTGCTTGGGGCAAGAAACACGAGCAATGGACATTAGACCGGTGGAAATCTGTCCTTTGGTCTGATTAGTCCAAATTTGAGATTTTTGGTTTCAACCGCAGTGTCTTTGTGAGAGGCAGAGTAGAAGAACGGATGATCTCCACATGTGTGATTCCCACCGTGAAGCATGGAGGAGTATGTGTGATAGTGTGGGGGTGCTTTACTGGGGACACTGTCAATGACTTATTTATAATTCAAAGCACACTTAACCAGCATGGCTACCACAGCATTCTGCATCGATACGCCATCCCATCTGGTTTGTGCTTAGTGGGACTATTATTTGTTTTTCAACAGGACAATGACCCAACACATCTCTAGGCTGTGTAAAGGCTATTTGACCAAGAAGGAGAGTGATGGAGTGCTGCATCAGATGATCTGGACTCCACAATCACCTGACCTCAGCCCATTTGAGATGGTTTGGGATGAGATGGACCGCAGAGTGAATGAAAAGCAGCCAACAAGTGCTCTGCATATGTCGGAACTCCTTCAAGACTGTTGGAAAAGCATTCAAGTTGAAGCTGGTTAAGAGAATGCCAAGAGTGTGCAAAGCTATCATCAAGGCAAAGGGAGGCTACTTTGAAGAATCTCAAATATATTTTGATTTGTTAAACACTTTTTTGGTTACTACATGATTACATATGTGTCATCTCATGGTTTTGATGTCTTCACTATTATTCTACAATGTAGAAAATAGTACAAATAAAGAAAAACCCTTGAATGAGTAGGTGTGTCTAAACTTATGACTGGTACGGTAGTTATCAAGGATGCTATTCTCACTGTAATTTAGTTCAATATGACTTAACAGTAACTAACAATATAGAACACAATCACTATTGACATATCAGAGTGTTTGAAGTGAAAACCTTCCTTTCCTCATGGAAAATATATCAACCATACACATTATTATTATTATGACACATACGCCTGCAGTTTAGAATATTTCTGTTATACCTGTCCAAATTGAGATATTGTTGATTCTGAACAGAGCGGTCGTTTTGGTTTGATGTTAACTTGAAGAAGTACAGTTTTATGTGATGGTCTACTATACTACTACTATATAAACTCTATAGAAATAATTCATAGCTAAGCTTGTACTTCCAGCAATGCCCATTTCTCTTTGTTTGTGTGCGTGTGTGCACTTGTGTGTTTATATGTATGTGTGTGTACACAAACACACATACGCGGGTGTGTGTGTGTGTGTGTGTGCACATTTGTGTCTGTGTGTGTGAATGCATGTCTGGTTCCTTCCCCCAGGACTCAAGACCATCGTCGGTGCTCTAGTTCAATCCGTCAAGAAATTGTCAGACGTTATGATCCTCACGGTCTTCTGTCTCAGTGTCTTCGCTTTGATTGGACTACAGCTCTTCATGGGCAACCTGCGGCAGAAATGTGTCATCTGGCCAATCAACTCCACTGAGAACTACCTGGCCAATGGCAGCAAGGGCTTCGACTGGACCGAATACATCATGAACAGCAGTGAGTCCGACACACAGCCAAACAATGTGTGACACTGAGACAGAAGACCGTTTCGACTTATAACATTTGAGTTGAGTTTGAGGGGGTGCCAGGTAGGCCATGCCTACCAGAGAATCTGATAAAATGTATCCTTTTTAGTTAATGGGTCGATCTTTTCTGTGTTTCACTCATAGTCTAGATTAAAGACTATGACGCAAAACTTAAGGTTACTTTCGTAACTCCAGTTCTCTGATAATAGAGGTATCTCATAAGAGATATGCCTTTTAAGGCGGGTGACTAAGGGAGCTCCAATCACACGACGTCTGTTGGGCCCGCCTTCTGGTCATTCTCAAGCATTCTTGAGCAGGGAAGCGCCGTGAGATACCTCATTCTATTATCTGAGAACCGGGATTATGAAAGTAACTTTAAATATCCACTGAACACGCCGATTAGAACGTGTTTTTCTGTTGATCATTCAAAAAACGAGATTTCAGTCTTGGAGGTGTGTTTGCTGACCGATTCCACATTTGGGTCATGATGTTTGTCCCCCCATAAGACACTAGATGAGGAAGCTTATTATACTTCCTCAAAATCCCCAGAATGAATCTAAGATATATCAAGAAATCTGTAATTAATTTTGACGTTTTTGCAGAGGATATTTTAGTTGCACAATTTTATATCTAACTGAGGTGTTTGGTGCAGTATTTCATGAGTAAAAAAATGCGCGATATGTGGTCATATTTAAATAAAGTCGGACTGCTGGGCAGGTCTGTCTCACTGTATACGGTATTGGATAGAAAGCAATCACCTCAGCTGTTCACCCCATATTAGTGGGCAAATGGACATTGTCAAATCTCAACCCAACTTTTATTAACCGTTGTGACACATGGATGCTCCAAACTCCGTTTTCTACGAAACTGACTTTATGACCAAAATTATCCTGTTTACACTTGTAGTCAATTTTGACTAGAATAACTGTTTCCAACTCACATCGATGCCACATAGACCATTTTTCAGAGGGATTAACTTTTTAAAGGCCGTCGCTCTTGTAAATTCTCTTTCAAATACTCGTTTTGCTGTCTCACAATGGGATATAGCCCACTCCTGTGTCGCAGATATGTAACCTACTGGATAAAAGTAGAGACTCAGAGCTAGAAAATTGTATGTCATACACTACAGTTGAGGAACAATGGGAAGTTGATAAACTTGTAACCTCACTTTTGACAAAATGGCACTTGAATGTTTTGGTAAAACAACTGGAGAGCTATTTTTTGCCAACACCCATTTTGCATCGTTCACACCCTCTTAAGCCTTAGCCCCACCCATCTCTTTAAGGATTTACATGTGAGGACATGTTCTAAACAATCAAAGATTTCAAGACTAAAGGCCGGTTTATACTACGTCTATCCATGTCGCAGTGACATCATGAACATTCTATTGTCGTTTGACATCAAACTTGTCATTGTTGTTATGAAAAATAATAAACACAAAAACTACAGGCTGCATGGCATCCGCAGCCTGGTGGTCCAAAATAGCATAACTAGTGTATTTTAACACCAATAAACCCACCAGGTCATGAACTTCACATTACCGTCTCTGGTAAACGCATACTATATCAAATAAAATCTATGTTTATTTGTCACATGCACAGGATACAGAAGGTGTAGTGAAATGGTTACTTGCATAGTGGTGTCTTTTGTTAGACATGTAGCTAGCTAGCTTAACAATGAACCATAATCCCAACTCATAGCATTACTATCCTGCATGAATCTGCAGGTAGCTAACCAACCATGTTCAATGTTGGCTAGCTAGCTAACGTGAGGCTTTAACTAGCAATGCAAATGGCTCTGAGATACAAATAATATTACTTACACAGATCATACACATAACGTTAGCGAGCGAGCCAGTCAGCTAATGTTAGCTAGCTAACTTCTAACAAAATTAGAAACGTATAACATCTGAAAATGTGGCTAGCTAGACTATCTTACCCATAAACATGGATGGACGCTTCTTCCTCTCTGCCATGGATGCCATGGTTGCCCTTAGTTTGAAGATATAATCCTGAGACAGGTGTTTTATACAACAGCCTTCTGTGTGTTCTCTTTCAACTACCTCGGCATATTTGCAATCAAACACCAGCATTTTCTCCATCTCCTTAGCTATCATACTCTAATTCCATCGGGCATTCCACTGATTTCAAAACTTGTTCCTCCAGAAAGTGGAGATCAACACTTTTGCACTTCTACTACTTGATATATTTTTTTTTAAAGCAGCGTTACAAAGGATTACCTACACATACTGCCCAGCTCATGTTATAGAACGAAGTGTGCTACATGGCAGACCAATCCGAACTCATCTCTCGGCATGTCCAGCCCATCCATTATCTCAGCCAATCATGGCTAGCGGGAACATTCCTGTCTTTTTTCGTGGTTAACCAAATTATACGCATTTACAGATGGCATACACGTTTGTTATTAAGGCACATTAAACTACACATGTTCCATTTCTGCCAAAAAATGTATTGATAAAGTGGTTTTGAAAGAAAGATACTTCATCTCAATGCTTTCCAGTGGCTCGAAGGGCTGCTGTGAAATAGCCATAAGTACAATAGACAGTAATCAAAATGGGACTAAAGGCTTGGGGACTAGGCGTAAGAGATTAAGTTTCTCTCTTTCAAAACCGCTTTACCATAGCTCTTACGTCCACAAAGCGAGTGAGTGAGCTGCTTGCGCCGTCAGCATTCATAAAACGACATATCAGAGGAAGTTTTTCCTACTGTATAGTGTCAAAGCCTATATGACAGGCAGCGATGGCAGCCAAGTACACCTTAACAGTGGAAAAGTCTCTGTCCAACAGGTATTGCAAAAAGCAAAACACTTTGGATATAGAGCATAGGTAAGGGATGACCGGTTTCAGATCGCACAGTCTCTCAAAACACATGCCACTTGTTACTATACAGTGAGTGTGTGGAAGGGGTCCTGGCACTCTGGACGGTGCAAACCAGAGGTTCCCAAACCTGTTTACTCTGGGCCCCCACTTCCAGCATTGGGGAACATCCCATGCTCCCCTTGTGCGAGAGTGCACATGCCACGTCTATTTCTATGGGCACAAGCAATGTTCATGACACAAACTGTTCATACCCCTCTTGTTAGTGAAGAGAATTCTGCAGCTTTAAATCTTATTTCCTGCAAGTGCAAAGAAAATGCATTAGTTTTAAAGCAAATTTTAGTGCAATTCTATACATTTTGCCATGTGTATTTACTGTATGTGGTACTTGAATGACAAAAAAATGACAACACCATCTATGGGCTAAATAAACAAAATTTAAAAAACATTAGCAGTCATGGGTTATAAGTAGCTTTCTAAGGTATGCAATGACTAACATGACAAGAGGCACTGATGAGGCACTACCCAAATTCAAAAATGTAATCTTGTGCATTCTACTAGAGAGCCAGACTTACCATGCAGGACCCCCCCCCCCAGAATTCTTACAGGCAATATATTTATTCACCATAATAACACCAAAAAACACAAAATAATTATTAAAAAGCATATTAAAATAATTTATGTAGTCGCTCTGTGATTCAACATCTTTTTTGGCAAGAGGCTGAATGTATCTCACCGGAGAAAGCATCCGAGCGAGCGAAACAACACTCCTCTGTCTCTGTATGTGAAGCCCATCTATCTGATGCCGTCTGGTCAAAAATAATATGAAATTGTTGCCGCCTGTAGTATTGAATACAATGGAAGCCGCCAAGCATTTGGCCTCCCTTGATAAAATAAAAATAATAGCTAATCAACGTCGCGCTAAATTGAGTGAGCTCAACTATGAATGGTCCTGACGTACCAAAACATTGTGTCAATAGAAACCAGTTTGGATTCGCTTTCACACCAATCACATCACACCATAAGCCAAACCTCGTTTACAGAAACACTTGAATTGTTACAAAAATTGTCCCTTTCCTAAATTAGCCATGGATGGAGATAAGGATTTGGACTTGCGTTTTTATTTAATTCTCCGTACTGGCAAATTTTATAACGGCGATTCAGATCCAACCATACATTTATACATTGTGCCCCTGCCCTGAAAGGATGGAAGTTCAACATGTAGCTAGATGTAGTAGGCTAATGTTAACTAGCTGGCCTGTTATTTTAGCCAGGTAGCCTCGGACAACAAAAACTAAAAGCATATACTATAGGACAGCGTCAGAGAATGTTTAGGCAACATGAAAGAGGAGGATGACATTGGCGTTTCTCTACAAGTAGGGTGAGTCAACATTTATTTTTTATTTGCAGGCTCGCACACGCACACGCACACACACATAAAAATCAGTACCATGGTCAGTCACATCATATTTAGCTTGTGTTGATTGGACTAAATCGTTTTTGGTATATTTTAGTTGTCACTGTATTAGACTAAGGATAGGTGATTAAATGATATTGAAGTTGAAATGGTGCTGGAATAGTGGAGGCAGGGCCTGTTTTCTTTGCAACTTGTGGTAACTCTCCGTGGTTCTAAATCAATAGTTGTTTAGTAGTCCGCAAATGTTGGAGACATTAACTTGCTTGACCATGCTATAGGTTATGTAACTGTTTGTTACATGCAAGATGTTTTGTGGACAGATGTTGCTCAACAGGTTATTTGTATTTATTATGGATCTCCATTAGCTGCTACCAAGGCAGCAGCTACTCTTCCTGGGGTCCAGCAAAATGTTGGAGATCGAGCTACTTTTTTCAACATTCTGTTAAAAATCGCGCAACATTTCAACGTCCTGCTACTCATGCCAGGAATATAGTATAAGCATATGATTAGTATGTGTGCATAGAAAACACTCTGAAGTTTCTAGAACTGGTTCAATGGTGTCTGTGACTATAACAGAACGAGTTCCGTTGTCAAAATCGCAAGAAAACCTGATCACAAAATCTACAAAGAAAAAATCCATCCGCCAGTGTTGTATTGTCTAAGGCTTGTCATAAATGATGGAACTGTGCTTGCAATTCCTGCAGCTTCCACACGATGTCGCCAGTGTTGTGATTACCAGGGACCTTTATCCTTGGTTAGATTAGTCAATAGCACATCCGGTCTTCAGGTGCGCAACTGAAAAAAATGTCCGTGAGGAACTGGACTTCGTTTTGTAAACTTCTAGCTATTGAATACAGATCTCTCCGTGATCAATTTGATCGTTTATTAACGTTTACTAATACCTAAAATTGGATTACAGAAGTAGGTTGAAGTGTTTTGTCAAAGTTTATAGGCAACTTTATGAATTTTATTAAATGACGTCGCGTTTGGAAACGTGACTTGTTCATAAATGGACATTTTGGGTATATATGGACCGATTTAATCGAACAAAAGACCCAATTGTGATGTTTATGGGACATATAGGAGTGCCAACAAAGAATCTCGTCAAAGATAATGAATGTTTTATATTTTATTTCTGCGTTTTGGGTAGCGCCGGCTACGCTAATTTCTTTGTTTACGTCCCCTTTGTGTGTTTCTGGGGGCTGCATGCTATCAGATAATAGCTTCTCATGCTTTCGCCCGAAAAGCATTTTACAAATCTGACATGTTGGCTATATTCACAACGAGTGTGGCTTGAATTGAGTACCCTGCATGTGAATTTTAATGAAAGTTTGGGTTTTAACAAGTACAATAAGTTGGCGCTCTGGAATTTCCGCTGATTTGGTTCCTGTACAGGTACATAATCCTGAAGAAGTTTATACCATTTTTAAAACATTACATTCACAGATTTCACAACACACTGTGTGCCCTCAGACTCCTACTCCACCACATATCTACAGTACTTAATTCCATGTGTATGTGTGTGTAAAGTGCGTATGTTATCGTGTGTGAGTGTGTATGCATGTGTCTGTGTCTGTGTTGCTTCACAGTCCCCGCTGTTCCATAAGGTGTTTATCTGTTTTTTTAATCTAATTTTACTGCTTCCATCAGTTACTTGATGTGGAATGGAGTTTCATGTAGTCATGGTTCTATGTAGCACTGTGTGCCTCCCATAGTCTGTTCTGAACTTGGGGATTGTGAAGAGACCTCTTGTGGCATGTCATGTGGGTTATGCATGGGTGTCTGAGCTGTGTGCCAGTAGTTTAGACTGACAGCTCAGTGCATTCAACATGTCAATACATAAATACAAGTAGTGATGAAGTTAATCTCTCCTCTTCATTGAGCCAGGAGAGATTGATATGCATATTATTAATATTAGCTCTCTGTGTACATTCAAGGGCCAGACGTGCTGCCTTGTTCTGAGCCAATTGCAATTTCCCTAAGTCCTTTTTTGTGGCACCTGACCACACGACTGAACAGTAGTCAAGGTGCAACAAAACCAGGGCCTGTAGGACATGTCTTGTTGATAGTGTTGTTAAGAAGGCAGAGCAGCCGGGCACTATAGACCAAACAACGCAGTTATCATAACACATATAGCACATATGGTCAAAAGTTTGGACACGCCTAATCATTCCAGGGTTTTTCTTTATTTTTACTATTTTCTACATTGTAGAATAATAGTGAAGACATCAACACTATGAAATAACACACATGGAATCAATTAGTAACCAAAAAAAGTAAGTAGCCACCCTTTGCCTTGATGACAGCTTTGCATTCTCTCAACTAGCTTCATTAAGAATTATTTTCCAACAGTCTTGAAGGAGTTCCCACATACGCTAAGCACTTGTTGGCTGCTTTTCCTTCAATCTGCGGTCCAACTCATCCCAAACCATCTCAATTGGGTTGAGGTCGGGTGATTGTGGAGGCCAGTGTCACACCCTGATCTGTTTCATCTGCCGTGTGCTTGTCTCCACCTCCCACCAGGTGTCTCCTATTCTTCCCCATTATCTCCTGTGTATTTATACATGTCTTTTTTGTTTGTCTGCTGCCAGTTCGTCTTGTTTTGTTAGGTCTTACCAGCGTGTTTCTGATTTCTCCAGTTCTCAAGTTTTTGATTTCTAGTTTTCTTGGTTCCGACCTTTCTGCATGTCCTGACCCTGAGCCTGCTTGCCATTCAGTGTCTGCATCTGGGTCATGACTGACCAAGCAGACTCGGACCAGTTCCGCAATACTGTCTCCCTCCAAGGAGCCACCATTGGAAGACATGAGGAATAACTGCATAACCTTGTGGAGGGACTCCATACCTTGGCGGAATGCCATGACCATGCCCTCAATGCATTGTTGGAATAATTATGCGGACTATCTACTAGGCAGCAAGCCACTATGGTAACCTTCTACTCCCAGTAACCCCGCCACCAGCGGTGCCTCTCCCCAGCCTACCCAGTCTTCCTGAGAACCCCAATTAACTCCGAATTGGTTACATTAGTCTGGACGTTTTCATGGCGGAGGTAAGAAAGGTGTTCAATTCTCCGGTGTCTGGGAGAGAGGTGGCTCAGAAGGTACTTTGCCACACTACTGGAGTCTTGACGCAGTCAGAGTACGAGGTAGATTTTTGCACGTTGGCTGCCGAGAGTACATGGAACCTGGAGTCCCTGTTCGACACCTTCCTTCACTGAATATTGGAGGGAATTAAAGAATAGCTTGCAGCCCGGGAGCTGCCAGTGGACATAAACTCCCTCATAGACCTGACCATAAGGATCGATGGGCGGTTACGGGAACGCAGCAGGGAGAGCCCAGCCATATGCGCTCGTCCACGGGTTCCACCTCGGGTTCCCCCTTGCCTCCGAAGTATCTCAAAAGTCCCCGATGCCTGCTTACCTGAAAGAATCCGACGTCACCCGAGTTCCCCCGGGAATCATCGAGGACTGTTGACTCGCCTCCTCCGGAGCCCATGCAACTGGGCAGGCTAGCTTGTCTCCTAAGGAACATTTACGCAGACTGAGCTCCAAAAGTTGTCTATTATGTGGTACTACAGGACATTACATATCTACCTGTCCAGTAAAAGACCACGCTCATCAGTAGGTACGAGTATGCTGGTGAGCCATACAGGGAGTCTCCCATTTCCCATACTTTCCTGCTGTGGAAAGTCCTGCTGTGACCGGTCTAAATCTTTCACAATGATTATGGATTTTGTGGCTGACAGGAGCTTAATGAACGCTACCCTGGTGTCGGATCAGGGCTTCTCCAAACAACCCCTTTCTATTCCCATGGACGCCAGAGCATTGGACGGATGCGCTGTTGGCAGGGTCACTCACAGTATGGTTCCCATCAACCTGCGAGTGTCAGGTAACCACAGTGAGTCCATGCAGTTTCTGTTCATTGAGTCTCCTCGTGTACCCATGGTTTTGGGATTGTTATGATGCCAGAGGCACAACCCCCTGATCGACTGGGCTACGGGTTCTATCCTGGGTTGGAGCCCGTTCTGTGACACACATTGCCTCAAGGTGGCGTAGCCTGATCCTGGGCATTCTCCAGCAGGCTCGGGAAAAGCCTCAGACCTCTGTCGTTCAGAGTACCAGGACCTCCGGGAGGTTTCCAACAAGGCCCGCACCACATCTCTTCCTCTGCATCGACCTTACGACTACACCATTGACATCCCTGTCTGGTCTGGAGACCAAGACCATGGAAGTGTGCATTAAGGAGTCTCTGGCTGCAGGGTTCATTCGTCCTTCCGCCTCCCTCCTCTGCTTCCTATCCTCTGCTTTTGAGCCTCTCCAGTGGGTGGCCATTTTCCCGAAGTTGAACCTTCGGAAAACCTACAATCTAGTTCAGATACGGGAAAGAGACGAGTGGAACACGGCTAGCGGGCACTATGAGTACCTGGTTATGTCAGTCGGACTGACCAATGCTCCCTCTGTGTTCCAGGCCCTGGTCAACGATGTGCTCCATGACATGTTGAAACGATTCGTGTTTATATACCTCGATGACATCCTTATCTTTTCCCGTTCGGCTCAACAGCATGTTCTCCACGTCCGACAAGTCCTCCAGCACCTCCTGGAGAACCAGCTGTTTGTTAAAGCTGAAAAATGTGAATTCCATCGCTCCACTATCTCTTTTCTTGGATACGTCAAACACTGCAGGGAACATTCAGATGGATCCTAACAAGGTGAGTGGTGAATAGTGATGTGGTCCCAACCCACCTCCAGAGTGCAGCTTCAATGCTTCCTGGGATTTGCTCATTTCTAATGCCACTTCATCCAGGGCTACAGCACCCTGGCTTCCCCTCTCTCTGCACTCACCTCACCCAAGGTTCCGTTCATGTGGTCCCCAGCTGCTGACTGGGCATTTTCGGCTCTCAAGCATCGATTCACCACAGCCCCAATCTTAATCCATCTGGACCCATCCTGTCAGTTTGTGGTGGAGGTCGATGCCTCAGATGTTGGAGTGGCGGCCATCCTGTGCCAGCGTTCTGCCCAGGATGAAAAGCTCCATCCCTGCGCTTTCCTGTCCCATCATCTTAATCCCACTGAGAGGAACTACGACATGGGAAAATCGGGAACTTCTTGCGATCAAGATGACACTGGAGTAGTGGAGACACTGGCTAGAAGGGACGCAACATCCATTCAAAGTGTGGACCGACCATAAGAATCTAGAATATCTCCACTCTGCTAAGCGCCTCAATTTAAGGCAGGCTCGTTTAGCTCTGTTATTCACTCGTTTTAATTTTACAATCTACTACCACCCTGGGTCCAAGAATGTGAAGCCTGATGCCCGATCTCGCTTGCATTGCTCTGCAGCTACACTGTCTGACCCAGAGACCATCCTCCCTACCTCATGTCTGGCAGATACACTCATCTGGGGTATCAAGAGCCTGGTCCATAAGGCGCAGTGTTCCCAGCCGGACCCCGGCTGTTTGTCCCAGATTCTGCCCAGTCCGCAGTCCTGGAATGGGCTCATTCCTCTAACCTCACCTGCCATCTCGGCTCCCGCCGGACCCCGGCTTTCCTCAGTCAACGGTTTTGGTGGCCCACCATGGTTCCTGATGTCTCCACGTTCATTGCTGTCTGCACTGTGCGTGCACAGAGTAAGACCCTCCTTCAACCACTCCCTGTTCCCATATATCCCTGGACTTTGTCACTGGTCTACCTCCATCCGATGGCAACACCACCATCCTTACAGTAGTGGATAGGTTTTCCAAAGCCTCCCATTTCATTCCCCTTCCCAGGTTACCCTCAGCAAATTAGATGTCCCAGCTCATGGTACAGCACGTCTTCTGGATCCATGGACTTACGGTCAACATGGTTTCCAATCTTGGTCCTCGGTTCTCGTCCCAATTCTGGAAGGCGTTCTGCACCCTCATTGGGTCATCGGCCAGCCTGTCCTCTGGGTTTCATCCCCAATCTAACGGCCAGTCGGAGCGAGCCAATCAGGACCTGGAGATGCCACTTCATTGCCTTGTCTCTGCTAACCACACCACCTGGAGCCAGCAACTCGTGCGGATGGAGTACGCGAGCAACACCCTTCACTGCTCGACCACAGCTCTCTCACCCTTCGAGTGTTCCATGTGTTACCAGCATCCGCTCTTCTCTGAACAAGAGGAAGAAGTCAGCATACCTTCAGCCCAGATGTTTGCCGACCGCTGTCCGCGTACCTGGAAGCGAGCCCGGTCCGCTCTTCTTAAGACCACCTCCAGGTATCGAGGACAGGCAGACCACCCTGGACCCCGGCTCCCCGATATTGGCTCTTGGTCAGAGGGTATGGCTCTCCACTCGGGATCTGCCTCTCCGGGTGGAGTCCTGTAAATTTTCCCTACTTTATCACCCCTGTCCCCATCTCTAAAGTCCTTATTGACATGTTTTATTGAACCTTTATTTAATTAGGCAAATCAGTTAAGAACAAATTCTTATTTTACAAAACCTACCCCGGGCCAAACCCTCCCCTAACACGGACGGAGTTGGCAAATTGTGTGCCGCCCTATGGGGCTTCCGATCACGGCTGGTTGTGATACAGCCCTGGATCAAACCAGGGTCTGTAGTGAAAACTAGCACTGAGATGCAGTGCCTTAGACCGCTGCACTACTCGGGAGCCTTAACCCAACTGCTGTTCATCTTCTGTTGCCCCGCACCCTCCGCATACATCCCACTTTCCATGTGTCTAGGATTAAACCTCTGTCTCACACCCCTTTGTCTCCTATTCTTCCCCATTATCCTGTGCATTTACAGTTGAAGTCAGATGTTTACATACAGCTTAGCCAAATACATTTAAACCCCGCTTTTCACAATTCCTGACATTTAATCCTAGTAAATATTCCCTGTCTTAGGTCAGTTAGGATCACCACTTTCTATTAAGAATGTGAAATGTCAGAATAATAGTAGAGAGAATGATTTATTTCAGCTTTTATTTCTTTCATCACATTCCCAGTGGGTCAGAAGTTTAAATACACTCAATTAGTATTTGGTTTGCATTGCCTTTAAATTGTTTAACTTCCACAAGCTTCCCAGAATAAGTTGGGTGAATTTTGGCCCATTCCTCCTGACAGAGCTGGTGTAACTGAGTCAGGTTTGTTGGCCTCCTTGCTTGCACACGCTTTTTCAGTTCTGCCCACACATTTTATATAGAATTGAGGTCAGGGCATTGTGATGGCCACTCCAATAGCTTGACTTTGTTGTCCTTAAGCCATTTTGCCACAACTTTGGAAGTATGCTTGGGGTCATTGTCCATTTGGAAGACCCATTTGCAACCAAGCTTCCTGACTGATGTCTTGATGTTGCTTCAATATATCCACATGATTTTCTTTCCTCATGATGCCATCTATTTTGTGAAGTGCACCAGTCTCTCCTGCAGCAAAGCAGGTTGGGATGGTGTTTTTCGGCTGCCAAGTATCCCCCTTTTTCCTCCAAACATAACGATGGTCATTACGGCCAAACAGTTGTATTTTTGTTTCATTAGATCAGAGGGCATTTCTCCAAAAAGTATGATCTTTGTCCCCATGTGCAGTTGCAAACCGTAATCAATTTTTTTTATGGTGGTTTTTGAGCTGTGGCTTCTTCCTTGCTGAGCGGCCTTTCAGGTTATGTCGATATAGAACTTGTTTGACTGTGGATATAGATATTTTGCACCCGTTTCCTCCAGCATCTTCACAGGGTCCATTGCTGTTGTTCTGGGATTGCACTTTTCGCACCAACGTACGTTCATCTCTAGGAGACAGAAAGAGTCTCCTTCCTGAGCGTTATGATGGCTGCATGGTCCCATGGTGTTTATATTTGCATACTATTGTTTGTACAGATGAACGTGGTACCTTGGCATTTGGAAACAAGGCTTCAGGCATTCTGGATTTCTTTTGATTTTCCCATGATGTCAAGCTGTTTTAATGCCTTGAAATACACAGTCAACTTGATGTGTATGTAAACTTCTGACCCACTGGAATTGTGATACAGTTAATTATAACTGAAATAATCTGTCTGTAAACAAATGTTGGAAAAATTACTTGTGTCATGCACACAGTATATGTTCTAACCGACAAAACTATAGTTTGTTAAGAAGACATTTGTGGAGTGGTTGAAAAACAAGTTTTTTTGACTCCAACCTAAGTGTATGTAAACTTCCAACTTCAACTGTGTACCTGCCTTTTCTGCTTATCTGTTGCCAGTTCATCTTGTTTTGTCAGGTCTTACTAGCGTGTTTCCCGTTTCTCCAGTTTTTGCTTTCTAGTGTTCCCGGTTCTGATCTTTCTGCCTGTCTTGACCCTGAGCCTGTCTGCGTTCTTTCCCTGATCGACTCTGCCTTGGATTACTTACCTCCCTCGACATGCCTTTTGGTTATTTATTATAACAAAGGGGGAGGCAAACTATCCGCCTCCTGTTTCTGAATCTGGGTCATATCCTGAGTCATGATAGGCCAGGTCATCTGATGCAGCACTCCATCAATCTCATTGGTCAAATAACCCTTTCACAGCCTGGGGGTGTGTTTTGGTTCATTGTCCTCTTTAAAAACAACTGATAGTGGGACTAAGTGCAAACTAGATGGGATGGCGTATCGCTGCAGAATGCTGTGGTAGCCATGCTGGTTAAGGGTACCTTGAATTCTAAATACATCTCAGACAGTGTCACCAGCAAAGCACTTCCACCAAATCACACCTCCTCCTCCATGCTTCATGGTGGGAACCACACATGCAGAGATATCCGTTCACCTACTCTACGTCTCACAAAGACATAACGGTTGGAACCAAAAATCTCGACTTATCAGACCAAAGGACAGATTTCCACTGGTCTAACAATTCAGCTTTTATCCACTCAAATTATAATATACATTAATTTATGAAAGTCCTGTACCTCGGGCATAAACAACACTGGTAAGTAATTCAAGTAAACCTATACTCTTAGAACAAAAATTGCTAAGTTGAACCGTATAGGGTTATTCAGCTTGTATCCATAGGGGAACCCTTTTTGGTGCTAGGTAGAACCCTTTGCAGAGGGTTCTACCTAGAACCCCATATGAAGGGTTCTTCATAGAACCCTCTGTAAATGGTTCTATCAATAAATATATTCTCATCTAAAAAGGTTCTTCCTAGAACACTCTGAAGGTTTCTGCTAAGTGAAAACTATGATCCCTTATTGATATCACATCAATCCCTTGATCCCTTGTTAAATCCACTTCAATCAGTGTAGATGAAGGGGAAGGAGACCAGTTAAAGAAGTATTTTTAAGCCTTGCAACAACTGAAATGGATTGCGTCTGTGTGTCATTCAGAGGGTGAATGGGCAAGACAAAAGATTTAAGTGCCTTTGAACAAGGTATGGTAGTAGGTGTCAGGCCCACTGGTTTGAGTGTGTTAAGAACTGCAACACAGCTGGGTTTTTCACACTCAACAGTTTCCCGTGTGTATCAAAAATGGACCCCTACCCAAAGAACATCCAGCCAACTTGACATAGCTGTGGGAAGCATGGGAATCACCATGGGCCCGCATCCTTGTGGAATGCTTTCGACAGCTTTTAGAGTCTATGCCCCGATGAATTTAGGCTTTTGAGGGGAAACTCAATATTAGGAAGGTGTTCCTAATATTTTATACACTCAAATCAAAGTTGATTTGTCACGTGTGCCAAATACAACAGGTGTAGACCTTACAGTGAAATGCTTACTTACAGGCCCTAACCAACAGTGCAATTTTTAAGTAAAAAATGTTTAATAGGTATTAGGTGAACAATAGATAAGTAAAGAAATAAAAAACAATAAAAAGAAAGTGAAAAATAACAGTAGTGAGGCTATATACAGTAGCGAGGCTATATACCGACACTGGTTAGTCGGGCTAATTGAGGTAGTATGTACATGTAGGTATGGTTAAAGTGACTATGCCACCAATTGTGCAAGTTCTCCCATTTAAAACGTTGAGAGAGGCCTGTAATTTTCATCATAGGTACACTTCAACTATGACAGACAAAATGAGGAAAAAAATCCAGAAAAATCACATTGTAGGATTTTTAATGAATTTATTTGCAAATTATGGTGGAAAATAAGTATTTGGTCACCTACAAACAAGCAAGATTTCTGGCTCTCTTTAAGAGGCTCCTCTGTCCTCCACTCGTTACCTGTATTAATGGCACCTGTTTGAACTTGTTATCAGTATAAAAGACACCTGTCCACAACCTCAAACAGTCACACTCCAAACTCCACTATGGCCAAACCTGTAACAAAATTGTAGACCTGCACCAGGCTCTGGTGCAGACTATTTTGCTCCGGTACCGCTTGCCATGCAGTAGGAGAGAACAGTCTATGACTGGGGTGGCTTAAGAGGCTCCTCTGTCCTCCCCAGTGATGTACCGGGCTGTACGCACTACATTCTGTAGTCCATTGTGGTCAGAGGCCGAGCAGTTGCCGTACCAGGCAGGGATGCAACCAGTGATGCTCTCGATGTTGTAGCTGTAGAACCTTTTGAGAATTTCAGGACTCATGCCAAATCTTTTTCGTTTCCTGAGGGGGAATAGGCTTTGTTGTGCCCTCTTCATGACTGTCTTAGTGTGTTTGGACCATGATAGTTTGTTGGTGAGGTGGACAGCAAGGAACTTGAAGCTCTCAACTTGCTCCACTACAGCCCCATCGATGAGAATGGGGGTGTGCTGGTCCTCCTTTTCCTGTAGTCCACAATCATCTCATTGTCTTGGTTACGTTGAGGGATAGGTTGTTAATCTGGCACCACCCGGCCAGGTCTCTGACCTCCTCCCTATAGGGTGTCTCGTCATTGTCTGTGATCAGGCCTACCACTTTTGTCATCTGCAAACTTAGAGTCGTACCTGGCCACGCAGTCGTGGGTGAACAGAGAGTACAGGAGGGGACTGAGCATGCACCCCTGAGGGGCTCCAGTGTTGAGGATCAGCGTGGAAGATGTGTTGCTACCTACCCTCACCACCTGGGGGCAGCCAGTCAGGAAGTCCAGGATCCAGTTGCAGAGGGAGGTGTTCAGTCCCAGGATCCTTAGTTTAGTGATGAGCTTTGAGGATACTATGGGGTTGAACACTGTGCTGTAGTCAATGAATAGCATTCTCACGTAGGTGTTCCTTTTGTCCAGGTGGGAAAGGGCAGTGTGCAGTGCATTAGAGATTGTATCATCTGCGGATCTGTTTGGGCGGTATGCAATTTGGAGTGGGACTAGGGTTTCTGGGATAAGTTGATGGGAGCCATTGCCAGCTTTTCAAAGCACTTCATATTTATGGATGTGTGCTACGGGTCCGTAGTCATTTAGGCAGGTTGCCTTAGTGTTCTTTGGCACAGGGACTATGGTGGTCTGCTTGAAACATGTTGGTATTACGGACTCAATAAGGGACATGTTGAAAATGTCAGTGAAGGCACCTGCCAGTTGGTCAGCACATGCCCGGAGCACACGTCCTATTAATCCATATGGCCCCGCAGCCTTGTGAATGTTCACCTGTTTAAAGTTCTCACTCACGTCGGCTACGGAGAGCGTGATACCACAGTCGTTCGGAACAGCTGATGCTCTCATGCATGCCTCAGTGTTGCTTGCCTCGAAGCGAGCATAGAAGTGATTTAGCTCATCTGGAGTATGTACGTACAGTCACTGTGGGGACGATGTCCTCGATGCACTTATTGATAAAGCCAAATCAAATCAAAATCAAATCAAATGTATTTATATAGCCCTTCGTACATCAGCTGATATCTCAAAGTGCTGTACAGAAACCCAGCCTAAAACCCCAAACAGCAAGCAATGCAGGTGTAGAAGCACGGTGGCTAGGAAAAACTCCCTAGAAAGGCCAAAACCTAGGAAGAAACCTAGAGAGGAACCAGGCTATGTGGGGTGGCCAGTCCTCTTCTGGCTGTGCTGGGTGGAGATTTTGACAGAACATGGCCAAGATGTTCAAATGTTCATAAACTCCTGGTTTACAGGCCACATCAGGCCTGCAAGTCACCTTATGCTGGCTTGCAAAGTGATGTGTAATTCCTATTGGAACCAAATAAAATTTTATTTGTCATATCCAAATCAAATGTATTTATATAGCCCTTCGTACATCAGCTGATATCTCACAGTGCTGTACAGAAACCCAGCCTAAAACCCCAAACATCAAGCAATGCAAAAAACCTTGGAAGAAACCTAGAGAGGAACCAGGCTATGAGGGGTGGCCAGTCGTCTTCTGGCTGTCAGGTGGAGAATATAACAGAACATGGCCAAGATGTTCAAATGTTCATAAGTGACCAGCATGGTCAAATAATAATAATCACAGTAGTTGTCGAGGGTGCAGCAAGTCAGCACCTCAGGAGTAAATGTCAGTTGACTTTTCATAGCCAATCATTGAGAGTATCTCTTCCGCTCCTGCTGTCTCTAGAGAGTTGAAAACAGCAGGTCAGGGACAGGTAGCAAGTCCGGTGAACAGGTCAGAATTCCATAGCCGCAGGCAGAACAGTTGAAACTGTATCCACCGAATATAACAGGTGTCGACCTTACCGTGAAATGCTTACTTACAAACCCTTAACCAAATAAAATATTTACTAAATAAAAAAGTAATTAAAAAATAATAATAATAACGAGGCTGTATACAGGGGGTACCGGGTCAATGTGCTGGGGTACAGGTTAGTCGAGGTAATTTGTAGGTAGGGGTAAAGTGACTATGCATAGATAATAAACAGTAGTAGCAGTGTAAAAAAAGGGGGATGGAGTGTCAATGTAAATAGTATGGGTGGCCATTTTATTAATTGTTCAGCAGTCTTATGGCTTGGGGGTGGAAGCTGTTAAGGAGCCTTTTGGACATACAGTTGACTTGGCGCTCTGGTACCCCTTGCCGTGTGGTAGCAAAGAGAATGGTCTACGACTTGGGTGACTGGAGTCATTGTACATTTTTGAGCCTTTCTCTGACACCGCCTAGTATATAGGTCCTGGATGACAGGAAGCTTGGCCCCAGTGATGTACTGGGCCGTACATACAACCCTCTGCTGCGCCTTACGGTCGGATGCCAAGCGGTTTCCATACCAGGCGGTGATGCAACCGGTCAAGATGCTCTCGATGGTGCAGCTGTATAACTTTTTGAGGATCCATGCCAAATAATTTCAGTCTCATGAAGGGTGAAAGGTGTTGTTGTGCCCTCTTCAAAACCGTCTTGGTGTGTTTGGACCATGATAGTTTGTTGGCGATGTGAACACCAAGGAATTTGAAACTCTCGACCCGCTCCATTACAGTCTGACTGAAATACAGTCAATGTGTGGGGGGGGTTCAGCACTCCTTTTCCTGTAGTCCACAATCAGCTCCTTTGTGTCGCTCACATTGAGGGAGAGGTTGTTGTCCTGGCACCACACTGCCAGGTCACTGACCTCCTCCATATAAGCTGTCTCATATTTGTCGGGGAACAGGCCTACCATTGTTGTGTCATCAGCAAACTTAATGATGGTGTTAGAGTCTTGCTTGTCCACGCAGTTGTGGGTGAACAGGGAGTAAGGAGGGAACTAAGCACGCACCCCTGAGGGGCCCCCATGTTGAGGATCAGCATTGCAGATGTGTTGTTGCCTACCCTTACCACCTGGAGGCGGCCCGTCAGGAAGTCAAGGATCCAATTGCAGAGGGAGATGTTTAGCTTAGTGATGAGCATTGTGGGCACTATGCAGTGCTGCATCAGATGACCTGTCCTCTGTTGGAAAAGCATTCCAAGTGAAGCTGGTTGAGAGAATGCCAAGAGTGTGCAAAGCTGTCATCAAGTCGAAGGGTGGCTATTTGAGGAATCTCAAATATATTTTGATTTGGTTAACACTTTTTTGCAGATACTACATGATTACATGTGTTTTCATAGTTTAGATGTCTTCACTATTATTCTACAATGTAGAAAATAGTAAAACTAAAGAAAAACCCTTGAATGAGTAGGTATTCTAAAACTTTTGACCGGTAGTGTATTGCAGGGAGTCACCATTGAGAAGGGGGTCTCTTTCACAAGGGATCCTTGCACATACAATTTCATAAGACAAAATCAAAAATCTAATACAATATAAAAGAAGTCAAATACAGCAATACACAAATATTCAAATCACATTTTATTGATGAAAAACTATTACATTCCTCAATAAGAAGGTAAATTAAAATAAATCTGATATAAAGGGCTGCTTGCTTGCTTAACAAGTACCATTTCCTCCTGATTCGGCCCATACCTGGCACGATCTCAGGACCTCTTCCTTGCCAACGCACGTGATTGGCCTTCTGATGCGACTTATCAGTTTGCGCCATGCGAAAAAGGGTTCTGAAATTGTGCATTTGACCATTTTGGGGGATTTGAGAAATAAATGTATCCTAGTAACACTAGAAAACTCAGTGAACCTCTTTTAACAGAGGCCATCAAAACTGATTTCAAAGGTGTGTTTCCCATGAAGGAATTAAGAACGTTGTAGGCTACAATGACTGGGCATGCATATTTGTCTCTCAGTGCTGCACTATCAATTAGAATGCGCCTTTAGAGGAATTTAACTTCATTGCATAGAATGTGACAGACTAAATAATTGAATTGGTAAATTATTCTACTATGGGGTTGTCTGATTTAGATGCTTACTCATGTTGTTGGCTGTGGAAAGTTAAATGTGGACAACAATTATTTATTAGATAATTCAAATAGGCTAACGAAAGGTACCGGGTCTCAGTTCCGCCTGGCCCTCATTTGGATCATAGGTGCCGGGTCTCGGACCCAGCAATACCCGACCCAATTTAACCCTTGGTCATCTGCCTACATATTAATATAACACATTTGAACAGATATACCAATAGTATTATATAAATAGTGAAGAGAACCAGTCCCAATACAGAGACCCCTGCAGTACGCCTTTTGTAATATCCAGGAAACTAGACTTGACACTATCAAAAATCACGCATTGTGTCCTATCTAACAGATACAGTGCCTTGCGAAAGTATTCGGCCCACTTGAACTTTGCGACCTTTTGCCACATTTCAGGCTTCAAACATAAAGATATAAAACTGTATTTTTTGTGAAGAATCAACAACAAGTGGGACACAATCATGAAGTGGAACGACATTTATTAGATATTTCAAACTTTTTTAACAAATCAAAAACTGAAAAATTGGGCGTGCAAAATTATTCAGCCCCTTTACTTTCAGTGCAGCAAACTCTCTCCAGAAGTTCAGTGAGGATCTCTGAATGATCCAATGTTGACCTAAATGACTAATGATGATAAATACAATCCACCTGTGTGTAATCAAGTCTCTGTATAAATGCACCTGCACTGTGATAGTCTCAGAGGTCCGTTAAAAGCGCAGAGAGCATCATGAAGAACGAGGAACACACCAGGCAGGTCCGAGATACTGTTGTGAAAAAGTTTAAAGCCGGATTTGGATACAAAAAGATTTCCCAAGCTTTAAACATCCCAAGGAGCACTGTGCAAATGATAATATTGAAATGGAGGAGTATCAGACCACTGCAAATCTACCAAGACCTGGCCGTCCCTCTAAACTTTCAGCTCATACAAGGAGAAGACTGATCAGAGATGCAGCCAAGAGGCCCATGATCACTCTGGATTAACTGCAGCGATCTACAGCTGAGGTGGGAGACTCTGTCCATAGGACAACAATCAGTCGTATATTGCACAAATCTGGCCTTTATGGAAGAGTGGCAAGAAGAAAGCCATTTCTTAAAGATATCCATAAAAAGTGTCGTTTAAAGTTTGCCACAAGCCACCTGGGAGACACACCAAACATGTAGAAGAAGGTGCTCTGGTCAGATGAAACCAAAATTGAACTTTTTGGCAACAATGCAAAACTTTGTTTGGCGTAAAAGCAACACAGCCCTGAACACACCATCCCCACTGTCAAACATGGTGGTGGCAGCATCATGGTTTGGGCCTGCTTTTCTTCAGCAGGGACAGGGAAGATGGTTAAAATTGATGGGAAGATGGATGGATGGAGCCAAATACAGGACCATTCTGGAAGAAAACCTGATGGAGTCTGCAAAAGACCTGAGACTGGGACGGAGATTTGTCTTCCAACAAGACAATGATCCAAAACATAAAGCAAAATCTACAATGGAATGGTTCAAAAATAAACATATCCAGGTGTTAGAATGGCCAAGTCAAAGTCCAGACCTGAATCCAATCGAGAATCTGTGGAAAGAACTGAAAACTGCTGTTCACAAATGCTCTCCATCCAACCTCACTGAGCTCGAGCTGTTTTGCAAGGAGGAATAGGAAAACATTTCAGTCTCTCGATGTGCAAAACTGATAGAGACATACCCCAAGCGACTTACAGCTGTAATCGCAGCAAAAGGTGGCGCTACAAAGTTTTAACTTAAGGGGGCTGAATAATTTTGCACGCCCAATTTTTCAGTTTTTGATTTGTTAAAAGAGTTTGAAATATCCAATAAATGTCGTTCCACTTCATGATTGTGTCCCACTTGTTGTTGATTCTTCACAAAAAAATACAGTTTTAGATCTTTATGTTTGAAGCCTGAAATGTGGCAAAAGGTCGCAAAGTTCAAGGGGGCCGAATACTTTCGCAAGGCACTGTATTTCTCCAAACACATGCAAGAAGCCTGATCTAGGCCAATTTCAGTCAGACTTTGAATGACAATGTAATGGTCAACAGTGTCGAAGGCCTTGAGAAGCTCTATGCATAAGGCAGCACTATGTTTTTTATGATCTAAGCAATTTAACACATCAACATTATTGTAGCACCATCAATATAAACAAAGTGCTGTATAATTTAGCTAGGTAGCTCTAATGGAATTGTCAGCACTGTTTTATCAAGCTAGCTTGGTTATCTTGGACAATTTCAGTTGAAACTGGATGGAGTGAGGTCTGCATACATCTCATAAAAATATATACAGTTGAAGTCGGAAGTTTACATACACTTAGGTTGGAGTCATTAAAACTCATTTGTCTAACACTCCACACATTTCTTGTTAACAAACTATAGTTTTGGCAAGTCGGTTAGGACATATACTTTGTACATGACAAGTAAGTTTTCGAACAATTGTTTACAGACAGATTATTTCACTGTATCACATGTCCAGTGGGTCAGAAGTTCACATACACTAAGTTGACTGTGCATTTAAACAGTTTGGAAAATTCCAGAAAATGATGTCATGGCTTTAGAAGCTCCTGATAGGCTAAATGACATAATTTGAGTCAATTGGAGATGTACCTGTGGATGAATTTCAAGGCCTACCTTCAAACTCTGTGTCTCTTTGCTTGACATTATGGGAAAATCAAAAGAAATCAGCCAAGACCTCAGAAAAAAATTGTAGACCTCCACAAGTCTGGTTCATCCTTGGGAGCAATTTCCAAATGCCTGAAGGTACCATGTTCCTCTGTACAAACAATAATATGCAAGTATAAACACCATGGGACCACGCAGCCGTCATACTGCTCAGGAAGGAGACACGTTCTGTCTCCTAAAAATGAACATACTTTAGTGCGAAAAGTGCAAATCAATCCCAGAACAACAGAGAAGGACCTTGTGAAGATGTTGGAGGAAACCGGTACAAAAGTATCTATATCCACAGTAAAACAAGTCCTATATCGACATAACCTGAAAGGCTGCTCAGCAAGGAAGAAGCCACTGCTCCAAAACCGCCAATAAAAAGCGAGACTACGGTGTGCAACTGCACATGGGGACAAAGATCGTACTTTTTGGAGAAATGTCCTCTGGTCTGATGAAACAAAAATAGAACTGTTTGGCCATAATGACCATCGTTACGTTTGGAGGAAAAAGGGGGATACTTGGCAGCCGAAGAACACCATCCCAACCTTGAAGCACGGGGGTGGCAGCATCATGTTGTGGGGGTTCTTTGCTGCAGTAGGGACTGGTGCACTTCACAAAATAGATGGCATCATGAGGAAAGAAAATCATGTGGATATATTGAAGCAACATCTCAAGACATCAGTCAGGAAGTTAAAGCTTGGTTACAAATGGGTCTTCCAAATGGACAACAAGCATACTTCCAAAGATTTGGCAAAATGGCTTAAGGACAACAAAGTCAAGCTATTGGAGTGGCCATCACAATGCCCTGACCTCAATCCTATAGAAAATGTGTGGGCAGAACTGTAAAAGCGTGTGCGAGCAAGGAAGCCTACAAACCTGACACAGTTACACCAGCTCTGTCAGGAGGAATGGGCCAAAATTCACCCAACTTATTGTGGGAAGCTTGTGAAAGTTAAACCATTTAAAGGCAATGCTACCAAATACTAATTAAGTGTATGTAAACTTCTGACCCACTGGGAATGTGATGAAAGAAATAAAAGCTGAAAGAAATAATTCTCTCTACTATTATTCTGACATTTCACATTAAATGTTAAAATAAAGTGTTGATCTTAACTGACCTAAGACAGGGCATTTTTACTAGGAAATGTGAAGAACTGAGTTTAAACGTATTTGGCTATGTATGTAAACTTCTGACTTCAACTGTATATAGACTGCCAGACCATGAATATCAATATTTGTTTATAATCACATTTGGCATGTCTCTTCTCTTGCAGTTCGCAGAAACACTGACAGATGTGTTGACATGACAACTGCGTCAGATTTTTGATTGACCCTTTCCCCCTTTTTTTACTGGCTGAAGATCTTGCTAGCCAGTAACTAGCTAACACCAAACACAGAGGAAAGGAGAAACATATAAGTATCATTGCTCTAGATCAGTGGTTCTCAAACCTGGTCCTGGGGACCCAAAGGGGTGCATATTTCTGTTTTTGCATAGCTGATTCAAATCAAAGCCTTTTGATGAGTTGATAATTTGAATCAGCTGTGTAGTTGTAGAGCAAAAACAAACATGTGCATCCCTTTGTGTCCCCAGGACCAGGATTGAGAACCAGTGCTCAAGATGAATAGGGAAAACCTGTGAGTCAATACTTCCGAACATGTAAAAACCTTTAAACAAACTTTTCTGTCTCAAAATCCGTATCAGTCAATTACAATCATTGACGTAGTTGCACGTGATAGAATGCTCCATGTTAGCTGTTCCCATCGGATAACCTGGCACACATAACCTTATGCTAACAAGACCAGCTGGCCATGATTATTGCCTGTAATAAATTCTGAATCAGCCAATTACAAATGTTTACATAAAAAACATTATTGATACCAATCATGAAAAACAGCTGTAGAATATACAATGGAAGTTTGGTACATTTTTTATGGTTACAAATTGTATAAATTTGGGCATGAAAATGTGTGTAATTTTTTTAAAAAAAGGTTGTGGAAGACCATAAGAACCCTTTTCCCTCCCTCCTCCCATGATCCCAGATCCCCGTACAGCTGACCCTCCCATTCCATCCCAACCCACCCTACCCAGCTCCCACCTGCCAGGAAGAGAGTGACCCCTCCTAGCTGTCACACCCCTCTCATCCACCACCCACCCACCCTCCATCCTACCCGCCACCCATCCAACATCCCAAACACCCACCACCCACACATCCTCCCTCCCGTCTTCACCAGGGTGCTATCGTGGGAACGATTGTTCAGAGATGTCCACTTAAAAACTAAATAGATTTACTGTTTTAGCAGTCATTCCAAAGGGTAGGTTTAATTGAGCAAATTAAATATTACCATACTTTATCACTCATCATCAGTTATGCTATTTAGGTCAGCATATTTGTCATCAACAGCTATTCTTTCAATTCAACCCAGAATTCAACAATAAATATACAATCCAATAGACCTAGGGTTTCATGCTCTGGTTGATTTCAAATGTAAGGATATTTAGTGATATTGAATTGTGTTTGATTGTCAACACAACCAAATATCAACATTTGAAGGTGATGTATCTTCTGCTTGGATAGTTCCACCAAAAATCTAAGTTAAAGAATAGAGTACTAAATCAAATCAAACTTTATTTAAAGTGTATTTAAAGTTTGATTTGATTTAGTCCTATTCTTTAACTTAGATTTGTAAGTCGCTCTGGATAAGAGCGTCTGCTAAATGACTTAAATGTAAATGTAGATGTTTGGTTGAGATGGAGACTTGAATCCAACATATCAATTATTAATTTGTAGACAAACTGGAATTAAAGCCAGAATCAGTGGCACAGATGGAGCTATCCAAGCAGTAGATACATCTCCTTTAATTGTTGATATTTGGTTGAGTTTTCAAACAATCAATTAAATATTCATTTTGTGATAAAGTCAAGGCTATCTTACCTAACTTATGTAACATTAAACCTTAAAATTAGTAACACATCCATGGCCACATTGAGGTTACTTCAACTCCATGTAGTCATATAAAGCGTGCATGTTCAAGATAAGATAGCATGCATAGGTCATCACAGGTCTGTGGAGATCTTCAAAATGGCTGCAGTCTCGAACTGCATTGATCACTTGCACCATATACTTTTAATGTAATCTTTATAATGTAATTAGAAGAAGCACAGTGATATCACATGAATCTGTTGTATAAATAAAGAAAATGGGGATTGGGGTGATGCAGATCATTTTAAAGTATCTTCAGTACCCCTACTTACCACCGCTATGCCGAATGATTCACGTTGAAATTATTTGCTGTGCCCAGAGGGGGACGACTAAAATTAATGAGTCACTCAGGAAAATGGATCATGAACTGCACATAACGAACTGCACATAACTATTGCATGACCATTTGCGCTTTTTTACCCAGTCTGCCCTGTACTGAGATTAAACTGCCCGGTATCCAAATATGCGGTCACCGGTCGAGTGTGTATCAACAGAACTGCCACAAAAAAAGTGCACCTTCCTCCCAAACGTTACAAATATTTTCACATGAACCTCCCATTGTACTGTAAAAAATGTGCAAACCCCCTCCTCATTGAATTAACTAAATAAAGCATGATTATGACCACAAATAGCAATAACTGTAGCGATCCTGTGTTTAAAAACGTGGATATCGACTTTACCACTTCAGAATGCTTTTGTGGCACTGTCAATGCCACGCAGGGCTACGGGCCAGAAGGTTGAGGGTTAGCCGACCACCACGAAGGAGACTCCCTGCCTGTCTCATTACTCTACGATCAGAGCCGGCTGCAGACAATGATCAGGTAGGAGGAAATCAGATTTTCAAAAATGTAATGCAATTATATGTATAATTATATAAAACATATGAAATGAATTTTCCACCAAATGGTTTCTGTGCCAATGCACCACACGACCAATAAGCAACGCATAACTGCATAATGATTACCGACTTTGGGCGCTTCAACATCATAGTTTTACTTTTCAACACCTCTATCAAATAAGAGTAGCCAATCTGGACAAACCTGCGAATGTCATTAAACTTTTTGATCTTTTGTAACAGATGTGTCTTTCCATTGCTCAAATGATAGTGCAGTTTGGATGCTGGTATTATATTAGAGTGGACAAACGTGCGCATGTAGCCTACAGGATACTTTTGAAGTGGCCTAATCAGAATTAAACATTGTGACTGGTTGTGTTTATGCCAGACATAAACTGTAATACATTTTAAACGTTAAATTACAAATGCTATTTTGAAGCGTTGTGGTTATAGGTCCGCGAGGAACAGCCGCTTGAATCATAGGAGGCAGAGCGCATGTTAAATTTTCCTGAATAATTGGGCTTGTCGGGAGCATGTGGCCACAATATTATAGGACGATTTGGGAGAATTAAGATCCGCAAGACAGAGAATCTCTGTATCATACGTTTAAAAAAATACAGCCGTACTAGCCTGCTACTGTGCCTTTCTAGACCTTATAGTTAAATAAAACTTAAAAACTGTCGAGAGTTGAACCACAACTGATCAAAACGGAAACAAGATTCTCTGGTCTGATCAAGAGGTAGAGTCAACATTTGGGATTTTTTTGTTCAGGATTTTTTTTGTGCCATGGGACAAAGAGAACATTGTGCAGTTTTATAGCTAATCCATACTATTTTACACATTTTGCCATGAGGCTGAGAGAAAATGTTGCTGTTTTAGAGCTCATTTTCTGCTTCTCTACACATTTTGTATTTTTACCATGGTGCTGTGAGGTAGCCTAGGCAGAGAGGTCCTGCCTGTACATTTTGTATTTTTACCATGGTGCTGTGAGGTAGCCTAGGCAGGGAGGTCCTGCCTGTACATTTTGTATTTTTACCATGGTGCTGTGAGGTAGTCTAGGCAGAGAGGTCCTGCCTGTACATTTTGTATTTTTACCATGGTGCTGTGAGGTAGCCTAGGCAGAGAGGTCCTGCCTGTACATTTTGTAAACATTTGTTATTTTTTCTTTTTCTTTTTGGTCAAGAACAGCTAAATTAGTATAGATTAAGTCTGTTTGTTTCCTGCCCGTGAATTCGATGGCAAATCAGCTCTTTCAACATAACTAGCTGACAATGAACCACCAGAACCACCCCAGTACATTTCAAACTGTCCCTCAATCACAATCAGTATAATAAATTTAGTTTGTAGAAGATTTACATCAATATAATTACATCTGATTTTATTTGTTGAGTACACATATTTTGCAGATGTTATTGTAGGTGCAGTGAAACTCTTGTTTCTAGATCCAACAGTGCAGTAATACCGAACAATACACATAAATCCAACAAATTAAAAGAAAGGAATTAAGAAATTTCAGATCAAGCAATTTCAGAGTCTGGAATATAAATATGTATACACTATATTACCAAAAGTATGTGGACATGTGCTTGTCGAACAACTCATTAAAAGTCATGGGCATTAATATGGAGTTCGTCCCCCTTTGCTGCTATAACAGCCTCCACCTTTCTGGGAAGGTTGTCCACTATATGTTTGAACGTTTTTCTGCTGGGATTTGCTTTTATTCAGCATTAGTGAGGTCAGGCACTGATGTTTGGGTGATTAGGTCTGGCTCGCAGTCGGTGTTCCAATTCATCCCAAAGGTGTTTAATGGGGTTGAGGTCAGGGCTCTGTGCAGCCAAGTCAAGTTCTTCCAAACCGATCTCAACAAACCATGTCTCTATGGACCTTGCTTTGTGCATGGGGGCATTGTCATGCTGAAATAGGAAAGGGCCTTCCCCAAACCGTTGCCACAAGGTTGGAAGCACAGAATCGTCCAGAATGTCATTGTATGTTGTAGAGTTAATATTTACCTTCACTGGAACTAAGAAGCCTAGCCTGAACCATAAAAAACAACCCCAGACCATTATTCCTCCTTCACCAAACTTTACAGTTGGCATTGGGGCAGGTAGCATTCTTCTGACATCTGCCGAATCCAGATTTATCCGTCGGACTGCCAGATGTTGAAGTGTGATTCATCATTCCAGAGAACGCGTTTCCACTGGTCCAGAGTCCAATGGCAGCAAGCTTGCTTTACACCACTCCAGCCAACGCTTGGCATTGCATATTGTGATCTTAGGCTTGTGTGCGGCTGCTCAGCCATGAAAACCATTTCATGAAGCTCCCGACGAACAGTTATTGTGCTGACATTGTTTCCAGAGGCAGATTTTGGCCTTCTGTAGTGAGTGTTGCAACCAAGGACAGTTGATTTTTAAGCTTTAGGAGCTTCAGCACTCTGCGGTCCCGTTCTGTGAGCTTGAGTTGTCTAGACATTTCCATTTTACAATAACGGCACTTGCAGTTGACCGGGGCAGCTCTAGCAGGGCAGAAATTTGATGAACTGACTTGTTGGAAAGGTGGCATCCCATGTTGAAAGTCACTGAGCGCTTCAATAAGGCCATTTTACTGCCAATGTTTGTCTATGGAGATCGCATGGCTGTGCCCGATTTTATACACCTGTCAGCAATGGGTGTGGCTGAAATAGCTGAATCCACTAATTTGAAAAGCTGAATTCACATACACAAAAGTATGTATATATGATGGTGTGTATGGACAGTATATGAGTAGAAAAAGTGTGTACAGCAGTAGTTATGTAGGATGACCTTTGTATGCATATAGTCATTGAACACTGGTCACTTAAATACTATGTACAGTTCCTTCGGAAACTTTTCAAACTCCTTGACTTATTCCACATTTTGTTAAGTTACAGCCTTATTCTAAAATAAATAAATAAATCTACATGCAACACACCATAATGACAAAGCGAAAACTTCAGCACATTTATTACAAATAAAAAACATGAATACCTTATTTACGTAAGTATTCAGACCCTTTGCAATGACACTCAAAATGTATGGAATGGAAGCCACTCCTCAGTAAAAGGCACATGAGAGCTGGCTGGAGTTTGCCAAAACCACTTAAAGACTCTCAGACCACTAGAAAGAAACAATATTCTCTGGTCTGATGAAACCAAGATTGAACTCTTTGGCCTGAATGCCAAGCTTCACATCTGGAGGAAACCTGACACCATCCCTACGTTGAAGTTTAGTGGTGGCAGAATGACGATGTGGGGATGTTTTTCAGTGGCAGGGACTGGGATACTAGTCAGGATCGAGGCAAAGATGAGCGGAGCAAAGTACAGAGAGATCCTTGATGAAAATCTGCTCCAGAGTTCTCAGAACATCAGACTTGGGCGACGGTTCACCTTCCAACAGGACAAAGACCCTAAGCACGCAGCCAAGACAACGCAGGAGTTGCTTCGGGCCAAGTCTCCGAATGTCCTTGAGTGGCCCAGCCAGAGCCCGGACTTAAACCTGATTGAACATCTCTTGAGAGACCTGAAAATAACTGTGCAGTAACTTACCCCATCCAACCTGACAGAGCTTGAGAGGATCTGCAAAGAGGAATGGGAGAAATCCCCCAAAACATGTGTGCCAAGCTTGTAGCGTCATACCCAAGAAGACTCGAGGCTGTAATCGCTGCCAAAGGTGCTTCTACAAAGTACTGAGTAAAGAGTCTGAATACTTACACTACCGTTCAAACGTTTGGGGTCACTTCTTTAATCATCACAACAGTTTTCAGCTGTGCTAGCATAATTGCAAAAGGGTTTTCTAATGATCAATTAGCCTTTTTAAAATTATAAACTTGGATTAGCTAACATAACGTGCCATTGGAACACAGGAGCGATGGTTGCTGATAATGGGCCTCTGTACGCCAATGTAGATTTTCCATCAAAACCATCAGCCGTTTTCAGCTACAGTAGTTATTCACAACATTTACAATGTCTACACTATATTTCTGATCAATCTGATTTTATTTTAATGGACAAAAAAAGAAAGCTTTTCTTTCAAAAACAAGGACATTTCTAAGTGACCCCAAACTTTTGAACGGTAGTTAAAACTAAATTAGCAAAAATGTATAAACCTGTTTTTGCTTTGTGATTATGAGCTATTGTGTGTAGATTGATCAGGATAATTATTTTATTCTTTAATCAATTTTAGAATAAGGCTGTAACCTAACAAAGTGGGAAAAGTCAAGGGGTCTGAATACCCTCCGTAGGCACTGTACATAGGGCAGCAGTTTCTAAGGTGCGTGGTAGAGTACCGGGTGGTAGCCGGCTAGTAACAGTGACTAAGTTCAGGGCAGGGTACTGGGCGGAGACCGGCTAGTGGTGACTATTTAAAAGTCTGGTGGTCTGGAGATAGGAACTGTTTTTCAGTCTCTTGGTCCCAGCTTTGATGCACCTGTACTGTCTCTGACTTTTATATGGTAGCGGGTTAAACTGGCCATGGCTTGGGTGTGTGAGGTCCTTGATGATCTTCTTGTCTTTCTTGTGATACTGGGAGATGCAGATGCCCTAGAGGGTAGGCAGTGTGCCACCTGTGATGCATTGGGCTGACCGCACCGCCCTCTGGAGAGCCCTGCAGTTGCAATTGCCTTACCAGGCGGTGATACCGCTCGACAAGATGCTCTCAATGGTGCATCTGTAGAAGTTTGTAATGGTCTTAGGGGCCAAGCCGAATTTCTTCTGCCTCCTGTTGCGTCTTCTTCACACTGTCTGTGTGGATGGACCACTTTGGGTTGTCAGTGATGTGCAGGCCGAGGAACTTGAAGGATTTCACCCTCTCCACTGCTTCCCCGTCGATGTTGATAGAGGCGTCTCTGCTGTCTCCTGAAGTCCACGATCCACTCCTTCATTTTGGTGATGTTGAGGGACAGGTTATTTTCCTGGCATCACTCCTCCAGAGCTCTCACCTCGTCCCTGTAGGCTCTCGTCATTGTTAGTATCAGGACTACCACTGTTGTGTTATCTGCAAACTTGATGATTGAGTGGGAGACTTGCATGGCCACGCAGTCATGGGTGAACAGAGTACAGGAGAGGGCTGAGCACGCACCCTTGTGGGGCCCCCATGTTGAGGATCAGCATAGCAGAGGTGTTGTTGCCACCTGGGGTCGGTCCGTCAGGATGTCCAGGACCCAGTTGCACAGGGCGAGGTTCAGACCCAGGGACCCAAGCTTCGTGATGAACTTGGAAGGCACTATCATCAGCTGATAGCCCACCCTCTTTTCTCAATGTCAATCATGTCTTTAGGAGGCACTGTAACTAGCTTGATTACAATTTGTGATGATGAGTGAGTGTTTAGCATAGGCCTATTTATTTCTGGAAAAACACAATGTACAAATAAACCGCTAGATGCATTTGGAGCTTATGAATTTAATGATATGAATTATGAATCAAACTTTATACATTTTCCATTTTGAGCACCTGCCCCCTGAAAGGTCTGTGCATTGCCCTACAATCTCCGCAATTCAAGTTTTTGACACAGAGGAGGATGCCAGTAACTTTATGTTGAAACTTTATCAATGTACCAGCGTCAGTAATTGATCATACTTTTGTCATGCTACTTTGATCTGGTTTGATCCAAATATCATCCAATTTGATAAACATTATTATGGCTGTGCGGCACCTTTATCACTGTTTATTCAACACTGGAGAATATGCTGTGTAGGCCATCTCCATTTCACATTTACAAGTCTCCTAACTTTAGCTGTGTGGCACTAGCAGAGGCTCCAAAGTATAATATGCAGCACTTACTGTATCTAAACTATATAGAAACTAATTTCACACATATAATAGTATTAGCCTAAATACAATGTTAAATTGACAGTCTGATGGGTGACAATATTATTAATTGTGAACGAAGAGATTGATGAACAGCGCATCGTTTGTAGGCTAGTTGACACAGAGGCATGAGAACAAAAGCTTCTTCCTAACAAAAAGCAACTTTTTCAAATCCTGCTACTTTCACATTAAAGACAGCACGGCTTGACAAGTCTGATTTGCAGGGAATTGATAAACCATGGTGCTATCCTGGGGTGCTGAATCTCCGCCTTTGCTCTTATAGCTTATCTGTTAATTTAGTACAGCATCCGAGATGCCACAATAAGTGGGTTATCATCAAGTAAAACAGCCACAAACTTTCCAAATTCCCCTGATAGCCAGGTGCAAGGGGAGAGAAAAGGAACTAGCAAGCTGGCTGACATCTTTCAGCCAAAGGTAGGGTAAAAAAAATGTAATTCACATTGTAATAACCTCATATTTTCCCAGTCGACCAACAGTACTACATAGGCCTGCTTTAAAAAACAGACTACATCAACAAAGTAATGTGGTGACTTTGGGAGAACTCAATTAATTATATTGCAGTAAATACAACAAGAAACCGTTCGATTCCTGTGTACTGTGCATTCGGAAAGTTACAGCCTTACTAAAAAATGTATGACATTTGTTTTATCTTTAATCTACACACAATACCCCATAATGACAAAGCGAAAACAGGTTTTTCTAAATTTTAGCAAATTTATTACGAAACAAAATAAAAAAATACCTTATTTATATCAGTATTCAGACCCTTTGCTGTGAAACTCGAAATTGAGCACAGGTGCATCCTGTTTCCATTTATCGTCCTGGAGACGTTTCTACAACTTGATTGGAGTCCATCTGTGGTAAATTCAATTGATTGGACATGATTTGGAAAGACATACACCTGTCTATATAAGGTCCCATAGTTGACAGTGCATGTCAGAACAAAAACCAAGCCATGAGGTCGAAGGAATTGTCTGTAGATCTCCGAGACAGGATTGTGTCGTGGCACAGATCTGGAGAAGGGTACCCAAAAAATATGGTCCCCAATAGGTCTCCAAGAACACTGTGGCCTCCATCATTCTTAAATTGAATAAGTTTAGTCCCACCAAGACTCTTCCTAGAGCTGGTCGCCCTGCCAAACTGAGCAATTGGGGGACAGGGCCTTGGTCAGGGAGGTGACCAAGAACCTGACGGTCACTCTGACAGAGCTCCAGAGTTCCTCTGTGGAGATGGGAGAACCTTCCAGAAGGACAACCATCTTTGCAGCACTCCACCAATCAGGCCTTTATGGTAGTGGCCAGACGGAAGCCACTCCTCAGTAAAAGGCATGACAGCCCGCTTGGAGTTTGCCAAAATGCACCTAAAGACTCTTGGATCATGATACATAAGATTCTCTGGTCTGATTCACTGGTCTGGCCTGAATGCCAAGCGGCACGTTCGGAGGAAACCTTGGCACCATCCCTATGGTGAAACATGGTTGTGGCAGCATCACGCTGTAGGGATGTTTTTCAGGGACTGGGAGACTAGTCTGGATCGAGGGAAAGATGAACATAGCAAAGTACAGAGAGATCCTTGATGAAAACCTGCTCCAGAATTCTCACGACCTCAGACTGGGGTGCAGTTTTACTTTCCAACAGGACAACGACCCTAAGCACACAGCCAAGACAATGCAGGAGTGGCTTCAGGACAAGTCTCTGAATTTCCTTGAGTGGCCCAGCCGGAGGTAAGACTTGATTCCGATCAAACATCTCTGGAAAAACCTGAAAATAGCTGTAATCGTTACCAAAGGTGCTTCAACCAAGTACTGAGTAAAGTGTTATAATACAATTTAATCCATTTTAGAAAAAGGCAACAACAAAAAAAGACAACCTGGAAAAAATCAAAGGGTCTGAATACTTTTCAAATGCACTATATATTTATCAATTTACATTGGTAGCCTATAAGAACAGTTTTTTTGCTGGTAGGTTATTTATATGCTTTTAAATATAATTTCCGTTTTGAACAGGAATACCCGGGATAACAGGGAGGGGTTTGCAATTTTCTGGGGAAGGAACATGTGTACACTAGCTAGGTCTCCATCCAATTGGCATCAGATTTTAATGCAAATTTTAATGCATGTTCTAAAATCTGCATAAATACAATATGCACATTTTTCCACCAGAGATAGGTTTCACACAATATGACTTGTTGTGGATAGAAGGTAGTGCGTGATGACATAGTGCACATCAAAATAACTTTTGCTGTTAAATTCCCAAGTACCGTATACAAAAATACAAGTTAAATGGGTTTTGATCGCATTTTCAACACTACTGATTGCTTTCTCATAAAAAAATAGTGTTTATTTAGCGAGTGTGCCCACTCTGTTTTGGCACATGCTCTTTAGCCAACAGCCCACATTGGAAAGGAGCATCAAGCTCATCACCTTGCACTTTCACCACCCTGTGAAGTTCATAATTTATTTAACCTGTAGCCTAATAAACTGCATGCAGTTTGATGGGAAGATGGATGGAGCCAAATACAGGACCATTCTGGAAGAAAACCTGATGGAGTCTGCAAAACTGGGACGGAGATTTGTCTTCCAACAAGACAATGATCCAAAACATAAAGCAAAATCTACAATGGAATGGTTCAAAAATAAACATATCCAGGTGTTAGAATGGCCAAGTCAAAGTCCAGACCTGAATCCAATCGAGAATCTGTGGAAAGAACTGAAAACTGCTGTTCACAAATGCTCTCCATCCAACCTCACTGAGCTCGAGCTGTTTTGCAAGGAGGAATGGAAAAAAAATTCAGTCTCTCGATGTGCAAAACTGATAGAGACATACCCCAAGCGACTTACAGCTGTCATCGCAGCAAAAGGTGGCCCTACAAAGTATTAACTTAAGGGGGCTGAATAATTTTGCACGCCCAATTTTTCAGTTTTTATTTGTTAAAAAAGTTTGAAATATCCAATAAATGTCGTTACACTTCATGATTGTGTCCCACTTGTTGTTGATTCTTCACAAAAAAATACAGTTTTATATCTTTATGTTTGAAGCCTGAAATGTGGCAAAAGGTCGCAAAGTTCAAGGGGGCCGAATACTTTCACAAGGCACTGTACATATGTTTGTAGACATGATTAGATGGAAAGACATTTGTTTGTACATTTCTGGTTAAATAAAATATCATGAATTATGGTGAGTCCACGGCACATCGGAAACAGACACAATTCCACATAACCATAAGAGTCTGAATCAGGCTAATTGTCTGAGTAAAGATGAAAATGAAGACATATTGACATGTCCATCACTTTTTCAGCCAACTTCTACATCCTTCCCGGGCAGCTGGATGCTCTGCTGTGTGGAAACAGTTCAGACTCAGGGTGAGTCTCATGCTCTATTACTACAAACAAACTTCCAGTAAGTTGGAATAGCCACCATACAAGAGAACAACTGAGAACATAATACTAACATAACTAGGACGTTCACACAAAACATAAATTGGAAGATTTTCTTGAAAATCATGACTCCCCCTCCTCCCCTCTGTTCGTTCCTTCCTCCCTCCCTTCCTCCCAGGCGGTGCCCTGAGGGCTACACGTGTATGAAGGCCGGGAGAAACCCAAACTACGGCTACACCAGCTTTGATAGCTTCGGCTGGGCCTTCCTCACTCTCTTCCGCCTCATGACCCAAGACTTTTGGGAGAACCTCTACATGTTGGTAAGGCTGAGTTTGTCAGACAGAAAATGTATACTGGAATAACTCCTGCTTGTAATGGCGCAAGCCGTGTAATTCAATGCAGTCGGCTTGGAAGAGCATTGAAACCAAACCAATGGATTGAGACAGCTCTATATTGTTCTTTTGAGCTGGGGACTGTCAGTTCAGCAGTACTGTCCTTTAATGATTAATTTGGTTATTAAAGTTGGTATTTCTGCCCTGTCTACAACATGCAAAGAAACCACCATCAAACTTACAGTACATGACAGTGAATCAGCAAATAGCCTCTCAGCACTTACGCTCTCTGGGTTTCTTTGCCCTTTGAATTTGACCAGCAGGTTGGTGAAAAACAGGTGTCAGGCGAGTCAAAAAGTAAAATTGTGGGTCGATGACTGATTCCTGTCAAGGACTGGTCTGTCTCTTGATGAAAGGCTGCATGGATTCTATCTCAGAGTTGAATCTGATTTCTGGTCAGTCGTAATCTATGTCACACCTGCAGGCAAATTTACGTTTACAGGGGTGTATCCTAAAATAAATATGTAAAGTTCTCAAAACTAAGTTAGTTGGGAAAGACATTTTGTAGATAAAACAATAAGTAGCATATTGTTTTTAAACGTGTGCAAGTTTTTCTCCTCTGACAAAACAAAAGCTGATTCAAAGGGGGTGTGGCAGATTTAAAAACACTTCTGTGGTAGGATATACTGTATTAGTGTCCTTGGTAAAAGGTGGCTACTGAGGAGGGAAGGACACTCTTATAATAGCCTTGTTTTCTCCTAATGTTGTATGCCTATTGATATAGATTATACATGTTCATAATGCATTGCATAGAGACAGGCTTTCATATTCATGATTGTGCGCTTTTATAGCCTACATTTCACAAGTGCAAAAAAAGTGCACACTCACACCCCTGGTATAGACGTGCCAACACCCTCATGGCTCCCATGTCTGGAGCCATTCCCAGAGAAACCCATTGGTTGATGTTAAAGCACTGCTAACAGTGCCACAGATAGAAACTGCATTGACAGACATGCACACAGAAGTACCTCTGGAGAAGCATGGGAGAATACAACTCCAATAGAAAAAGCTAAATACTGCCACTCTGAACAGTGAATGAATGAAGATGATCATGTTTATTCATTGTGACCATTGTAACAGTATATGTTGTTTCTCCTTGTTTTCCGTCTTTCTCATTCCTCCTCTCCCTCCCTTCCAGACTCTGCGAGCGGCAGGGAAAACCTACATGATCTTCTTTGTGTTGGTGATTTTCGTTGGATCCTTCTACCTGGTCAATCTGATCCTGGCTGTGGTGGCCATGGCCTATGAGGAGCAGAACCAGGCGACGATAGAGGAAGCTGAGCAGAAAGAGGCCGAGTTCAAAGCCATGCTGGAGCAGATCAAGAACCAGCAGGAGGATGCACAGGTTAGTCCCTCCCCGATTAGCCTGGGTGGTGAGACGTCTGTCTGTCTGTCTGTCTGTCTGTCTGTCTGTCTGTCTGTCTGTCTGTCTGTCTGTCTGTATACGTCTCACTCCCTTCACCTCTCCCTTCTCTTACCTGCTCTGTCTTGCCACCCTTCAGGATGCCCAGGTTAGTCACAGACTGGGTGTGGGTGCTGTCTGTCTGTCTGCCTGTCTGTCTTTTGAAATTCTTATCGGTTTCATCATTTTGTTTAATACACAAACCACAAAATTGTAGCTTATGTTAGTAACGTCAGTTAATACTACTCGGCTGTACCAAAATCAGGTGTTTCTCATCCTAAAAGGGTGTTTTCCATGTGATAACGTATTAGTGAGCCTGTTTTTAGGACTTTAATATCCATGACTTAGCAAAACCTGTTTTCTCATGGCTTTGTCTTGTTCCTCTGCAGAAGACATATGCTATAGCCTACTGAGTAACTCATGCTTCATGCTAAGATATTGTTTAGCAAATATTAAAATTATCAAAAAGTGATTTGAATCAGAGTAAACAAATCCAATCAGAATCGATAAGAATAATTGGGGTCAGCCCTAGTCCATCTGTCTGACTCCCTTCACTTCTCCCCTCTCTTACCTGTCCCCCACCTCCTCACCCTCAGGCTGCTGCAATGGCGACCTCGGCGGGCACGGTTTCGGTGGGCGACGCGGTAGAGGGGGGAGACGCCACGGAGGGCGGTGGACAATTATCACGCAGCTCCTCCGAGGCGTCCAAGCTCAGCTCCAAGAGCGCGAAAGAACGACGCAACCGCAAGAAGAAGTCACGTCAGAAAGAGGAGGAGAAGAAGGAGAAGGGAGAGAAGGGCGAGAAGGTCGACCACGAGAAGCATGTTAAGTCAGAGTCGGATGACGGCAGCAAAAGGAGCATCTTCCGTTTCCCGGGCAGCCGGCTTGGACGCAAAACGTCCATCATGAACCAGGTAAATCTAGCACAAGACAATAAAAGATAAACAATTACTTCACATTTTACTGTGTTACAAAGTGAGATTCATATGGATTTAATATTTATTTTTTGTCAACGATCTACACAAAATACACCATAATGTCAAAAGGGATGAAAAACTTTAAAAAAGAAGAAAAATATCAAAAATAAATCACTTGTATATCTTGAGTCAATGTAAGAAACAAATTGGGCAGCGATTACACCTAAGTGATTTGCACACCTGGATTGTGCGATATTTGCGCATTACACTTTCAAAATGCTTTAAGTTAGTCATTGATCATTGCTCGACAGCCATTTTCAAGTCTTGCCATGCTGAAGCAGATTTAAATCAAAACTGTAACTAGGCCACTCAGGAGAATTAACTGTCTTCTTGGTAAGTAAATCCAGTATAGATGTAGCTTTCTGTTTTAGGTTATTGTCCTGTTGAAAGGTGAATTTGTCTCCCAGTGTCTGGTAGAAAGTAGGCTGAACCAGGTTTTCCTCTAGGATTTTGCCTGTACTTATCGCCATTGTGTTTCTATTTATCACGAAAAACACCCCAGTCATTGCGAATGTCAAGCATACCCACAACATGGAGCGTTAGAGGTTCCTTTCCGTATCGGCCAATGTTGTGATGGCATCGCTGGGGTCTAAGGTGGTTTCTGCTTCACCAGGGTCTACGGTGGGCTCTGCTATTCCTGTCATTTATGGGGGGCTATTTAGAGGAGCCCCTAGTGGGGCTAGGGTTGGACTGAGGGCTCCGGCTCAAAATGGACAACAGCCATCAACCATTATTATTATGGTAAGCTCATGGTTAGATTGGTGGAAGTCCGAAATACCTGTACACTTCGTTTTCCTGGAGCTAGGGTATTGGAGTTATCAGAAGTCATGCCCACCATCAAGAAACAGATTCCTGCTCTGAAAAAAGTTGTTGCATATTGGGTCTAATGATATTATGCGTGTCAAATCTGCAATGCTAAGAGACAATTTCATACAGCTCAGAAATTAGCAGAACATATAATTGTCTCTGGCCCAATTCCATCTCCTCGCCGTTGTGGGACTGACGATTTTAGCTGTCTTTGGTCTCCTCCCCAGTGGTTAATGCGTCTGACCGAGGACTTGGGCATGTCCTTCGTTGACGATTTTGACTCCTTCTGGAATAGGCCTGGCCACTTTGTGGAAGCTAGTATTCACCTTGGTGAAAATGGCTCCCGGCTGTTGTCATCAAACATTGGAAAGGTTCTTGGTCAACTAAATTGATGTGAGGACCATATTAGCATTACATGTAAGTTTTACCATCTCCTCTTTAGTCACTGGGAGAGTTCCACATGTTGTATCTGAAAGTGGTAACCTGCCTAATGGTGCTAACTGGAGAAATATAATTGCTATTCCTACTTTGTTTTCTTTTCCTAAAAGGTGTAATCCAATTTTTGAGTCTCCTGTTCTTCTGAAATCTCAGAGTAATCTGACTTGTATTGGAGCTCTGTGTGATTTGAAATGCGGAAAAGTTTTGACATTTTTACATCTTAACTGTCAGGGTTTTCCTGTGGTGAAGTAGAGGAGGACCAAAACGCAGCGTGGTTCGTTAGATACATCTTTAATGATGAAGAAAACACGAACAAAACAACAAACGGCAAAAACCGAAACAGCCCTGACTGGTGCAACAAACAGAGACAGGAACAATCACCCACAAACACACAGTGAAACCCAAGCTACCTAAGTATGATTCTCAATCAGAGACAACTAATGACACCTGCCTCTGATTGAGAACCATACTAGGCCGAAACATAGAAATACCCCAAAACATAGAAAAACAAACGTAGACTGCCCACCCAACTCACGCCCTGACCATACTAAATAAATACAAAACAAAGGAAATAAAGGTCAGAACGTGACATTAACATTTGTAGTTTATTACTTAAAATGGATAATGTCAAGATCTGGATCTCTCAGGCAGACCCTGATATTTTTATTGTATCTGAAACCTGGTTGACTGATAATCTGAGGTTGCTATGGATGGTTACAATGTGTTTAGGGCTGATAGGAAAGGCAAAGGTGGTGGTGTTGCTATTTCCACAAAGAATCTTATTTCTTTGTCTCTGCTAAAGGCTACCTCCAGTCCTAAACAATTTTGAATTGTTGGCTTGAAATCTTCAATTGGTTTCAAACTAAAAAATAACAGTTATAGGAATCTATTGTCCATCCTCCGCCAAGATGTACTAAACAAACTTACTGATTTAATTGCCATTTTTACTACCCCAGAGGTGTTGATCGCTGGAGATTTTAATCTTGCATGGGGAACGCAGGGTGCTGACTGTTTGCATTTTTTTTGTACTAATCTAAATATCACCCAGCTGATTACAAAGTCTATTCGTCCTAACTTAAAGGACCCTATCAAATCGACTTTGATTGACCTCATATTTAAAAATACTCCAGAGAAATATGCTGGGAGTGGGGTATTTGCTTTGGATATTAGTGACCACTGTCCCATTGTATGTGTCAGGGATATACGGATGCCTTGAGCCAAACCTCGTTTTATCAACAAGAGAAATTTTTAAAATTTCAATGAACAGGCATTTTTTTGTAAATTTTTATACTGTTTACTTTGATTGTATTGCATCTATACCATACCCAGAGTTGGCTCTGAACCACTTCTCCAATGTTTTCAATTGTATTGTAGATCAACATGCTCCTTTTTAAAAGAACTGAGAATTTAAAATGGGCCTTGCCCTTGGTTGTCGAGAGCTATCTGAAGTCCTACACAACAGAGATGCTGCCTGGGCCAAAGCTAGATTCACAGACTAGAGCCCAGACTGGCAGTCTTACAGGCGATTGAGAAATATGTGTGTAAAACTAGTTAAAAAAGCAAAATCAGATTATTATGTTAATACACTATCTGAATGTACAGGGAACCCAACTACATTTTGAAAAGCTGTTATGTCACTGAAGGGTTGTGTCTCTTCTTCTCTCCCCAATACATTTATTTGGATTCTGGCCTTATTACTGACCTAATTGATATCATTAATGGATTTAATCACCATTTTATCTCTGCAGGCTATATATTTGAATGTATTTCAAAGCCAGCTCTTGAAAAGAATAGTTTGGATGTTGATGGTGAAAATCTATTGAATGATACTGAAAATGCTGGTCAGGAGTTTTCTTTTTGGAAATTCACTGATAAAGAAGTCCTGGATGCTTTGCTAACATTAGACAACAAAAAAATTGGGGCCTGGTCTGCTTAAGTGTGCAGCTCCCTTTATTGCTGGGCTCAGCAGCACATAAGAGTGGGGATACAAGTGATCTTGACAACTATTGCCCCATTTTAAGACTACCTTGTTTAGCTAAGATTCTTGAATCCTTGGTTAATGTACAACTTCGTTCCTCTTTATCTGGTAATTGAATTTTTTATATAAACCAATCAGGATTTAGGCCTGGGCATAGTACTACCACAGCAACCATCCTAGTTGTTAATGATCTTGTCAATGCCTTGGATGCTTTAAAGAGCTCTACTGCCTTGTTTATTGACCTCAGGGAAAATCTGCGTTTTGTTTTTCTGGCCCTAATTTGTGAAACAATCTGCGGAGTTCACTGCAGTTAGATGTGCTCGTGCCACTCAGGCAGTTTACATTATTGATTGAGGACCTCTATGTAGTTGAATTTGATTGCTTTAATTAAATATGTTTATTTTGTTATTGTGTGCTGATTTATATATTGTTTTATACACGTATGTTTTATTATTCTGCTTTTATTGTAATGTATACAGGGCTCTCTTGTTAAATAGATGTTTAATCTCAATGTGACTCTCTGTTTAAATAAAGGATAAATAGAAAATAAAATGCTTTAAAATATGGAGAGTGTTACTCATTGCTGGATTTGCCCCAAACATAATACTTTGTATTCAGGACAAAAAGTGAATTCCTTTGCCACATTTATGTAGTATTATTTTAGTGCCTTGTTGCAAAAAGGATGCATGTCTTGCTATATGTTTTTTTATGTACAGTATTCCCTTTTTCCCTCTGTCATTTAGGTTAGTATTGTAAAGTAACTACAATGTTGTTGATCCATCACAGCCATTAACCTTTTACTGCAGTGGGCTAAATCAGGGTTACTGCAGTGGGCTAAATCAGGGTCACTGAGTGTTTCTTGGTCATCTTAAAAACAAATCTACTTTGAAACAGAAGTATACACCTCACAAACATTGTCATGGGCAAAACAAACCCCACCTGTACCAGATTTATATACTGCACATTCGAAAAGGATTCAGACCCCTTCCCTTTTTCCACATTTTGTTACTTTAAAGCCTTATTCTAAAATATATATTACATTATTTTTTTACCCTCATCAATCTACATACAATACCCCATAATGACAAAGTGAGAACAGGTTTTTAGACATTTTTGTAATTGTATTAAAAATAAAAACGGATAGCTTGGAACCTCCAAGACTCTTGGTGCTGGCAGCCCGGCCAAACTAAGCAATCTGGGGAGAAGGGCCTTGGTCAGGGAGGTAACCAAGAACCCGATGGTCACTCTGACAGGAGCTCCAGAGTTCCTCTGTGGATATGGGAGAACCTTGTAGAAGGACAACCATCTCTGCAGCACTCCACCAATCAGGTATTTATGGTTGAGTGGCCAGACGGAAGCCACTCCTCAGTGAAAGTCACATGACAAACCACTTGGAGTCTGCCAAAAGGCACTTAAAGGACTCTCAGACCATGAGAAACACGATTCTGTAGTTTGATGAAACCAAGATTGAACTCTGTGGCTCAATGCCAAGCGTCACGTCGGGACAAGTTTCGATGTCCTTGAGAGGCTCAGCCAGAGCCCGGACTTGAACGTGATCAAACATCTCTGGAGAGATCTGAAAATAGCTGTGCATCGACACTCACCATCCAACCTCACAGAGCTTGAGAGGATCTGCAGAGAATAATGGGGTAAACTCCTCAAATACAGGTGTGACAAGATTGTAGCGTCATACACAAGAAGGTTCAAGGCTGTAATCGCTGCCAAAGGTGCTTCAACAAAGTACTGCGTAAAGGGTCTGAATACTTATGTAAATGTGATATTTCAGTTTTTTTATTTTTAAAACATTGCAAAAAATTCAAAAAAAATGTTTTTGCTTTGTCATAATGCAACAATGTGGAAAAAGTCAAGGAATCTGAATATTTCCAGAGTGCACTGTACATCACAGAAGACTGAACTATAACATATCCCGGACAAGCACACCTGATTCCACTTGTCAAATAATCATAAAAAAACACGAGAAATAAGAAAAATATGAAATACGTAAGTAAGCATACTATATACTGGAAATATTTAAAAAGTCTGTTTCAATATCATATTTACATGTGCAGGGATACTGGAGTGATGGAGGTAGATATGTATAGGGGTAAGGTGACTATGCTACATGATATAAGATAAACAGTGTAGCAGCAGCTTGCATGTGGGTGTGCGAGTTTGTAGGGTCAGTATAAATGTATGTACATATTATGTGTGAGTGAAGAAATGATAGAGTGAGTGTTTGTGTGTGTGTGTTGGAGTGAGGGTGTGTGGGAGTGTGTAGGGCCCTGTGAGTGTGTTGGAGTGAGTGTGTTGGAGTGGGAGTGTGTAGGGCCCTGTGAGTGTGCATAGAGAGTGCAAATACTGAAATAAAGGTCAATAAAGATACAGGGTCAACTCGGTCCGTGTAGCTATTTTGTTTGCAATTTATCATATTGCTTAGGGATAGAAGCTATTCAAGACTTGATGCACTGGTACCTCTTGCCGTGGGCAGCAAGACTATTTGTGTATGGCTTGGATGGTTGGGGTCTTTGACGATTTTCTGGCCGTTCTTTTCTTTTTTTATAGAGGTTCTGGATGGCAGGGAGCTCGGCTCCAGTAATGTACTGGGCTGTCCGCACAACCGTCTGTAACGCCATGCGATCGAGGGCGGTGCTATTGCCATACCAAGCAGTGATGCAACCAGTCAATATGCTCTCAATGGTACAGCTGTAGAACCTTTTGAGGATTGAGGGCCCATGCCAAACTTTTTCAACCTCCTGAGGGGAAAGAGGTGCCGTCGCGCCTTCTTCACAAATGTGCATGTTGGTTTGAAACATTTTAGTGAGTTAGTGTCCGTGGCAACAACTGAAAATGTGTGCTGCTGGCGGTACTCAAGGACTGGAGTTGGGCCGCCTGTATCTACGTAGTGACTGGGTTTATTAATACACCATCTAAAGCCTAATAAATAACTTTACCATGCTCAAAGGGATATTTAGTGTTATTTTTACACACATGCCAATAAGTGCCATTTGCAAGGCATTTGAAAAGCTCCCTGGTCTTTGTGGTTGAACCTGTACTTGAAATGCACTACTCGAGTGAGGGACCTTTGAGATAATTGTATGTGTAGGGTTAAAGCATATTAAAATCTGTATGGGTGTCTTTCGGAGGTGTTGGGTTAAAAGCGGGCGTAAAATTTTGGCTGGACCTTGTGTGCAATTGACCAATAAAGTGGTTATTGCACACAGACTGATTTATTATGTAATATGTTAAGCATATTTTGACCCCTGAACTTATTTAGGCTAACCATAACAATACTTCAAATTAAATGAAATTGTATTTGTCACATGCGCAGAATACCACTGTCACGCCTTGGTCTTAGTATTTTGTGTTTTCGTTAATTAGTTGGTCAGGCCAGGGTGTGACATGGGTTTATGTTGTTGTATTTCGTAGTGGGGTTTTTTAGTTATTGGGATTGCGGCTGAGTAGGGGTGTTGCATAGGTTTGGCTGCCTGAGGCGGCTCTCAATCAGAGTCAGGTGATTCTCGTTGTCTCTGATTGGGTACCGTATTTAGGTAGCCTGGGTTTCACTTTGTATTTCGTGGGTGATTGTTCCTGTCTCTGTGTAGTGTTCACCAGATAGGCTGTAATAGGTTTCACGTTCCGTTTTGTTGTTTTGTATTTTCTTGTAATCGTTATTTGTTTCATTAAAAAACATGAGTAACCAACACGCTGCATTTCGGTCCGACTTTGTTGCGACAAACGAAGAACGTCGTTACAACCACGGTTTGTAGACCTTACCGTGAAATGCTTACTTACGAGCCCTTAATCAACAATGCAGTTCAAGAAATACAGTTAATACAATATTTACTAAATTATCTAAAGTGAGAAAAAATAGAATCAAAAAGCAACGCAAGATAATTACATAATTATAAGGAGGTTATATACAGGGGGGTACTGGTACCGAGTCAATGTGCGGGGTTGCAGGTTAGTCGAGGTAATTTGTAAAGTGACTATGCATACATAATAAACAGCAATTAGCAGCAGTGTAAAAACACTGCAATATTTTAATACAATATAGCTCAGTATCAGTATCAATTATTTTATACTGTCTTTTTGTCGGCAATAATTATGTAGGTGACTAAGCTGCCGCTTTCAAAGAGGTGGACACTAATCCGGACGCTTTTGAGAAATCCCGCTATGCCCTCAGTCGAACCATCAAACAGGCAAAGCATCAATACAGGACAAAGATTGCATCCTACTACACTGGCTCCGATGCTCGTCAGATGTGGCAGGGCTTGAAAACTATTGCAGGGTACAAAATGGTTAACCTAGCCGCGAGCTGCCCGGTGACGCAAGCCTACCAGACAAGCTAAATGCCTTTTACGCTTGCTTCGAGACAAGCAACACTGAGGCATGCATGAGAGGCCCAGCTGTTCTGGATGACTGTGTGATCACGCTCTCCGTAGCAGACGTGAGTAAAACCTTTAAACAGGTCAACATTCACAAAGCTGCGTGGCCAGATGAATTACCAGGACGTGTACTCAAATCATGCATGGACCAATTGGCAAGTGTCTTTTCACTGACATTTTCAACCTCTTCCTGGCCGAGTCTGTAATACCTACATGTTTCAAACAGACGACCATAGTCCCTATGCCCAAGAAAGCGAAGGTAACCTGCGTAAATATGCAGGTTACATTTCGGAAAAGCTGACCACGACTCCATTTTGATGAACCCTGCCTACAGACAGAAACTAAAACAAAAAGCTCCCACGCTGAGGTCTGTCCAACGCTGGTCCGACCAAGCTGATTCCACACTCCAAGACTGCTTCCATCACGTGGACTGGGACATGTTTTGTATTGTGTCAGACAATAACATTGGCGAATACGCTGATTCGGTGTGCGAGTTCATTAGAACGTGTGTTGAAGATGTCGTTCCCATAGCAACGATTAAAACATTCCCTAACCAGAAAACGTGGATTGATGGCAGCATTCGCGTGAAACTGAAAGCGCGAACCACTGCTTTTAATCAGGGCAAGGTGACTGGTAACATGACTGAATACAAACAGTGCAGCTATTCCCTCCGCAAGGTTATCAAACAAGCTAAGCGTCAGTATAGAGACAAAGTAGAATCTCAATTCAACGGCTCAGACACGAGGTATGTGGCAGGGTCTACAGTCAATCAAGGACTACAAGAAGAAATCCAGCCCAGTCATGGACCAGGATGTCTTGCTCCCAGGCAGACTAAATAACTTTTTTGCCCGCTTTGAGGACAATACAGTGCCACTGACACGGCCTGCAACGAAAACATGCGGTCTCTCCTTCACTGCAGCAGAGGTGAGTAAAACATTTAAATGTGTTAACCCTCGCAAGGCTGCAGGCCCAGACGGCATCCCCAGCCGCGCCCTCAGAGCATGCGCAGACCAGCTGGCTGGTTTACGGACATATTCAATCAATCCCTATACCAGTCTGCTGTTCCCACATGCTTCAAGAGGGCCACCATTGTTCCTGTTTCCAAGAAAGCTAAGGTAACTGAGCTAAACGACTACCGCCCCGTAGCACTCACTTTCGTCATCATGAAGTGCTTTGAGAGACTAGTCAAGGACCATATCACCTCCACCCTATCTGCCACCCTAGACCCACTCCAATTTGCTTACCGCCCAAATAGGTCCACAGACGACGCAATCTCAACCACACTGCACACTGCCCTAACCCATCTGGACAAGAGGAATACCTATGTGAGAATGCTGTTCATCGACTACAGCTCGGCATTTAACACCATTTAACACCATAGTACCCTCCAAGCTCGTCATCAAGCTCGAGACCCTGGGTCTTGACCCCTGCCCACAACCGTAAGGCTCTCCAGAGGGTAGTGAGGTCTGCACAACGCATCACCGGGGGCAAACTACCTGCCCTCCAGGACACCTACACCACCCGATGTTACAGGAAGGCCATAAAGATCATCAAGGACAACACCCACCCGAGCCACTGCCTGTTCACCCCGCTATCATCCAGAAGGCGAGGTCAGTACAGGTGCATCAAAGCTGGGACCGAGAGACTGAAAAACAGCTTCTATCTCAAGGCCATCAGACTGTTAAACAGCAACCACTAACATTGAGTGGCTGCTGCCAACACACTGACTCAACTCCAGCCACTTTAATAATGGGAATTGATGGGAAATGATGTAAAATATATCACTAGCCACTTTAAACAATGCTACCTAATATAATGTTTACATACCCTACATTATTCATCTCATATGTATACGTATATACTGTACTCTATATCAGGGGTGTCAAACTCAAATACCCAGTGGGCCAAAATGTAAAACCTGAACAAAGTCACGGGCCAACATTGAACAAATTAACCTTTTAATATGGACCCAAACAAGTTTTGCTTTAACATTGAATATGGAACAAGCATCGCTTATTACCATACAATATATAATTTAATAGTGGAGACATGCAAAATCGAATTTCAAATGAAAAAACACATCAATGGCATTCATTTATGTCAGGACCCAGTTACGAACCCGGGTCTCCGGAGTGAGAAACAGTCACTTAACCAACTGAGCCACGAATAGTCAGCAGGACCCAGAAGATGAGGCAGACACAGCAGTACTTGAGACGGTGTATTTAATAAAGTAAAAAGTGAAGTCCTTCAGGAAAACATGTAACTCCACAACCTCAAAAGGAATTCCACAAGAACAAGGTAATCCACAAGGTAATCCTCCAAGACAAAAAGGTAAATCCACAAGGTGGTAGGTAAAGCCTCAAAAGATACTCAAAAATAAATAAACAAGAACAAAAAACAGAATTCCACAAGAGCGTCCACCGGGATCAACAAGAGTACACAGAATACTAGGGCTGGGTGCTAACATACAAACACAGAGCAAAGAACTGAGGGAAACTAAGGGTTTAAATACAATCAGGGGAAACGAGGCACAGGTGCAAATAATAATGGGGATCAAGGGAAAGCAAAAGGTCAAAAAGCACAATGGGGGCATCTAGTGACCAAAAACCGGAACAACCCTGGCCAAATCCTGACAATTTATTAAATAAATAAAATGTAAATAAAAATTGTATGCCTCTTTTCTATTTGCAGCCTTCTGATTTAAATACCAAAATAAACTTTTTCCACTGGCTAATAATTTTACAAATAAAATGATAATAAATCAATCAACCATTCAAGCCCATGCCTTGTAGCAAGAAAAAGTGCATAAAGAAAACGTTAATAATTGCACACTGGTCTAATCTGATGTGCCCAAGCCAGATACCTGGCATCTCTTCTTGGATGCTAGTTCATCAATGTCTGGGCTCAAGCTCTGAGCTGAAGAAATCCTCAGTATCGAGCGAAGATGTTCATCAGTCAGACGTCTCCTGTGAGTTGTTTTGGTCATCTTCATCGAGGAGAAAAGTTGCTCGCATAGATAAGTGCTGCCGAACATGGAGAGCATCTGAGCAGCTTGGGTGCGGATCTGAGGCATTGTGTCAGGGATGAACCGTGGAAACTGTGCGGCGCCCACAGCATCATACTTTGACTTCAGCGTGTCGTTGCACTGGAGTTCAATCAGCTCCATTTGGATGTTGGTTGGTGCATTTTCCACATCAACTGCGAAGGGATTACTAAGCAGTTCAAACGTGCATTTCTGGGCATCGAAGTCGGCAAATCGCCGGCTAAACTCAGCGGCGAGAACACTGAGTTTTTCAGCAAACTGTGCGCATGGGAACACGGCGGTAGTGATCTGCGCTTTTATGGATTGGCAGCTGGGAAAATGGCAAGGGTTTCCTTGCAGCATCTGATTCTCCCACAGGCACAGTTTAGTTTTGAAGGCCCTCACTGCAGCGTACATGTCTGTGATCATGCGCCCCCGCCCCTGAAGCTGCAGGTTCAGCGCATCGAGATGGCTCGAGATGTCACAGAGAAAGGCCAGCTCACACAGGAACTTTTGCTCCCGGAGCTCTGCTGTATCCTTCCCTTTGGTTTCCAGGAATTGACATATTTCCTCACGCAGCTCGAAACATCTGTTCAGTACTTTTCCTCTGCTTAGCCATCTCACCTCTGTGTGATACGGCACGTCTGCGTATTCCGAACCACACTCCTCCAGAAAAGATTTAAACTGGCGGTGATTTAGACCTTTGGCTCTTATAAAGTTAACTACCTGTGTTACTGTGGTCATAACATGTTCCATCTTTAGGGCTTTGGCACACAGTGCTTCCTGATGTATGATGCAGTGGTAAACAGTTAGCTCACCTGCACAGTTCTCTTCCCGCATCTTCTCCCGAACCATGCCCACCAGTCCACTCTTTTTACCGCACATCGCTGGCGCACCATCTGTCGTTAATCCAACGAGTTTATCCCACGGCAGCTTTATTTCAGTTACACATTTGGAAACCTCCTCAAAGATTTACTTTCCTGTGGTTGTGCCATGCATTGATTTGAATCCTAATAGCTCCTCCGTAACACACAGATTTGAGTCCACTCCACGGATGAAGACTGACAGCTGAGCAGTATCAGATGCGTCGCAGCTCTCATCCACAGCGAGGGAGAACGCAACAAAATCTTTTCCCTTTTCCATCAGCTGGTCATACAGATTGGTGGCAAGATCACATGTGCGATCAGCTACTGTGTTCCTGCTCAGGCTCACGTTTGAAAATGCTTGTTTTTTCTCTGGGCATACGAGGTCACAAACCTTCATCATGCACTTTTTCATGAACTCTCCCTCATTAAAGGGCCGGGCTGATTTTGCGATCTTTGCTGCCACTATATAACTAGCCTTTACAGCAGCCTCGCTTTGTGATGTGGCTTTTTTAAACATATTCTGTTGTGAAACCAAGCTTCTTTTCATCTCCTCTACTTTCTGGCTCCTTTGAGTCATGTCCAGGTCCTTGTATTTGTCATGGTGTTTCGTTTCATAGTGTCGTCTAATGTTGTACTCCTTACTTACAGCCACGTTGACTCCACAAACAAGACAAACAGGTTTGTCTTTTACATATGTAAACAGATATTCTGCCTCCCACTTGTCCAGAAAGCTCCTGTTTTCTGCCTTTCTTTTCGCCATTTTTGGAAAGAGTTAGCTCGCTGACAGTTGTAGCGTCTATGTTGCTATGACTACTGTCACCGAGGAGAGAGCGTTTCTGGGTCCTGTCCTGATTGGCGCGCGAAAACAGCAGAGCATTATGGGATTCGTAGTATTAGTGGTGAATGCGCTGTATAATACCGTCGGGCCAGCTCTAGTAGTAATTTGGTATTGTCTCGCGGGCCAAATATAATTACCCCGCGGGCCAAATTTGGCCCACGGGCCAGAGTTTGACACCCATGCTCTATATCATCTACTGCATCCTTATGTAATACATGTATCACTAGCCACTTTAACTATGCCACTTTGTTTACATACTCATCTCCTATGTATATACTGTACTCGATACCATCTACTGTATCTTGCCTATGCGGCTCTGCACCATCACTCATTCATATCTTTATGTACATATTCTTTATCCCCTTACACTGTGTATAAGAAATTAGTTTTGGAATTGTTAGTTAGATTACTTGTTGGTTATTACTGCATTGTCGGAACTAGAAGCACAAGCATTTCGCTACACTCGCATTAACATCTGCTAACCATCTGCTAATTTGATTTGATTTGATTTAAATGATTACCGCCCTGTAGCACTCGTCGGTAGCCATGAAGTGCTTTGAAAGGCTGGTCATGGCTCACATCAACACCATCATGCCAGAAACACTAGACCCACTCCAATTCTCAAAACGCCCCAACAGATCCACAGATGACTCAATCTCAATCACACTCCACACTGCTCTTTCCCACCTGGTCAAAAGGAACACCTATTTGAGATTCCTATTAATTGACTACAGCTCAGCATTCAACACTGTAGTGCCCTCAAAGGTCATCAATAAGCTAAGGACCCTGGGACTAAACACCTCCCTCTGCAATTGGATCCTGGACTTCCTGACGGTCCGCCGCAGGTGGTAATGGTAGGCAACAACACATCTGGCACGCTGATCCTCAACACCGGGGCCCCTTAGGGATGTGTGCTTAGTCCGCTCATGTACTCCTTGTTCACCCACGACTGCATGGCCAAGCACAACTCCAACACCATCATTAAGTTTGCTGATGACAACAGTAGTAGGCCTGATCACCGACAAAGATGAGACAGCCTATCGGGAGGAGGTCAGAGACCTGGCAGTGTGGTGCCAGGACAACAACCTCTCTCAATGTGAGCAAGACAAAGGAGCTGATTGTGGACTATAGGTAAAAGGAGGGCCGAACACACCCCCATCAACATCGACAGGACTGAAGTGGAGCGGGTCAGACCAGAAGACATCTGCGGTGAAAGGTGACAGAACTAGAGCGGTGTTTGTCAGACCAGAAGACATCTGCGGTGAAAGATGACAGAGCTAGAGCGGTGTTTGCCTCACACGACTCGTCTGAATGTTCCCCGGTACCAGTCCCAAAAAATTATGGAAGTATACTGTATATGAAGTTTAGTGTTTAGTGACAGCAATAAGGGGTTATATACATGTAAAAAAAAGTTTCCTGATCTTTTTTGTCTCTCAAATATAGGATAGACACTTAATAACTTTTAGATTGCTGTTGTTCCATGTAGTGAATCTGTCATTCATTGAGTTTGTATTGGCAAATAGCAGTAAGGCCCCCTCCAAAATGTTTTTAATATATTTTTGGGATACTTCAAGGGGTCTTATCAAATAGCAAAATGATCCTTGGTATGACCTTTTTTAAAACAATTCCATATATCTTAGTATTTTGTGTAGATCAATGACAAAAAAAATCCCACCAAAAAATCCAAGGGGGTGAATACTTATGATAGCACTGTACATTATTATCAATATTCATTTGTAGGCCAGATGACATTGATCCACCATTGTTTAAGTCACCATTATTAAACATTTATTGACTACTAGTATACACTTTTCAGTAGTCTTCTTCTGTCATCTTGCACTAAATCAGGGGTAGGCAACCCTGGTCCTGGAATGCCACAGACACTTGTTTTTTATTTAACTGACCTGGAAGACCAGGTGTGTTGAATTTAGGCAATCATTGAACTACTCAATTATCTCAGTTGGACAGGTGGCATGCTTCGTTAGAACAAAGCCCTGCAGTACCCTACTCCTGTACTACATAGCAGTTAAGCTGATAAATTGTTAACTTTTTTTAAAGTACCACATTTGGTAAAGAAGTAGATTTATGTACAATGCCGCCGACAGTAACACTATTTTACAATTCAGAAGGACTGCTTTGAGGTAAATGCACCAAATGTGTCACAGAGCTAGATGTATGGACCCTGAAAAGATGGCTGTCGACTGTAACACTGCTTTGCAGTTCAGAATAACTATTTTGAGATAAATCATAAACTAAAATGTGTTTTGTTTATCAGCTTAACTGCCTCACTATGTAGTACAGGTGTAGGCAACCATGTTCCTGGTGGACCCCATCACAGATTTGGCCCCTGGGGGTATGGCAGCCATCTTGCTAAATGGCTGCAGACTGTAAAATGTTAATTACTAACCTTCAATCTAGATAAAGTCATGGCCTACACTTCTTTGACTTAAAAAAATGTTGGGAGAGGTACACAAGGGTCTCTAAACTATAACTATAATATAGTATAACATCTTGTCTGGGTAACCATTTGATTAGATGTTCAGGAGTCTTATGGCTTAGGGCTAGAAGCTGTGTAGAAGCCTCGTGGACCTAGACTTGGCGCTCCATTTCCTCTTGTCTTGCGGTAGCAGAGAGAACCGTCTATGACTTGGGTGACTGGAGTCTTTGACAATTGTTTTGGGCCTTCCTCTGACACCGCCTAGTAAAAAGGTCCTGGATGTCAGGAAGCTTGACCCCAGTGATGTCCTGGGCCGTACGCACTACCCTCTGTAGCGCCTTACAGTCAGATGCTGAGCAGTTACCATACCAGGCAGTGATTCAACAGGTCAGGATGCTCTCGTTGGTGCAGTTGTAGAACCTTTTTGAGGATCTGGGGACCCATATCAAATCTTTTCAGTCTCTTGAGGGGGAAAAGGTGTTGTCGTGCACTCTTCACGACTGTCATGGTGTCTTTTCAGAGTCCATAAATCTAACTCTAAGCCAAATTTGGAGCCTTTCTCTTAAAATAGTCCTTGGTTGTAAAATATTAGTACTGCTAGGCAATCATTTTCAAATGTGGCTGCCATGGCCCCCAAATATTTTCATGATATATAGATCTAACTCACTGCCAAATGTGTTTTGCTTATCTCAAAATGGTTATTCTGAACTGCAAAGCAGTGTTAGTCAGCAGCCATCTTTTCAGGGTCCATAAACTTAGCTCTGCCACAAATATGGTGCCTTTTCTTCAAAGCAGTTCTTCTGAATTGTAATTTAGTGTTAACGTCAGCAGCCATTTTGCTGCCAAGCCCCCCCAAAAAAAAAATAATAATCTGTGGTGGCTTCATATCTACATTTGTTTAGGGTATATAAATCAAATTGAGTTCATCACTAATGATGTCATATCAATGTTAGTAATTCTGTCACTTATATTAATTTGAAACCTAAGGCCTCTCCCCCTATCCCACAGTTTCTTCTTTCTCTCCATCCTGGTGAGAGTCCATGATGTTGCATTGTGCTGACACATCCTCTGTTCAACACTAGTGCAGAGGAGAGTAGTTTTAGTGTAGCAGCAGTGACTACGTTACACCAGTCTTGGCCTGTTTGGTGTGAGGGAAGGGAAGGGTAGAGAGAGGCATGCTTTCACAGGCCCCCACTACATTATTGATAAGCCCTTTTCATGAATCTTTCACTGCCCTGCTGAAAGCAATAATCTAGCTGTGTTTTGTCATCGCCCTGCCTATCACCACCCTTACCCCCCTGGTTTAAAAAAAAGTTACCTGTGAGAGGCCCAGTCAGAACGGCTTACTAAGCAAAACGGACTGTTGCGTACATTTGTGTGCCTGATTTCTTTAGTGGCCATCTTCTAGTCTTTCGTTGCTGTGTCTTTACATGTCTGAATGAACCATTATCTCTAATTTCTGTTTCTGTGGCTACTTCTTTTCCCCGTTTATCCTATTTGACCTTTTTGTCTTTCTTTCCGTTTCTCATTCTTTCTGTCTCGTGCTCTTTTTCTTATCATCTCACACCCATCCCTCTTTCTTTCTGTCTTCTCTTCCATCCCCTCACCTCCATCCCTTCCTTTATTTCTCTTCTCTCTCTCCCTTTACCCTCTTTCCCTCTTCCTCCTCCAGTCTCTCCTCTCCATCCCGGGCTCTCCATTCATGTCGCGGCACAACAGCCGTAGCAGCATCTTCAGCTTCAACAAGGGCCGCCCTCCAAAGGACGTGGGCTCGGAGAACGAATTTGCCGACGATGAGCACAGCACGGTGGAGGAGAGCGAGGACCGCCGGGGCTCCCTGTTCATCCCCTACCGCCGTAGCAGCTACAGCGGATACAGCCAGGGCTCATCGCGTCTCATCAGCCCACTGGCGCCACACACCGGAGGGAAGAGGAACAGCACGGTGGACTGCAACGGCGTGGTGTCGCTCATCGCTCACCAGCCAGGCGGACGCCTTCTGCCTGAGGTGAAAATAGATAAGGCAGCCACTGACGACAGTGTAAGGACGTTTTCGGTCTGGTTTCCACTCCCTTCTCTGTTCTCCTCTCTTCTTGTCTCTGAATTTCTGGTTCCTTCCTCTTCTCTTTGATTTTCCCTTCTCGAGACTTGCTCAGCACTCACAGCCTTATTACACACACTCCATTCTCTAGTCTTTATTTTCTCCTCCTCCCCCGCGCCCCCTTTGCTTCAGCTGCTCTGAGTGGCGCACTCTTCCACCAATGAAAAACAACAGATTCCTGGCTTCCTTTACACTGTAGTAACCTTTCTATTAGCCTAGTAGCCTGTTTCAAAGCCTCCTGCATAGAAGTACGCAGTGTCTCTTGGTAGCACTTATCTAGCAAACAGATATCTCTGTTGCTATGCCCCATCCACAACAAACATTACTAGAAACTCTCTCCCCTCTTAATCTCTTAATCTTTCCTCAAAACCAGTTTATTCAGTCTGTCTTTTGCCACCATTTCCCCACCTCTCTCTTGTCTTTCCCAAGCTACAAAAAAATGTAACCTTTTTCTAACAGCATTCTTCCTCATCCTAGCTAGCATGGTAGTTTGACTTCCCATTACTTCTGTCCAATCCAAGCCAAGCTTTACCTTTTTACCTACTCTCCAAACGTAGCATGGTACAGTGGCTGTCTTGACTTCTCTTTTCTTATTGGATACATGCATGCTCTTGCATGCAGGTTTGGGAAGGGAATATGACTGCTATATGTTTTGGGTGGGATAAGACGGTTTACTTAGAATGGGATAATATTGTAAGCGGTGGGGGTTAGCGGCACTTTTTAGTGTCTGTTGTATGGGATCGGGTTTTGTGTCTGGTGTGTGGGATAGGATTAGATATTGGTCTCTCTCTGTGTGTGTGTCAGACACAAAGGTATAGTGATTGGACTGGTTTCAAGGTATGTGTATTTATGTAAGGCCTCTGACGGGTGTTTGTGTGTGTGTGTGTGTCCTCTCCCTGAGCGCAGACCACAGAGGTGGAGGGGAAGAAGAAACACTCAGGCTCCCTGATGGTGTCTGTGGACCAGCTTGGCCGCAACAAGGACCGCGCCAACAGTGTGATGAGCGTGGCCACACACACACACTCGCACACTCTACTGGAGGGTACGGAACTCACACACTCTCTCACACACTGGGTACCCTGGACTGGAGGTGTGGCTTAGTAGAGTCGTGGCTATCAATCAGATCTTTTTAGGCCACCTGTTAGAATAAATGTAATTTCTGTTTATCTGTTCTGTTGTATTTTCATCACATGTTAAAGGTCCAATGTAGCTATATATATATATATATATATATAAAAGGAATTTATTTATATAAAAAGGAATTTATTTATTATTATTTATTTATTATTTATTTATATATATATATATATATATATATATATATATATATAAATAAATTCCTTTCTGGGTAACAAATAACTACCTTACAGTGATTTTTTAAAATAAACATTTTGGTAGGTCTGGGAGTGGCCTGCGAGAGGTGCCTAATGGGAGGGATGTGTAATCTGAAAACTAGCTGTTATTGGCAGAGAGGAGAGTAAACTTATACCGTATGGTGATGTCACCAGTTGGTCCAAAACACCCACCCCAAGCTGAAACTTCATGTAATCAACAATGTTAATATTATATAAGAATATGTCAAATACATACACTTCCTGTCAAAAGTTTTAGAACACCTACTCATTCAAGGGTTTTTCTTTATTTTTGACTATTTTCTACATTGTAGAATAATAGTGAAGATATCAAAACTATGAAATAACACATATGAAATCACATAGTAACCAAAAAAAGTGTTAAACAAATCAATATATATTTTATATTTCAGATTTTTCAAATAGCCACCCTTTGACTTGATGACAGCTTTGTACACTCTTGGCATTCTCTCAACCAGCTTCACCTGCAATGCTTTCCCAACAGTATTAAAGGAGTTCTCACATATGCTGAGCACTTGTTGAAGGCTTTTACATCACTCTGCAGTCCGACTCATCCCAAACCATCTACATTTGGTTGAAGTTGGGGGATTGTGGAGGCCAGGTCATCTGATGCAGCACTCCATCACTCTCCTTCTTGGTAAAATAGCCCTTTAACAGTCTGGAAGTGTGTTGGGTCAATGACCTGTTGAAAAACAAATGATAGCCCAAACCAGATGTTGATAGCGTATCACTGCAGAATGATGTGGTAGCCATGCTGGTTATGTGTGCCTTGAATTTGAAATAAATCACCCCCACACCATAACACCTCCTCCACCATGCTTTACGGTGGGATATACACATGCGGAGATCATCCGTTCACCCACATCTCGTCTCACAAAAACACTGCGGTTGGAACCAAAAATCTACAATTTGATCTCCAGACGAAAGGACAGATTTCCATTACTCGTGTTTCTTGGCCCAAACAAGTCTCTTCTTTAGTGGTGGTTTCTTTGCAGCAATTTGACCATGAAGGTCTGATTCACACAATCTTCTCTAAACAGTTGATGTTGAGATGTGTCTGTTACTTGAACTCTGTGAAACATTTATTTGGGCTGCAATTTCTGAACTTATCTTCTGCAGCCGAGGTAACTCTGAGTCTTCCATTCCTGTGGCGGTCCTCATGAGAGCCATTTTCATCATAGCGCTTGATGGTTTTTGCGACTGCACTTGAAGAAACTTTCAAAGTTCTTGAAATGTTCCGGACTGACTGACCTTCATGTCTTAAAATGAAATGATGAACTGTCATTTCTCTTTGCTTATTTGAGCTGTTCTTGTCGTAAAAATATGGACTTAGTATTTTACCAAATAGGGCTATCTTCTGTATCCCCCCCTCCCCCACCTTGTCACAACACAACTGATTGGCTCAAACGCATTAAGAAGCTTTGAAATTCCACAAATTAACTTTTAAGAAGGCAGACCTGTGAAGGTAAATGCATTCCAGGTGACTACCTCATTAAGCTGGTTGAGAGAATGCCAAGAGTGTGAAAGCTTTCCTCAAAGTAATGGGTGGCTATTTGAAGAATCTCAAATATAAAATATATTTTGATTTGTTTAACACTTTTTAAACACTTTTTCCCCCCATATTTTTGACATCTTCACTATTATTTTACAATGTAGAAAATAGTAAAAAAATCAAGAAAACCCCTTGAATTAGTAGGTTTTGACCTGTAGTGTACATATTCACAGAACATTTAAATTTGAACATTTAAATTTGTAGTATACAAATATAACTATCTGAAAGCCAAAAATAACTATCTGGAAGCCACACCTCCAATAAGCCATTCCCCATTCATCTGATAAGCTGCCACCTCTACATTATATTATTAAAATGGTAGAAAATGGAACCCTCTTCATCACAAAAAGGTTCCATTTTGAACCTTTACAAAGGTGTTCCTCAAAAGACACTTTCAGAGGGGTTCCTCAAGGAACATTTTTGACCTGGAAAGGTTTCACCACTTGTGGAGGGTATGGCTGCCTTTGTCCTCACGTCCAAAATATCACCTTTTAGCCCCTTCACAGTTATACTATACTGACCTGTCCACAAGACAACGTAGAGCGTTATAGCAATGTTTTTTTGTGAAATTTCCCCCCCCCTCCTATCTCCCTCTCTTTCGCGCTCTCTCCTTCTCTTTTCTCCCTTCCTCTCACCCTCTTTTCCTCTCTCTCTCACTTTTCCTCTCATTCACTCTTTACCACTTTCTCCCTCTTTCCCACTGTCTCCCTCTTTCCCACTGTCTCCCTCTTTCCCTCTGTCTCTCTCTTTCCCTCTCTCCCTCTTTCCCTCTGTCTCCCTCTTTCTCTCAGTTTACCCCTTTCTTCCCCTGCCCTCTGGTTTTTCACTCCCTCCCTTTTCCCTCTACAGAGCTAGAGGATTCTCAGAGGGCGTGCCCATCATGGTGGTATAAGTTTGCCAACATGTTCTGTGTGTGGGACTGCTTTCCTATCTGGTTGAAGATCAAGCATGTGCTCAACCTGATCGTTATGGACCCCTTTGTGGATCTGGCTGTCACCATCTGTATTGTCCTCAACACTCTCTTCATGGCCATGGAACACTACCCCATGACTCCTCGCTTTGAGGAGACGCTGTCAGTGGGAAATCTGGTGAGGAACAGTCAAGTGGACAGTGTTTAGTGTGTAGGGTACCACAAGATTGTCTCATCGTGTGATTGGAATGTTTCTCACATCCCATTATCCAATTTCTCTACCTCTGCTCCACATGTTTCTGTCGCTGTATCTTTCCCCCCCCCATGTGTCTGTATCTCTCTCTCTCTCACACTCCCCTGCCCATCCTGTGATGATGGACGTGTAGCACAGGTCTCTCAGAGTACTTATTTGCTGGTTTAACTTAGGTCCTTTCATACACGCACAACACTCTGCCCTTCGATGGGAATTCATAAAACATTCAGCTCCATTTTAAAGCAACCAGCTTGCTCCCCTTCTTTAACCACCCAGCTCTCTCTCTATCTCCGTTTCTCTCCCCCAACTTTGCCTCTCTCTCGACCCATTTTCTTCTTGTTTGTTTGCCTGTCGCCTTTCTTCTCCATCTCTTCCTGCTGATTTAGCAGTTCTAACATGGCAGAACAGGGGTGTGTCCAGGGGATGGCAGGGTTGGTTGGGGGATACATTAAAGTTGAACGTAACCTGATCGATCTGTACTAAGTGGAGCATACTGCTTGGTAAGGTATGAGGCTGGTGTGTGAATGTGAGGAGAGGTTAGAGAGGGTATCTGTGGTGTCCACTTGCTCTTAGATATCTCAGTACAGTACCAGAGTCCCTGGCATGTCCGTGTGAGGTCATAGGAATTGGCGTGGTGTCGGGTGAGATTGGCTGGTGTCATAGAGGTTGCAACCTTATATCCGTCCAATTATGGCTTCTGTGAGCGCATGGGCCACGCCATTGAGGCTATCACCATTTTGAAGAAGTCAATGTTCTACTTCACGATCGGCTGATCCCTCCTGATGACATGGTTGAACATGACTCCAACTGGGTCATCAGTAGGGATCAAGCAATGAAGTTGGAAGTCCCACCCAGTTGACTACTTCAAAATGGTGAAAGTCCTCAATGGCGCTGTCCTTGCTAATATGGGCTTGTGGCCACTACAATCGTCTATCCATCTCTGTGGCTGGTGTCAGCAGCGATATGGGAAATGTTTTTATGTATTTATTTGAGGTCACAGATGTTGGCATGGTGTCAGGGGTGGTGCAGGATGAATCATTGAGTGCTCTCTACAGTGGTGATTGGTCTACAAGCATGGCATGATACAACCCTCCCTGCCTGACTGGTAGTGGGTGGGTGGGGCACTGCTCTATGAACTTGTCCTGCCAGGACAACCTCTACCAGCACTAAGAGTCCAATACATTTTTAATCAGCACTACATCAAACAAAATGCCATGCAAGCAAGATCTGTTTTGCATTTCGCTCTTAAATTTCTGCATTTAAGCGGAATTTCTACAAATCATAAGTTCTCCATGATTTTAACCTCCATGTTCTGCAGCACAGCATAGCACGCACAGATCAGAACTCTCAGGTACAAATCTTGAGCAGACATTTTGGGGTTTCTATCAGAATGATATGTTATAATATACTACACACTTATCATTTAAAACAGATATAGTATCTTAATTTGGTCACTCTGTTGTCGCAGATAATTTTCCTGCGCTGCATAAATTCACTGAAAACACGCAGTTATTTTTCTTTCACTAGATCTCACACCTAAACTATAGCCTACTGTAGCCTATCAAACCTAATTTTCTGTTAGAAATTATCACTTCATTTAAAAAAAAATCCTCCTGTTGCAATATTATTTTACTTCTGCAATGAAACTGGTCAAATTAAGATCTGACATCTGTAGTACCAAATACAATTTTTTGGGCTTGTAACCATAGCTGATTCCGTTTTGGTACTATATAGAACCATTTTTTGAAGGTTCTATAAAGAACCATGCTCATAAGGTTCTAAATGGAACCTGTATGGTGCTATAAAGACAACAAATTACCTAGCAGCAAACCTGCTTACACCAATCCCATACTGTAAAAAAAAAATGTTGATTCAACTTAGTTGTAAGGCAACCAGTGCAATAGGATTGTGAGTTTGCACAACAAAATATCATTGAAATTGATACAATATACAATTGTAAGGCAACCAGCTGCAATAGTATTGGGCATATAGCTGAACTAGGGCTGGGCGCTATGGCCTAAAAATCTTACCTCGATTATTTTCAGACTTATGGGCGGTTCATGATATATATCTAGATTTTCTCTAAATGAGCTTTGTGTATAATTAACATTTCAAACCGTCAGCAATAATGTCATGAATTCAGGGCTTGTGAAATTCTACCTATGCTAAATATAAGCCTTCTACAACCATAAGACTCACTAATAATTGAATTATTTTATCAAAATAGTTTAATATGCCTTTTTGCAATAATCACTGATCTGCCTTTCAAGTCTGTCTATGAAAATGCCCTTTTGATTACAAATTTAACCACAACCATGCATAATGCACATTCACTAACCATTTTTTAAATTTAACCTTTATTTATTAATTAGGCAAGTCAGTTAAGAACAAATTCTTATTTTACATTGACGGCCTACCCCGGCCAAACCCTTCTCTAACCCAGATGACTCTGGGCCAATTGTACGCCACCCTATGGGACTCCTGATCACGGCCGGTTGTGACACATCCTGGGATCAAACTAAGGTCTGTAGTGAAGCCTCTAGCACTGAGATGCAGTGCCTTAGACCGCTGCACCACTTGGGAGCCCCGAGTGTAGCGGGCATTATAGAAAATTGACACAGGTGTCGCAATAATCATTCAAGCACAAGCCCACATTGCTAGTGAGTAGCCAAATAATCTTTATTTTTAAAGACTAGCCAACTTGGATCTATTTGCTAGCTAAGGTAGAACAGTTGAATTGGTATGAACACATCCTTCTGTCCGTCTCCAAACTGTTTGAACAGCATGCTATCCTGTCCACTTTATTCAGATGTTGAAATTAATTATTTCTCAGAATGAGAACGAGTTGCCGATTTTATTCTCATTGCACTTTTATAAAACACAGACTAGACAGCTAGAATAACAGTTTGTGCCTAAAATTCTGATAGCGGTCCGTGGTACCACAATGCTGCGCACAACAGAAACTGAGCATTCATTTTCTATAATCAATGTTCATTGATACTCCCGTTTAGTAGGGTCTGCTCTTCGCACAACTCGAGCTGTGTTCGAATACTCATACTACCCACACTAACCATACTATTTGTGACGCGAATTGAGTATATAGTATGCTTATTGGTCATAGTATGGATATAGTTAGTATGCCAAAAGTTTCCGGGTATCGTACTAAATTCGCCAAAATATGAAGTATACATGCAGAGGACACTATTTCTGTACTTTAGGGCCCATAATGCAATTATTCAGGAAATGGGTGTGGCTTCTCATCGTTTTCAGATTTTAAGAAAATATTGGAAAATATGACGCTGTTGCTGGGTCTGGAACTGGGACTGGTTGGATCGGCAGCGGGGAGGAAGGACAACCTGGGGAGCAAGCAGACACACATGAAGGCCCAAGACCCGGAGATCAGTGATGGCACTCCTCTGTGGCCTGCTCGCTCTTGATCTTTGGTCCCTCCTCTGCACCTCATCTGGTGTGGTGGTGACTGGTTCGCGGTTCTGATCTGGTTCCGGTTCTGTGAGAGGGATAGGTGTAGAGGGGGAAGGAGGGGTGGAGAGTATATCCATCAGCCTGGGCTGGTGCTGGGGGAGGAGTAATAAGGCACCAAGGCTGGAGGGCAGAGGGAACAAAGAGGGCCCAGACTTTCTGGCCACGTAGCACTCACAAACATTTGGAAGGTGTTTTCAGTCTGAGTGGGGACAGTTCCCTGTACATACCTTGTGACGTTTATCGATGGATTCCCTAGTGGGGAGTCAACCATGAACAGCTGTCTGAAGTATGTCTTTCTGTTCTGAGGGTATTGTCAGAGTCATGATAATTGGTTATTGGGGAGACCCGGGGTTGGTCATGTCATTGCAGAGTTTGATGAGAGCCTCCAGCGGGTCGTTGGTGTTGTTGGCTGGCACTTGGCTGTCCATGGTTCTTGGCCTGCCTCCCCACTGACTGCCTCGCGGCCCCCTGAACGGACTGGGTGGTGGGATGAGGGCTATTTCTGGGACGTCTGTGGGGTTGTCTGAATATGGGTCTTCGTCGTTATTGCTTGGTGATGGGGGGTTGTTGTTGGTGGTGATGGCCTTTTCCCTGCCGGCGTATGAATTGGGGAAGGTTCTAAAGGAGTGTCCCTCTTTCCCGCAGAGGTTACAGGGTCATGTGGAAGTACAGTCTGAGATGGGATGATCCCCTTTACAGTTTCTTCAGATTATGGCTGTGCTGTGGACTGAGCCCCTGTTGTTCCCCAATTTGATGGTACAGGGGAGGTTTTGGACTCCGCCCACTCCGGTCTTAACTGAACCAATGGCCCCAGTCCAGACGTTGTCTTTGTCTAGGACCCTCCTAGCCGGTGACTTGAGGGTGGCGAAGTGGTGTAACCCAACTTCTATGTCGTACTCTTGGATGCTTTCGTTATGGAATTGGACTGTGACTAACTTTTGATTCTGTGTCTGAAAGTGGAATTACTGTAAACTTTTTTTTATTTTTATTTTTTACTAACACACAATGGCTTCTTGTGGCCCTGGGGGCTTTGCCAGGCAGTTTAGGTCAGATTGCACAAAGCCCACACCTCTCTGGAGAACTGCCCTTCTGAATTCCAGGTGGGTCTGGTCTGGCGGTTGTTGTTGCTGTTCCTGCTGCTCCCTGGCGATTGGCGGCTCCATCCTAGGCAGCCTCCTTCCTCGGTTTTAGTGTCAGCCTTACCGCAATGTAGCAATGCATCGCTCTTGGGTTCATTCTGGTCATCTTCATTTGGGGGTGGGAGGAGACGGGTTCTGGTCTTGGTGTTGTCTGGTCCTGAGTCTGCTACATTCCTGCAGGCGGAGGAAGGACAACCTCAGTGAGCAAACACCATAAAGGCTCTGACCTGGAGGTCAATGGAGGCTCACCTGTGGTTTGCTTGCTCCAGGCGTAGGTTGGTATCTTTAAGGAGTTCCTTGCTCCGCTCCCTGGATGTGGTGGTGTTCTCTGGTCTGGTCTCTCTTTCTGGTGAACTACTCTGGGTGGTTGGTGGTCGGCTGGTCCTGGTTTGGTCGGTGGTGGCCTGAGGAGAGCAGATGGAGAAAAAGGCAGGGGAGTAGGACTGCAGGCCAAGTGTAGAGGGAGTACGGCTCGCCTCAGCAGCGTTCTACTCAAATCAAGGCCTGCAGTCCGTTGTCTGCTCTATGGGAAGCTGGTCCAGGTCGTTCTGTTGAGTCAGGTCGGACCATGGTCAAGCCACTGTTACTCTTCTCCTCCAGTCCTTCTGGTACCGGCTTAGTCCGCTGGACCAAGGAGGCAGCGCCAACCGTGGTCACACCACTGTTACTGTTGCTGTCTCCTGGTCCAAAGAAAAAGATAGTGAGAAAAGAGGGTAGAGAGAGAAACACAACCCCAGAAAATCTTCAGTACACATGCATGTCATTAATGAAGAGAAGCAAGCTTTTAATCATCTGCAACCATTGAGAATGACTGCCAGTGTAGGGGAGGTTGGATTATTGAGACTACCAAAATCATATAAATTGAAACAGCCATATCTGTAACAGGTGCAACAAATTTGATTAGCTTAGAAAAGGGTATGTTATTTATGTTTGTGTAACATAAGATTAATCAACCATCAATGTACATCAGTTACTAGGCCAATGCACTTTAACAGCTAGGCTACCTGCAGCCCTATACATACAGTTGAAGTCGGAAGTTTACATACACCTTAGCCAAATATATTTAAACTCAGTTTTTCACAATTCCTGACATTTAATCCTAGTAAAGAAAATTCCCTGTTTTAGGTCAGTTAGGATCACCACTTTATTTTAAGAATGTGAAATGTCAGAATAATAGTAGAGAGAATGATTAATTTCTGCTTTTATTTCTTTCATAACATCCCCAGTGGTCAGAAGATTACATACACTCAATTCGTATTTGGTAGCATTGCCTTTAAATTGTTTATCTTGGGTCAAACGTTTCGGGTAGCCTTCCACAAGCTTCCCAGAATAAGTTGGGTGAATTTTGGCCCATTTCTCCTGACAGAGCTGGTGTAACTGAGTCAGGTTTGAAGGCCTCCTTGCTCGCACATGCCTTTTCAGTTCTGCCCACACATTTTCTATGGGATTGAGGTCAGGTCTTTGTGATGGCCACTCCAATACCTTGACTTTGTTGTACTTAAGCGATTTTGCCACAACTGTGGAAGTATGCTTGGGGTCATTGTCCAAATGGAAGACCCATTTGCGACCAAGCTTTAACTTCCTGACTGATGTCTTGAGTTGTTGCTTCAATATATCCACATCATTTTCTTTCCTCATGATGCCATCTATTTTGTGAAGTGCACCAGTCCCTCCTGAATCAAAGCACCCCCACAACATGATGCTGCCTACCCTGTGAGACGTTATACTCAATGATTACTGCTACAGTGCTATTTGGGTTGTTAATCAGATTCGTCCCGACGTACTTGAGTTCTTCTCTTTTTTGCCTTTTTTTTCTTACATTTGAATTGTTTGACGTTTTACTCAATTTTTAGGAGCTAGTAACATAACAATTTCTCTGCACCTGCTATAACACCTGCTAATCTGTGTATGCCACCAATAAACATTGATTTGATTCTTACACATAAGCTCAAATCCTCGTCATTTTAAAGTCTACTCAACTCGCATAATAACGCTGATTCAGCCATTGGTTAAATTGGCTTTTTACAGTGCATGCTATTACAGTAAAATTCAGTAAAATACGAACCCCAATCTCTCATCAATTTAATTGATTACATTTACAATAACATTTTACTTTTTTTTTTTTTTACAGAATAATGCTGTGTCATTGGTTACTGTACTTACTTGCCACTAGCTGCCTGTAAGTTCCTGTCAAATTCATGGCAACCCCTTTAGTGTAAATTGAACCTTCGATCCTTGAATTGAATTTCAATGAATCTCCTGAATTGAAGTGGGGTTGACCCCAACCTTGTGTCCTACACTGGCAGCTTGACCCTAGGATCAGACTGTTAACCTTTTTCTCTCTTTGCACTCACAGGTTTTCACTGGTATCTTTGCTGGTGAGATGTTTGCCAAGCTGGCTGCCATGGATCCATACTACTACTTCCAGGAGGGCTGGAATTGTTTTGACAGCTTCATTGTGACCCTCAGTTTAGTCGAGCTGGTATTGGCTGACATTGAGGGTCTGTCTGTGCTCAGGTCATTCCGATTGGTGAGTAAGAAAAGGTGTGGATTGGAATGAGGGACCGTATTGATAACCCTATGGCCCTGATTCACAGCAGGTGGGGGAAAGGGTTCACTCTGCAGCAGAGTTAGCTTGACATGACTATTTCCCAAATACTCATAGAATATGATCAACATTTATTGAAATGTAACCCCCCGCTCATTCAATTCTGTCTCCCCTCCCCCTCTGTCTCTTGTCTAGCTGAGAGTGTTCAAGCTGGCCAAGTCGTGGCCCACACTCAACATGCTGATCAAAATCATTCACTCTTCTGTGGGAGCCCTGGGAAACTTGACCTTGGTGCTGGCCCTTATCGTCTTCATCTTCGCCGTGGTTGGCATGCAACTGTTTGGAAAGAACTACAAGGACTGTGTTTGTAAGATCGCTATAAGCTGTAAGCTTCCTCGTTGGCACATGAACGACTTCTTTCACTCATTTCTCATGGTGTTTCGAGTTCTGTGTGGGGAGTGGATCGAGTCCATGTGGGACTGCATGGAGGTGGCCGGCCAGAACATGTGCATGATCGTCTTCTTGATGGTCATGGTCATAGGCAACTTGGTGGTAAGAAAAACAACCATTGAAATATGGGAGAGACTCTAATGACACAGTTGACAGTTAAACCGACAAGCAAAAAAATAAAATTGACCCTTACCTTAACCCTAAACTTAATTAAGCAAACCCTTAACCCTGACCCTAACCTAATTTTGTATACAATTCTGAAATTAAATATTGGTTTGGGCGTCAGTTGTCCTCATAGCCTTTTCCTTGAAATTATCCATATTTGAGTAGCAGTTTCTTGCATACCCTACTTTTTTAAGATCAGGCCTCTCTTTACTTAGCAAATTTGAACTAAGTAGCGTTTCTGCATCCACATGTAACTCATCCAATAAATATGGTTTGAGCCTTAGCATTTTGGTCTGGTTAAGCCTGATGTCAGAAAGTTACGGTTAGTGACACATCTGCTTAGACCTTCTGTATATGCACGGCCCTCCCCAGGTGTTGAACCTGTTCCTTGCCTTGTTGCTGAGCTCGTTCAGCGCAGACAACCTGGCACCCTCGGACGATGACGGAGAACAGAACAATTTGCAAATAGCTGTCGGTCGAATAAAGACGGGGATTGCCTGGGCCAAGGTCTTTGTAGCCGAGGTTATGAAGAAGGTACGCTGTGATGTCATGTCATCTATGTTCTGTTATGTATGGCATCACTCTTATGTCATTGTTGAATTGTTTCTGGGTTGTTTTTACACCAAGACAAACCCCTGTCCCAATGTAGTTGAATGCCAGTAGTTTTGTCCTGACTGATTTTTAAATATATTTCTGATTGCGAGGAGGAGGAAGAAGCAGAGGACGAACAGAAGCCTCTTGATGAGTTTGACGAGAAGCTTAACTGCATTGCAAACCAGAAGGGCATAGACATCAACCGTGAGTTGGACTACATCAACGGCACTACCAGCGGCATCGGCAGCAGCGTGGGCAAGTACATGATCGACGAGGACCACATGTCCTTCATCCACAATCCCAACCTAACCGTGTGCGTTCCTATTGCGGTCGGGGAGTCAGACTTCGATAACCTCAACACTGAGGACTTCAGCAGCGAGTCAGACGCGGAGAACAGCAAAGACGTAAGTATGGAGTGATGGGGGTGATATATTCTTTGTATGTTATTAAAATCTAGAAACATATACTTTTGGGTGGGGGCATAGGGTTATATATGGGGGAGGTGGGTGGGTGAGGAAGGTGATTCATCGGGAAAGGGGGAGGGGTGTTTTGGGTGCTTGGTTGGGTGGAAGCTTTGACGAAGTTCTGTTGGAGATTTAGGAGAAGTTGTGACTTTATCAAATAAAGTGGTTTCATCATTCTCTGTGAATTGGAGTGATGTGTTAGCATCCACTCCTCTAAGATTGCTCATACTTCTGACTTCTTAGAAGTTACTAGGTTTTCACAGAATGTAAATAAATTAGCTAGCTTCGAGTAGCTGAATATGTCATCACCACATAACTGCAAAAGTGACAAACTGACACACATTCATATTTCTTAAAAACAACTTTATTTCAAGGAGTGCTATACTGCACAGGTGCAGCTCGTTAATTGAGGTGATCAGGTGTTTCTTCGTAGCTAGCTTGGTGGCCATAACACTGCTAGCTAGCGTGATCAGGGGTTTGTATTGGAATGGCCGTTAGAAAGGCTTCTTTCTGTATAGACCCTCTTTGATTTAGCTAAACCTCACCTAACTTAACATGTTTCATAGCTAAACCAACAGAATATATTTTTCAAACCTAGATAGCTAGCTACTGAAACAAATGCAAACAAATCTGTAACTCATATCAGAAATCAGAACAGTAATAGCTTATACCATTCAAAAGATACAGCTACTTTAGTAATCGCAGTCTTTCACAAGTTGAACCGTGGCTAATGTGTTTGCCTTTATCCGCCACCAATTCTCCTGATGAGCAGAAGGAGGTAATGTATATGTTTTGTTAGCAAATGCAAGCTACAATAAGCCAATGATGAGACTGTGATCATAGAAATAGTATTCCTAGACGTGGAATAGCCCCCTGGGCCATGGCATTTTGACTTCCCCCTCATGGGTACACTCAATATGGCTGACATGGTATGCTGAATTGCTACGTTAACATGGAATGTTCATTCAAATGATGATGTGGCTTTGTAATGTCAATTGTTTTGACTGTGAATAAAGCACAAATTGAATGCTGTACTTCCAGCTTTATTTTTTGACCATGGGCACACTCAAAATGGCCGTCGGTCTACCATCACTGACCCATTGACTTGAATAGGGATGTCCATTCTAGGAATTCTATTTCTATGACTGACTTTGACGGTAATGTATAGCTACGTTTATGTTAGCTAATACAAGCTACAATATGCCAATGATGAGAAAGACTGACTTTGTGACTAAATAGGATTTAGCTAAGTGTGTCAACAAAGTGCTTACTTTCACTTGCGCATCTTCCTAGAAAAAGTTAAACTTCAGAAAAGCAATGAATCCCAGCAAATATTTATTTGTTATAGCAAAACCTCATGCCTCAAGGTCATTAGTATGCTTGCTCCCTATACTAACCACTATTGCTATCCAGCATATTCCTTTTAATTAATGTGCTTGCTTCAGTAAGACCACTACTGTTAAATAGCTGATGCAATCGCTCAAAATTTCTTTAGGAAATGTACCTTTTCTAGTTATAAATGTAGCATGATGCTTTGCAGAGTAGCCAAATACATGCCGAGGTTCTTGGGATTGCAGTCAATGTACTGTAGTAGATGATGTAATGGCTTAGTGTGTGTGTGTGTGTGTGTGTGTGTGTGTGTGTGTATATATATGTAATGCGTGTCTTTTTATCCACTCATCAACACTGGACTGAGCAGTGAACACAGAGCGGTGAACACAAAGGGGTGAACACATGAGACCGTCGGATGACCTGACGTTTCAGAACATTTGTTTAGACATGGCAGTACCACTGACTCTGCAGACTGACAGTCAGACAGATGAACACAGCTTTGTGTCTGTGAACGTGTGGGAAAGGTCCTCCTCACTTGTACAGTATGTGGATATGTTGGGGAGCTCTGATGCTTGGGTCACCTTGACCTGGTTTGCAGGGGGAAGGCATGCAGCAGCTTCAATACCTGTACCAGATCCCTAGTCTGCTTCGCTCCCTGTCTCCACCAACCACACGGCAGGCTGTCTTGCAGCTAAGCCAGTGACAGCCCAGCCCTGCAATGCTTGGATGGACACAGAGCCCCTGTCAGCCAATCAGGGATCTGTCTGGCTGTTTGTGTTAGAGAGAGAAGGGGGAGAGAGAGAGAGAGTGTGTGAGAGAGAGGAGCACAGTCCTGCTGAAGATTCAGGATTCTAAAGTGCAGCGTCATTCTTCAGTGAATTGGATTGGCTCTGTGGGTGTGCGTATGTGCGTGAATGCTTGTGTGTCCTGGTTCACCTTAAGTTATCGTTCAGCTGTGAGATGATTTATTAGGTTGGCTAGACCAGGCATATACTGTATGTCTGTTTAAATGTTTCTACCTAAGCTGGTCGAGATCAGCCTCAATACATTTACATTTTAGGCCTATATGTTGAATCCTCTCCATAACCATTTCTCTGTAATCAGATCAAATAATGCTTTGGTAATAGTGGTTGTTTGTAACTCACAGACACAACAGTCCAGCATCATTACAATGAATTAGACATGAATTTAAAAGCCCAGGCACATATGTTAAGGCAATCCTTCCCCCACCTCCCTTTAACTAACATGTTTATCATATCAATTCCCCTCTTGAGTGTCACATGTTTATGTCCTGTGCGTCAAGTAAATGTTTTTACCACTGGATCTAATGCTGTCTAATTGCATAAAGAGCAACAAATCATGCATCACTGTCAAATCTGCAAATGCATATTTATCAGTGACCAGCCCTATTAATGTAATCAATCAGCAGCCGAGATGAATGACTAGCTAGTTAGTTAATATTGCTAATAATACTAATGCCGGGGCAAATAGGCAAGGTTACCCTCAACTCCATGGTTGGAATGCAAGAGAATGTGTTAAACATGCAGACAACATTTAACATCTAACCTACAACTGCAAGACAGAGTTTTTCCTGGTTTGGTTATGTGGCCTTTAAATCATGATGCTTATGATCTACTGTATCCACCGAAAGGGTGAGCGGGTGACTAGTGGATGCTATTGTAGTCAGTGGGTACCACTATGCAGTATCTTTGTACATACTAGCTCATAAAACCACCGAATGTTCAGTGATGTTAGGAATTTAATTTGAGGTTCCTCCTCTCCTATATCTCTCCTGTTGTCTGTCTCAGCTTGATGACACCAGCTCTTCGGAGGGCAGCACCATAGACATCAAGCTTGACGTGGAGGAGGTGGTGGTGGTGGAGGTTGTGGAGGAGTTCCTGGACCCAGACGCCTGCTGGACAGATGGTAACTAAGAACTTACAGACACAGTCTTCAGTCTGGCCACAATAGCACTTAGCATTTAATTTATGCTAACTGATATCAATTTAAGCCATGCCAAGTGTGGGTCTGTGAGTGTCTGTCCTCATCTCCAGTCTGTATGTCATAATGAGGGCATTTTGTGTGCGTGTGTAGTCAATTAAGTGTACATGCCCTAAACTTATTCATCTGTATCAGTAACTGTGTGTGTGTGTGTGCCCTCTTCCAGAATGTGTTGCCAAGTATACGTTTTTGTACTTGCCCATCGACCATGGCTGGGGGAAGCACTGGTGGTTCCTGAGGAAGACAAGCTACCTGATCGTGGAGCACAACTGGTTTGAGACCGTCATCATCTTCATGATCCTGCTCAGTAGCGGGGCGTTGGTATGCAGACACACACACACACACACACAGTTCACCTCATACCACACCATTACGTACTGTCTTACAGAAACCATATCAGTTCTGACAGAATGTACTGAAATGTAATAATTAAATCAAGAAATATTTTATTCCCCCTTCTTGCGAAGTGTAAGTCTTAGCGAGATCATTACTTTTCCTTTATACTGCGACTGTTGCTAATGGGCAATATAGTGCTGTAATACACCAGCCTTTTAACTTAAGGAATCCAGCTTAGGTTGCAGCTTTCTGGGAGACTGTAGCCAAATGGTGATTCAGAATACTTACGTGTTCAGGAATGGACAGAGGGATATAGGATAGTGGGTCTGAGGGGACTATTAACCCTACAGTACAGAGAGCCTGTTCCATCACATACAGTAGCCTACCTCCTTTCACTGCTGTGGGCTCTATGTAAACACCACACATTCTGAGAGGATTCAATACATTGTTGTATCAGAGAGAATTCTAAATTCACATTCACAAAATTTGCCATGAACGTAGGGCAGTATCAACTTTAGCACAGTTGAATCACAAGACATTATAGACGCAATAAGTAAGTAACATTGCTGTAGAGAAAAAATACTGTGGCTTTTTTATATAATGTAATTCTTTTTTTGGATGATATTTGCTCATGCTCCCCATTGCACCTTTAACACTGTCATTTTAGGATAATTCATATTTCAACAGGAAAAGCAAACGTCAAAACCAGCTAAAACACCTTAGAAATATTAATAATTATTCATTAATTAATAACCATAGAAAGGGTCAGGAGTTTTTTAGATGGTCAGGAAAAACTCAGAGGCATAATCCTAAAACAAGACGTCCAGTCACGTCAGTGTTAACATGCTGGTGTTCTGTTCCCTCCCGCAGGCCTTTGAGGATGTGTACATAAATAAGAGGAAGACCATCAAGATTATCCTGGAGTACGCCGACAGCGTGTTCACCTATATCTTCATCCTGGAGATGGTGCTCAAATGGGTGGCCTATGGTTGGGTCAAGTACTTCACCAACGCCTGGTGTTGGCTGGACTTCTTCATTGTGGATGTAAGTAACTTCTCCAACAGACTGTTATTTCCTGCCCCCTCTTAGGATTTTCCCCCACTTCTTTTGTGCTGGTCTCTCTTTCAATATTTTTTTTTATCTCTCTTGCTTTGTCTTCTTCATGTTCTTCTTCTCTGGCTATCTGTTGTCTCTTGCTCTTCTCTCTCTCTGTGAGAGATGACGAGCTTTAGTGTCCTCCTCCCATGTTGGATGCTGTTTCCCTTCAAGCACATTGTAGCTGTAACTAGATTACTATTTGTTCCTGATCTGAGACGACTTTGATAATAAAGGACTTGAATATCTCAAATGATGCTGCAGTGTGGCCATTGAGCACTGATCGCAGATTCTAGGTTATGAACAGGACATTGAATCATTGCCTATTGACATAGACCATTTAGCCGGCATAGCAGAACCCTGCACATGAGAGTGGTGTAAGTTAAGCCACCTACTTTTTAAAACCGTGTCTCTTTATTTCCCAAACACAATTCAACACAATCATAATCGCTTTTTTGTTTTTATAATCCATTTAAGCATCTTTTAACACTGGCTTAACACCTAACAAACCATTAAAAAAAACACTTAACAGGCCAGGCCCTGTTGTTACGTCATATCCCAGCGACAACGCCTTGCATTACACCTGGGAAGAAAACATTTAAATTTTCTCAACTTACCCCATGGCCATTGGCTCAACTTGCTTCAAGGCAAACATTTTGACTATATTAGCCCACACAGCTACAAGGATGCACTTTCATGCTAACTTAAAGAGTCCCCAACTGATGTATAGAACAATCTTAAAAGTATTACTTTGGTTTAGATACAAGCATCATGAAACCTCTAACACAATACATTCATTTGACTTGTTGAAAATCTGTTTTTTGGACCTAACTTGCTTACCACTTTTCTTCCTTCACTGACTCCATGAATGATGACCTCTGCTTAAATATTTGGTCAAATTATAAATTTTGTGTATGGTTTCCTAGAAACAAGGGTGGCTCAACATACCCCTTTGTCTGACTCTCCCCTATGGGGGCATATACACATATACAGGGGTGGAATGAGTGGTGACAGGCAGGACGTGTGACGGGGACAGTCCCCCCCCCCCCCCAAAAAAAAACAACATTTTTAATGTTTACATTTCACACATCACAATGCCACACTAGCTGCTTGACATGATTTTTGCAAATCCTTTCAAATGAAACTGTTCCATTTCTCAAAGGCCATCCAACAGTCCGCCCCCCCCTCCCCCCCTTCACCTGCCAGTATCACATTATCATGGCCATGAGAGACAGAGGGGAAGTGAGCTCAAGTTTTCTAACAGGTGTGGTGTCCCGTGGTCTCTTTGCCTCTCTGGCTCCTTGCTCCTCTCTGTCCTGTAACTACTCTACATCTTGGGTCCCGTGGGTCTCCATATGTAGGCTATGGCTCCCTCATGAGTACAAGTTTTGTTCTAGAATAGAATGAAATGTGAGTATGAGATGGCTCAGACATGTGCACATTCAACCTGTACCTTCTCTCGCAGGTACCTGTAACAGTGTATCTCTTTAAATTAAAAGGAATGTTGAACTGCAGTCGAAAAGGCTTGGGGGCTGGTGGTTGAGAGGCCAGGGTAAGGTTCTTGTGGTTTTGTCTCGGGACTCTCCCTTTCACAGGTTGTCCTCTCTCCTATTCGTCCCCACAACTGCCCTCACCTTCCTGGCTCCCATTCTCCATTCTTATACTCAACTGGTACTTTGTGAGTTGTGTGAATAGTGTGCGTATACTGTGTCAATTTGAGTTAATATTTAATATCTCCAATCAAATGTCCCCTGTTTGATTTGGCTACCTCTTTTTCTCTCTTCCCTTATTTCTCCCCTCTTTTTCTGTCAACCACATGTTTCTAACAAGGTACACTGTAAAGCCTTTTTTTCAAGCTTCCCCTGCCTCTCTAAATATCCAGAAAAAAATTGGGCCACCTATTATTCCTTGAACTCTGCAGAAGATTTAACCGCTGCTAAACTTTACTCTCTTTATATACAGTTTGTGTACATATTGGTACATATGCATACATATATAAACATGCATATATATGTATAAATATCTATATGTGTTATTCATTTTCTCCAGCAAATTGGTCCATCTGTCTCTGTTACCAATTCTAACTGTTTGGACCCTCTCTCTTCCTCTCTCTCTCTGTGTATAGGTGTCTATAATCACTCTTATAGCTAATGCGATGGGCTACTCCGATCTAGGGCCCGTTAAATCACTACGGACATTGAGGGCCTTGAGGCCCCTTAGGGCCCTGTCTCGCTTTGAAGGGATGAGGGTAAGATCTAAAACACCAGGCAGCTGATCCATCTGCATGTCCATTCATTAGTTACAGAACCCATGCATGCTATAAGGAACTAGAAAGCCAAAATAATGTTACAAAAGCCATATGGGGCATATTAAGAAATAAAAATATGAAATTTAACACAATTCTGTACAAAAGGAAAATGCATGCAAAATACTACACATGCTCATCTATGATACACTATTTGCATGAAAAGATCATTTCAGAAAGTCATGATGCAGCTGATATGAAAGCAATGATTATCTCAAGTATGGATAAAGTATGCATTTGAAAGCAATTCCAGGTTAATTGTAATGTCAAACCAGAGAATAGATGTGGAACTTTTGAAAGAAGACTGGAGAATGAAGTTACTCATCCCATATGAATGAATGTCATTTTTAACTGAAACTGCCCATGTATTGTACTTATTTTAGAGCCTTTACTTCTACTATCGAGAGCTTTCAAGCAAGAGATCCTTCCTGTACCATGTTCCTTTATCTACTTTTTCACAAGTCTCACTCAAACATTCCAATGTCACACATGACTTACAAGAATCACCCCAACAAACTTGGCCCCATGTGGGTATTCAGTGGGCTAGTTGGGCATGGGCTATCCCACACCAGCCCAAACCGGGCTAGCCATCACCAGCCCAACAAAGGCTGGCACACACAAATCACTCACCAGCCCTAAATCACAGAGTTTTCTAACCCAGAGGCCAAACAGGCCAATACTTCTGGGAACGCTTCTCGACACAGGCTCGACAGACCAGACCGGGGTTTGGGATGTCAATGAGAGAAGTGAAAATTTCATCCTTAATTGTTCATTTAAAAAAAAATAATTTCTAAAAAACTTTTAAAGTAGCTGAACATCCTTGTAGAAGTGAAAAAATGACACATTTAAATGTTGGTCAAAAATAACTTTATTTCGAAGGAGTGACTTTGATTTGATGGCCTGCACATGCGCAATTTGGCGCATGTGTCAAACTGTTTCTGTGCATGAGTTTAGCTAGGGGATTTCTATTGGAGAAGCTGTTTCTGGGCATCTTCATACTGAACCATCTTTGCCGAAATGGGCTAGCCATCACCAGCCCAACACAGTCCAGCCCACACCAAGCCCAGCACGGGCCAGCCCACACCAAGCCCAGCACGGGCCAGCCCACACCAAGCCCAGCACGGGCCAGCCCACACCAAGCCCAGCACGGGCCAGCCCACACCAAGCCCAGCACGGGCCAGCCCACACCAAGCCCAGCACGGGCCAGCCCACACCAAGCCCAGCACAGTCTAGCCCACACCAAGCCCAGCACAGGCCAGCCCACACCAAGCCCAGCACAGTCTAGCCCACACCAAGCCCAGCACAGGCCAGCACAGTCTAGCCCACACCAAGCCCAGCACAGTCTAGCCCACACCAAGCCCAGCACAGTCTAGCCCACACCAAGCCCAGCACAGGCCAGCCCACACCAAGCCCAGCACAGGCCAGCCCACACCAAGCCCAGCACAGGACAGCCCACACCAAGCCCAGCACAGGCCAGCCCACACCAAGCCCAGCACAGGCCAGCCCACACCAAGCCCTGCACAGGCCAGCCCACACCAAGCCCAGCACAGTCGAGCCCACACCAGCTTCTTCATAACATAGAGGCGGGGGCTCATTCAAATATTTGTGGGTGTGGTGTGCACACAGTTATTTTTGTGCAACCATTACTGAGTGTCATTCCAGTTTAAGAATTGCATTGTGTGATGCCCCAAAAAAGTATTGACTTGTCGACTGCCAATGAAGAAGTGTTTCCAAGAACTTAAATAAGTGCATGTGGCATATAAGGAACTTAACAGTTTCTCTTGTAAAACATATATGTATGATAGTAACAACTTGGTTGTCTAAAATGTAACACATTTGCTAAATACCTTTAAGATTGGAATATTATACAATTTATTTAAAGCTACAAATTGTAACTTTTTAGGCGACCCGACCAAATTTACTGAGAAATGTGAGTTATGGATCTTTAATTCCCGTTGAAAGCAAGTCTAAGAAGAGTTCGATATGTTCTATGTGTGCTATTTTTATGCTTTCTGTTCTGAACTTTCGGTTTTGTACATCAGCTGAATATACAATATTTTTGGTTATGGAAAATATAGTTCACAGCGGTTTAGATGGTACAATAACTGCTTGTTTTGTCACATAAACTGAAGTTAGGCTAACTAATAGAATTTTAGCAACCACGAAATGGCGGCACGATTTCCGCATAGTGCATCTTTAAGTAAATAAGTTATATTTGAATAGATACCTGGCCTGGGGCCAATGTGGAGCCGATGAGCAAAAGCACATTGGCTCAGTTTGGGCAGTACAGGGGGCCAATAGCTTAGCCTGCATAGGGCCCACATCGTGCCAATGTGGTCATGTTTGCTGGTACCAGTTTCCAGTAAACATCATTATAGAAAACAGAACATGTTTGCTGAGCCATTGGACAGGGCTTATTTGTTGAAGCATTGGCACGTGACGCCTACACCAAGTGAGACGCATAGTAGCATTTCTCACAGTTTAATTTACCATAGTCTCTTATTGGTTTTAAGTTTCAGGTAGTATCATCAGTCAATTTCCTGTGAAGAATTTTACCACTGGTTGTTATTCTTGAAAATGTTGGTCTTGTGTCCTTTTCCAACTTGTAATTCCTACACAACCTCCAATATGTACAATTCAGATCTGTCTACTGTTCTCCCCACATCCCTAGTTATGTCATGTCATCAGAGTTTGGTGAAGTACTGTATATCAAGCATCAGAATTACTGTTTCTGTCTGGACTTCATCTGGCTGTAGCATTGTGTTGCAAAATATATTTATTATATCTGTATCGCTGAACCCGTGTTACAGCGTGATTTGAACTTTAAAGGCAATGTTCCTGTGTTAGAGGAGACTGCATTCACAGTATGTCAGCTTACTCAGAAAATACCTTTCAATGATCTGTCTTGCAATCTGTAACGCTTCAGCGATACAGTTTGAATAGAGCCCTCAACCTCCATAATACAGGATCATTGTGCTATTATTTGACTGATAATGCCTGAAATATTTACATACAAGCAATGCACATACTGTATGCCAGAGAGCCATGTTTCCCTTCTTGACAACAGCAGTTGACAATAACAGATAACAACCACTGACAGTAGTAGGCATAGTTATGAAGAGGGAACCAGGTACATCTTCACATCATTATGAAGTCCATTTAGTGATGTTAGCTCCCTAGTGTACTCATCTAATCAAATTGTATTTGTCACACTCACCTTGCAGTGAAATGCTTACTTACAAGCCCTTAACCAACAATGCAGTTTTAAGAAAATACCTAAAAGAAAGTAAGAGATAAGAATAACACATGATTAAAGAGCAGCAGTAAATAACAATAGCAGGGCTATATACAGCAGGTACCGGTACAGAGTCAATGTGCAGGGGCACTGGTGTTGGGGTAATTGGGGGGGGGGGGGTTCAATGCAAATATTCTGGGTAGCCATTTGATTAGCTGTTCAGGAGTCTTTTGGCTTGGGGGTAGAAGCTACTTAGGAGCCTCTTGGGCCTAGACTTGACGATCTGGTATCGCTTGCAGTGCGGTAACTAAGTGTGTGTTTAGTTGAGGTCTTTTGCCATAACCACAACACATTCTGAGGGAAACTCAGTCCACTCATCTCAGTTCTGATTGTCTTGACAAGGTGGGAACATGACTCTGTACATGTGCCTGTATGACTGTGCATGCCAGGCTCAGCTTAGATGTCTGTCTGAGAGCTGCTGGGTGTCCTGCATTAAAACATCCAATGTACATCGTCAGAGCATCGCACTGTGTGCTGCTGCTGACACCGCCACAACCTATCCAGGCATCTTTACTTTCAAGAGTGTACTCATTAAAGGTTTCAAATAGGTACACCAAAATTCAAAAGGCACTTGCACATCTGAGCAATCTGATTTGCAGGTGCATGGCAACAGTTGAACAAGATGAAGGAAAAAGGAAGCCGCACACTGGTCTTGGTAGTATCACTGATATTTAATAAGCTTATGTATCGGCCTCACGGCCTTCATCCGATCTTTTGTGATTTAAAAAAAAATGTGCACCCTTATGTAGACCTGGCCCCTCCCACATCCGTTCTACACATCGAAAGGGGTTGGAGGCAAAGGAAAAACAAATAAGTGCTACCAAATATAACAATATGCATTTCATAAATATTACAAAAGTGTATAAGTATGACGTATTAAACACTTCTGTAAAACCACAATGAGGATATAGCAAGTTTTCATTCGTCATTGGGTACATCATACAGAAAACATCAGAGTAATCTTAAATAGGCACATAATTCATGGTCAAATAGGTACACCAAAACTGGGACCTCAAAGTATTCACTGTGCTTCACCCATTTTTTTTATTGTCACTTACACAAGATAGATGCAGTGAAATGTGTTGTTTTACAGGGTCACCCATAGTACAGCGACTTCTGGCACAAATTAGAGCCTTGCTCAAGGGCGCATCGACAGATTTTTCACCTTGACAACTCGGGTATTCAAATCAGCAACCTTTCGGTTACTGGTCCAACGCTCTAAACACAGGCTGCCTGCCGCCCCATTTTAACACCAGTATACCTCATTGGTGACGTCAGTTGTATATGATAGAGTAATAGCAACATAGAAGTAGTAGTCAAGATAAACCAAACTGATGTGCAAATCACATAAGGTATATGACCTTTATCCCTGAGAGGGAGTGGGTTTATGTTTATATATATGTGTGAGTTGTATCTCATGCTGCTCCTGTTTCCTTGGTTACGTGTGTAGGTGGTGGTGAATGCCTTGGTTGGAGCCATCCCCTCCATCATGAACGTGCTGCTGGTGTGCCTCATCTTCTGGCTCATCTTCAGTATCATGGGGGTCAACCTGTTTGCAGGGAAGTATTACTACTGCTTCAACGAGACCTCAGAGGAAAACTTTAAACCCGACGTCGTCAACAACAAGACTGAGTGCTTTGCACTAATCAACGCAAATTACAGTGAGGTCAGGTGGAAGAATGTCAAGATTAACTTTGACAATGTGGCTGCAGGATACCTGGCACTTCTACAAGTGGTGAGTTCAAGGTGTTTCCTATCAATGTTTTGACTTTTAACTCATTTGGCCCTCCCACTGTGGAGGTCAAAGTTGGACATTGAGCAGTACTTAGACTACAGGATTCAATTCTCATATTTTTTTCAATCAATGGCTTCTTACTGTACCTCTCTCTTTCATCTTGTAATTTTCCTCCTTCCTCTTCAACACCTCATTCTAATTTTCCTCTCTTTCTGCTTTACCTTCATTCTTCTTCCTCATGTTTCTTTTGCCTGTTTTCTCACATGACTTTATATATCCCCTCTCTCACAGGCCACGTTTAAAGGCTGGATGGACATAATGTATGCGGCCATTGATTCTCGGAAGGTAGGCCTGTCACATGCATGAGATTTGTCTCCCTTTTGTTTGTTGGTTGGTATTGTGTGAACAGATGTAACATGTTCCAGAAGAACCTACCAATACTAACTTGTAGCGAAAAGGGCTTTTGAACCCACAACTTGCAATGTAATGAGGGACAATTTGGAGCTTGAATGTCTTTTTCCTGCTCTCTGTAGGTGGAGGACCAGCCGATCTATGAAGACAACATCTACATGTATATCTACTTTGTTGCCTTCATCATCTTTGGCTCTTTCTTTACCCTCAATCTCTTCATTGGTGTCATCATTGACAACTTTAACCAGCAAAAGAAAAAGATAAGACCTATTTTCCTTATTCCATGGACCTGTTGATAAGATAAAACTAGGTTAAGAAGAGGTTCCCACATTCTTTGGCTCAACAAGGTTGTAACCAGATGTTTTCTTGTCTCCCTTTACTTTGGAGGTCAGGATATATTCATGACAGAAGAGCAGAAAAAATACCACACTGCCATGAAAAAACTTGGCTCAAAAAAACCACAAAAACCTATTCCGAGACCACTGGTGAGTCTCTTCCTATGGTTTCTTTAGCCCAAGGGCTGCTTTGGGGAGGGGTATTAGGAGTTCTAATTAAGGTAACATTCAAAATACATGTCAAACTTAACTTTAATAACCAACAGACCTTCCAGAATGTACCCTAACAAAATGTGCCTTGCTTTGATTTGTTAAATCTACTAACTCTCTTTATCTTTCCTCCATAATGTTTTCTCTTTTCTCTCAGAATAACTTTCAGGGCCTGGTATTTGACTTCGTAACGCAGCAGGTGTTTGATATATCTATTATGATGTTGATCTGCCTCAACATGGTGACCATGATGGTGGAGACGGACGATCAGTCAGAAGATACTGACACCATTCTCTACTGGGTCAACTTCGTCTTCATCGTTGCCTTTACTACCGAGTTTGTGTTAAAGCTCTTTGCCCTTCGCCACTACTACTTCACCATTGGGTGGAACATCTTTGACGTGGTCGTGGTCATTCTCTCAATTGTTGGTCAGTAGTGATTTCATCCCTTTCCTCCTACATGCAGTTTGCCTATTGAGTCCTAGAACTTGCCTGGTATTTGAGTCCTAGAACTTGCCTGGTATTTGAGTCCTAGAACTTGCCTGGCATTTGAGTCCTAGAACTTGCCTGGTATTTGAGTCCTAGAACTTGCCTGGTATTTGAGTCCTAGAACTTGCCTGGTATTTGAGTCCTAGAACTTGCCTGGTATTTGAGTCCTAGAACTTGCCTGGTATTTGAGTCCTAGAACTTGCCTGGTATTTGAGTCCTAGAACTTGAGTTGTTGTTTCAATTACTAGAATTGCTATGTTTTCTTTCAAAAATAATCTGTGTAGAAATATCACATAATTATGAAATTTAAGGCTTGGGAAAGTGAGATCATATGTTAACACCTCCCCCTAGTGGCCCAACAGTCACAGGACAGTTTGTATTATTTAAAAATGTCTATATGACAGTGTTATGGATTTAAGGAAACATGCTAAAAGGGTTGCAGAACATACCAGCAATAATACATTTCTCCCTATCCTCTTCTGTCTGCTTCTCTATCCAGGCATGTTCCTCGCAGACATCATTGAGAAGTACTTTGTCTCTCCAACCCTCTTCAGGGTGATCCGACTGGCTCGAATCGGCAGAATCCTGCGTCTGATCAAAGGGGCCAAGGGCATTCGGACTCTACTGTTTGCCCTGATGATGTCCCTTCCTGCTCTGTTCAACATCGGGTTGTTACTCTTCCTGGTTATGTTCATCTTCTCTATTTTTGGCATGTCTAACTTTGGCTATGTCAAGCATGGGGCAGGAATCGACGACATGTACAACTTTGAGACATTTGGCAACAGCATGATCTGCCTGTTTATGATCACTACGTCTGCCGGCTGGGACGGTTTGTTGTTACCCATCCTCAACTACCCCCCAGACTGTGACCCACAACTGGAGAACCCAGGTGCACCGAATACAGGCGACTGCGGCAACCCCTCGGTAGGGATTTTCTTCTTCGTCATGTACATTATCGTCTCCTTCCTAATTGTGGTCAACATGTACATTGCCATTATCCTTGAGAACTTCGGCGTTGCAACTGAAGAGAGTGCCGACCCGCTCAGCGAAGACGACTTCACGACCTTCTACGAAATATGGGAGAAGTTCGACCCAGACGCCTCGCAGTTCATCACCTATGGCAAGCTTGGTGACTTTGCAGACTACCTAGAGCACCCGCTCCGTGTTCCAAAGCCCAACACTATAGAGCTGATCTCCATGGACTTGCCCATGGTGAGCGGGGACCGGATCCACTGCCTCGACATTCTGTTTGCATTCACCAAGCGGGTACTAGGCGATACCGGAGAGCTGGACATGCTGAGGGATCAAATGGAACAGCGCTTTATTGCGGCGAACCCGTCCAAAGTGTCTTATGAGCCCATTACCACTACTCTGAGGCGCAAGCAGGAGGACGTGTCGGCCAAAATCATCCAGCAGGCCTATCGAAACTACCTGGCTAGACGTGGCTTCAAATGCAAGCGCAGACCGGCCAATAACAATAATGTAAAGAATGGTGGGACGAATCCGGAAAAGGAAAAGAAGGAGGGCACGCCCTCCACTGCCTCTCTCCCCTCCTATGACAGTGTAACCAAACCTGACAAGGAAAAACAGGATGAGAATGAAGGAAAGGCAGGGAGGAAGGAGAAGGGCAGAAACCAAAAATCCGTCAGGGAATCTAAGTGTTAGAATATTGGAATAATAATAACAGTAATAACAATAATAATTATAATAATGTAACTTCAAGCAAAGCGAGAGGAAACCATCTAACCCACACAGATGTACAGATTATTTCATTTGCAAGAAAGAAAAATAATAATATTAATAATTTTGTTTAAAGACTTCATACTATTGATGCAGAGTGAAGCAGCTCCGTCTCTTACAGCTTAAAGAGACTTGAACTTGATTTAAACCAAACATAATCAGCGTACTGTGTGACATTGTTGCATCTAGACTACTGATCTTAACAACATGGAATGAAAAACAGACAAAATATGAAAGAAATGGGCAGTTCCCTGACTGGTGGACTACACATAAGGAACAGAACTTTTCACTAAGAGGAATGAATGAGAAACGCTGATAAGGGATCTAATGTGTGGGATTCCCGCCAGCAATGGATTCCCATGGAAATACAGAGTTATGCAGGAAAAACATGGAAATACTGCTCGACTTGAGGAATCACCTTCGAAAAGGAGTCAGAAGGGACTCTGTATCATTGAATTTAGTCATTCATGGAGCACATTTATGTACATTATCAGTCTATATGAACAAACAGAAGAACAGCTGAGGAGAGAAAGACAAAACCCCATAGTAGCCTAAAGTAAGGGTTTTCCATTTGGGTTGTTAATGCTGAATATAGTATCTCCACATCATTTGAGCGGCAAAAAAAGGTTTAAAAAAACAACAAGAATCAACAATTTTCCCATGTCACATAACTCTTCCTCACCTTCTATCTTTGTTATACCCACATCAAAAGGCTTTTACTACATGGGCTTTCACACCAATTTGTTAAGGGGCTGTTGATTAGGGAGTCATCTTGGGCCAAGGGCTTACATTTACTCAGTCATATTTCCAAACAAATACATAAATAATTGTGCTTGTTCAATGCATAGAAATGACTTGCATGATGGCATGTTTTGATCAGAAATCTTGCATGAATAATCATAGTCCACAAGACACTAATACTCAGACCACAACAGTGGCTCGACCATAGGTTTGAGGTTGTCCACTGTCAAAAATTCAACGTTAGAAGTAAATCATTAGTATTATGATGAGAAACTTTGTGTGGAATGAATACCAACATTGTGGATTGTATGAGGAGAAATACAAAATGTTATTGCTGCTATGGGATGCAGAAGAGAAGGGAATGGATGTCTGTGTGTATGTATTATTGAGTGGATTTGGTGGATCGTTTTAAATCTTTAAAAGCTTATATATAATTTGAATGCAGCAATATCACATACCTAATCGACCATGCCATCTGCCTTTGTTTTTGTGTTGGATGAGGGCATTGTGGGAGTGTCTAAGTGTGCAGGAAATTGATGTAGCAAGGTGGTTTCCATTTCTGTTTTTTCCTCTAAGGGCAATTTAGACTGTTCTACAAGGTTTAAGTGTAGAAAGAATATTGTATTTCTGTTTCCAATAACTGCTGTTTTATTTCCTTATCATGTGCTGATTCATTTGTACATGTTGTTATGGTTATCTAGTCTGTATCATTTTAACATGTATTTTCAGCCATTTCTTTAATGTGGTTGAGAGAGTTAATCTTGTGCTAGGAGATTAGAGAAAAACAGAAATTGGTGTATGTGGAGAAGCCTTGTTGCTCATCGTCACCCCTTGTCCTTGGAATGGGAGTGGGTGAACAGTACCCCCTGCTGCCTATTCTGTTTTTTGCTGTCATTGTTAGACAGAGATCCTAGAACTGTACGCAATGCTTGAAGAGTTCACCCCTTTATCTCAGGAGATATTACAGATGTATTATAATGAGCTCTGCAACTAAATGCAAGTTAATGTGATGAGAGTATTTATGAAACACTTTTTCCTATGATTTTGTGTGATGTTATGCTACCCTATTCGACAATGGTCTCGGCTGGCAATAGCTAGGGCAACCAGTCTATCAGGGGCCACTTTAGAGCTTCCTGTAAAAGACATTTAGAAATATAGGGCTAGAAGCATCTCAGTGAAAAAGCAACATTTCGCTCGCTTGTAAGGGCAGCGTTTGTATCAATAGTAAATTATATTAGTGGTTGTGTAGCTATGGATTTAGGTTAGGTCTGAATAAAATACAACAATAAAAATAATACTGCTCACCCAAATATCAGTCATTGGTACTTAGGAAACAATGTGAGGAGATGTCATGAAAGGGAAAATGGATATGTTACTTTGAGCAGAACACTAAATTCTATGAGAGGCAAAACAGGTATGTGAGCACGAGAGAGCAAGCCCCATAATCCGAAATTTAAGAAAAATGTGCTCCAAACCTCTCATCAGCCATTCTACTCCACTTACCTAGCAAGTATATCTCGTAACAAATACCAAATAATGAACAGAGCACTTGATGCATTGTAAAGGTACTGTGAGCCGTAACACGTTAAGAAGACCCCCAAGCTTTTGCACTTCCTGTTGTGCAGTGATGTCACTACCTTCCTGTTTATGAATAAATCCCCGATCCCCTTCTCAAGTTCTATGGTCTAGTTGCTGCATGAGATCTCCAAAATCAGTGTGGGTGTTAAGTTGAACCAAATAAAACTCTGAATGATAAGCATAAAAGCAACTGCTGTCCATTTTTCTCCATCCCCATCAAGGATATACATGTATAAATGTATAAACAGAAAAATGTAAAAACCTTAAATCAATTTGAAAAACAAAATTAGAAAAAATTATGTACAGTTCAGGCTGTGTTGTAAACGGCACAAATTGCTGAAGTTAAGAATGAACTTTTTAAGAGACTATAAATAATGTAATATATCATTTTATTTTATGCGTGCATGCATGCGTAGTTTTTTGTAAATACAGAAATACTTAAACTACTGCTATTAATCTAATATGAATAACCGTAAATAGAATGGCTTCCAGCTGACACCCCTTGTCACACTTGTTAGACTCTGACACATTTGTTTGGTGGAGTAGATTTTTGGAGTCACTTTTCACATTAAAAAAGGGAGTAAATAAAAATCTATATTAAAAAGAAAAAACGATATAAATAAAAATCAATACATATATAGAGCTATACACACACACACACACACACACACACACAGAGAATATATAATATATATATTCTAATATATGTCCTCAACTCTCCCTTCCGCTCCTTGTACTGGGGAGAATGCAGTGCACCCGACTGTAATAACTCCCATTTCTTTTTTGTGTGCAATATGTTCAGTGAATGAACAGAACTCTGGCCTGCCCAGGATCACTATGTACTGGGGAACAGCGTACAATGGCTGCTTGCTGAGGATTGTGTAGCCTGCGTTGGTGAGAGGATTGCACTACCAGCACACCCTTTTGTACATGTCTGAAGATGTCTTGCCCACAACTTCTCCCACCTCTTCCCGCTGAATATAAACACACAAACACATACATACGGTACACACACACACTCTCCACCCTGAGACAAGCCGGCGCTGGCCGGTCATTATGCCCCGGTATCCTGAGCCTCAGGTCGCCTTGTGTGACAGCTTTTTACTTGTTTTAGCGCTGACCTTCCTCCAGGTTCCCCCTAAACAGGTTCCCCCTAAACACACCAGTGCAGTTTGGATTTATTGTTATTTTCTAAACAATGCATCTGATAATTTCAAGGTTTATTGCTTTTGTTATTTCTATTTGTTTCTTGGTGCAATATCTCTTAATGGCATGTGCCTTTCAGCTGCCTTTTTAGACTTTACAATACATCAGTAAACATGATATATCCAAACCCAATGGTTTAGTGAATCACAATGGAGAGAAAACATCACCTAGACGAGATCAACAGAACTAACATCTTATAGTAATCTATTGCAAGTGCTCTCTCTGTATTCTGTTCACTGATCATTTAGCTGGTGAGAGAGCTTGCCTTCTGTTTTACACTTGGGTTCAATTCTGGTGTGGATTTATGAAATTATTTATGTAGCCTTTATTTTGTAGCATGACTGAGACCTGTTATTTGTTGGGGTTTTTGTGTTGCCAAAAATATTTTCTTAAAGCTTTTTGAGTGTCATTGTTATCTCTTGCCACTAATACAGTCAGAGAGAGGACAGTGTTGCACAACCACTTGGGACTAAGTGAGAATCAGTGAAAGATTGTCTTCATTTGAGCACGAATCAATTTCCAAACAATAAAGCAGCCTTCCAGTTATGCTTCATAGTGGTGTCTTTTTTTTCTAGAAAATGATTAACTACAATTTATGTATATACATGAGGAAAAAGTTTCTCATTTGGTTTTCATCACAGACTTTAAACAAAGTTCAGTGTAGATTTACAGTAATAAACAGAAAGACTAGTCATCTGAAATCACAGCAAGGTCAGTGGTGGATCTTGTCTGCAAGCATCTAACCAGTAACTGGCCATATCTTTATTAAAAGGATAATACCTCAAGTAGCACAGCATAGTGTGGTGTGCTGTGTGGTGCAGTGGTGTGAACTGAGATGTGTGTGTGTATAAAGTGGCCCACTGAATGAGAGAGGGAAGGAAAGACAGAGGGTAAAAACTGTGCTGCAGTGCAGATAGATGAATGCGGTGGCCTGGGCTGAGTCAGCAGCAGCCTGCTCTCAATACTGTAGTGTACTGTAGACCTCCCTCCCTCCCTGTCCCACAACCTACTGCACACAAGGGGATGGGGAAGGAAGTAAGAGAGGAAAAAATACATGAACTGTAGGAAGACGGAGAGATGCTGGGATTTATTAATGTGAAAAATGAATGCCATGTATTTCAATGTAAAAAAAATACCTGGGCATATCTAAACTCATATGTGAATGCACAATTGTAGACTCCTAAATCATACACACAAACAGACATTTTGTAATAGACTCATATGATATTCTAGTTTAAAGTGGCACCGTGCCCTGCTCCTTATCTTTCTCTCCTTCCCCACAACTAGCGCTTTGAAAAGTTTATGTAATTATACTTTCCTGTGGATATATTCTCACATTCCTACCGCCAAAAGGACCAAGCACACAGACAAAAAACCGGTAAACATAATATTTTATTCAACATTTTGGCTTATAGAGGGTGTGAGAAGAACCTTTCTTGATTCAAAATGTTAATTCCTGCCGGATGTAGTGTTATGCATTTCAACGTCGGGTTTCCAGGCAACGCATGACATATTAACGGGAATAGTTTTGGAATGCGGAGCCATTGGGCGCGTTGGAGTGGTACACTGAAAGCAGCCGACTGTAGACGGAACATATGCACCGACGTGCAGTTTCTAGGAAATGCAATAATGGCAGACATGGAATTTGCCTAAATAGAGCTCGCCAGCGTGTAGTCCTAAAACACGGAAATAAATTACCGCTGGTTCGTTCAGCCATTCCCATGGGAAAAATTAACTGGGAAAGAATACAGTTTTGGAATAAAGTCTGAATTTAACACGCTTAGGAGAATTTATACGTTTTGTTCCATGAGATAATAGCAGTCAGATAACTTGACCTTTATGAATTATGAAGCCTTTATGTGGTTTATGTTATTTATTGCATACATTCTTCTAAATTCACAAAAACCGACATTAGCTGATGAATATGATCTCATAGGACATGATTTCCTAAACCTGTGTTTACCACATACCTTATTTTCGGCGTTTATACAAAAACGCCTCTCCTCTTCCTCATAGGCTTTGTACAAAGAACCATGGCAGAGTTAGTGCCTACAATAAGACACCATTACTATTTCTCTCGATTGTCGATGAAGGGGATGCTATCGAAATACCACTTCTCCTACAGGAAGCTGAACATGATCAACATGGCGCAAGGAATGAATATTTTGATAAGGAAATTGGATACAAGCCCAAGCTCTTTCGAACATTCACAAGTCTGGTTTTGTATTTCTCTCAAAATATAACCAGGTAGTGAGTGCATAGGCTGGCTACTATAATGAGAACATAGGTGTTTTTGCAGCATATGGGAAATGCTCTGTTTGCCATTACTTCATGCCCCTGTACCTTCCTCATTTTTTGTGATTGTGCAACATGGAATTATAACAGATGTGACTAAATGGAGTCCAAAGATTTTTACTGTATGGTAATTGATTGCATAGCAGCATCACTACAGCATGCAGTGTATTTATTTCATTCTTAACATTTGTGTTGCTTTTGTCAGTAAGCATGTAAAGAACAGAATTGGATTCAATCACGAAGGACAAAAACACTTACTGTACAGAAAATGATTAGAATATGCATGTACATCAGTTCACATAAGTTACTTGGTAAACAATATGCATTGCAGTCAAATGTACTTGGCATTTGATAACTGGTGTCTGGGGTACTTGCTCATTAAGGACCGGTTTCTCAGTCACAGATTAAGCCTCTAAAATTGTCAGTGTAGAAATCCCCAACAATAACCCATTTGTAGCCCACAATGTGTATTACATTTTATTCACATTTAGACAATCAACACATTTTCATTTGTTTGGTGACAATATAACAGACAATACAAATTCTAGGCTATAACATGGAACACAACATTACAGTAATATCAAGATTTAAAATTTTTATTTCACCTTTATTTAACCAGGTAGGCTAGTTGAGAACAAGTTTTTCATTTACAACTGTGACCTGGCCAAGATAAAGCAAAGCAGTGCGACACAAACAACAACAGAGTTAAACATGGCATAAACAAGCGTACAGTCAATAACACAATAGAATAACATTTTCAAAAGTATATATACAGTGTGTGAAAATGGCGTGAGGAGGTAAGGCAATAAATGGGGCATAGTAGTGAAGTAATTACAATTTAGCAAATTAACACTGGGGTGATTGATGTGCAGATAATGATGTGAAAGTAGAAATACTGGTGTGCAAAAGAGCAGTAAAGTAAATAAAAACAATATGGGGATGAGGTAGGTAGATTGGTTGGGCTATTTACAGGTGGGCTATGTACAGCTGCAGCGATTGGTTAGCTGCTCAGATAGCAGATGTTTAAAGTTAGTGAGGGAAATATAAGTCTCCAGCTTCAGCAATTTTTGCAATTCATTCCAGTCATTGGCAGGAGAGAACTGGAAGGAAAGGCAGCCAAAGGAGGTGTTGGCTTTAGGGATGACCAGTGAGATATACCTGCTGGAGCGCGTGCTACGAGTAGGTGTTGTTATCGTGACCAGTGAGCTGAGATATGGTGGAGCTTTACCTAGCAAAGACTTATAGATGACCTGGAGCCAGTGGGTCTGGCGACGAATATGTAGCGACCAGCAGACTAGAGCATACAGGTCACAGTGGTGGGTGGTATATGGGGCCCTGGTGACAAAACGGATGGCACTGTGATAGACTGCATTCAGTTTGCTGAGTAGAGTGTTGGAGGCTATTTTGTAAATGACATCGCCTAAGTCGTGGATCGGTAGGATAGACAGTTTTACTAGGGTATGTTTGGTGGCGTGAGTGAAGGAGGCTTTGTTGAGAAATAGAAAGACGATTCTAGATTATATATTTTTTTACCAATTTGTCCTCCCCAATTTCGTGGTATCCAATTGGTAGTAGTTACAGCCTTGTCTCATTGCTGCAACTCCCATACGGACAAGGGAGAGGCGAAGGTCGAGAGCCATGCGTCCTCCGAAACACAACCTAACCAAGCCGCACTGCTTCTTGACACAATGCCCATCCAACCCGGAAACCAGCTGCACCAATGTGTCAGAGGAAACACGGTACACCTGGCAACCGTGTCAGCGTGCACTGCGCCCGGCCCGCCACAGGAGTCTCTAGTGCGCGATGAGACAAGGATATCCCTGCCGGCCAAACCCTCCCTAACCCGAACGATGCTGGGCCAATTATGTGCCGCCCCATGGGTGGCCCATGGGGCGCAGACCCATTGCGGACGCAGGCAATGAGGCAGTGATTGCTGAGTTCCTGATTGAAAACCCAGAATCTCAGAATATCTAGTGGCACAGCTAGCACTGCGATGCAGTATTTGTAGTTGGTAGGTATTTGTATTGTAAAGGTATTTGTAGTTGTCCACATATTCTAAGTCCGAACCGTCCAGAGTAGTGATGGTAGTCGGGCTGGCGGGGGCAGCGAGCTGTTGAAAAGCATGCAGTTAGTCTTACTAGCGTTTAAAAGCAGTTGGAGGCCATGGAAGGAGTGTTGTATGGCATTGAATCTTGTTTGGAGGTTTGTTAACGCAGTGTCCAGAGAAGGGCCAGATGTATACAGAATGGTGTCGTCTGCGTAAAGGTGGATCAGGGAATCACCCGCAGCAAGAGCGACATCATTGACATATACAGAGAAAAGAGTCGGCCCGAGATGTGAACCCTGTGGTACCCCCATAGAGACTGCCAGAGGTCTGGATAACAGGCCCTCCGAAGTAGTTGGTGAACCAGGCAAGGCAGTCATTTGAGAAACCAAGGCTGTTGAGTCTGCCTATAAGAATACGGTGATTGACAGAGTCGAAAGCCTTGGCCAGGTGGTTGAAGATGGCTGCACAGTACTGTCTTTTATCAATGGAGGTTATGATATTGTTTAGTACCTTGAGCGTGGCTGAGGTGCACCCGTGACCTGCTCGGAAACTGAATTGCACAGTGGAGAAGGTACGGTGGGATTCGAAATGGTCAGTTATCTGTTTATTAACTTGGCTTTTGAAGACTTTAGAAGGGCAGGATGGATAAAGTCTATAACAGTTTGGGTCTAGAGTTTCACCCCCTTTGAAGAGGGGGGTGACCACGGCAGCTTTCCAATCTTTAGGGATCTCGGACAATACGAAAGAGAGGTTGAACAGACTGGTAATAGGGGTTGCAACAATAGCGGTGGATAATTTTGGAAAGAGATGGTCCAGATTGTCTAGCCCAGCTGATTTGTACGGGTTCAGGTTTTGCAGCTCTTTCAAAAACTTCTGCTATCAGGATTTGGGTGAAGAAGAAGCTGGGGAGGCTTGGACAAGTAGCTGTGAGGGTCGCGGAGCTGTTAACCGGGGTTGGGGTAGCCAGGAGGAAAGCATGGCCAGCCATAGGGAAATGCTTCTTGAAATTGTTGATTATCGGGAATTTATTGGTGGTGACAGTGTTACCTAGCCTCAGTGCAGTGGGCAGCTGGAAGGAGGTGCTCTTGTTCACATGGACTTTACAGTGTCCTAAAACGTTTTGTAGTTAGAGCTACAGGATGCAAATTTCTGTTTGAAAAAGCTAGCCTTTGCTTTCCTGACTGACTGCGTGTATTGGTTTCTGGCTTTCCTGACTGACTGCGTGTATTGGTTTCTGACTTTCCTGACTGACTGCGTGTATTGGTTTCTGACTTCCCTGAAAAGTTGCATATCGCGAGGACTATTCGATGCTATTGCAGTCCGCCACAGGATGTTTTTGTGCTGGTCAAGGGCAGCCAGGTCTGGAGTGAACCAAGGGCTATATCTGTTCTTAGTTCTACATTTTTAGAAAGGGACATGCTTATTTAAGATGGTGAGGAAATTACAGGTATATACTGGTCGTCTAGTGCGTTGGGGACAGAGAATAAAAGGAGCAGACTTCTGGGCGTGATAGAATAGATTCAGGGCATAATGTACAGACAAGGGTATGGTGGGGTGCGGTTACAATGGAGGTAAACCCAGGCATTTTATGACGATAAGAGAGGTTGCATCTCTGGACGCACTAGTTATGCAGGATGAGGTCACCGCATGTGTGGGAGGTATCTGAGGCAGAAATGGTGAGTTAACTACACACAGGGCCTGAGTTCGAGACAGATAAACTAAATGGAGTACCGTGATTAATGAAAAGTCCAGCAGGCATCAGCTATGTAGCCAAGTGATCACATCAATAGATGAAACAGGGAAGCCGCTGGGTAGTTGTTACTACCTAGCAAGCGGGAGACACAGTGTTTAAAGTCAGCAAGCCGGGGCTAGTAGAAGCGCCTGCTCCAACGTCCGGCAAAGGCCGGTTGAGGGCACAGCGGATGGAGTTACGTCGGCAGACCAGTCATGGCAGGCTCCTTGTCGACAAAGGCTCCAGGCCAGTTGGCGAAAGAGGTATTGTAGTAATTTTGTTTGCTAGCCGGAAGATGCTCATGGCTCACGGCTAACTGGTGCTAGATTTGGGACAGGGGCGTTAGCCACTATAGCCACTCGGTAGCAGCTAGCTAGCAGCAATGATCCGATGCAAAGCATATATAGCATATTGTCACAAGTAAGCTATTTCATTTATTTATGTTAGAAATTTGGATTACATGTAATTAGATTGTAAGAATAAATATGTATTTAAGCTCTAAATAGTTATCCACCCAAAACAGCAAACATGCATTGATAATAACCAATGATATTTGGCAACATCAACCATTTATGAGCATGTAGTGCCTTTTGCTTCCAGAAAAACAGAAGATTGTGAGAGACAATGCTTTGGTTGGCAAGAAGCAACTGCAGAAATCTCCAGTCGACTGTAGTCGAAAGTTCATGATCTTCGATCACATATGGTTGTTGTAAAGGTCATGCAGTCGACATGTAGCCACAAGATAGTCATGGTTAGAAGGTATCCAGCATCTGTCAAATGAATGTAAAAAGTAGACTTTTGTTGCATTTTAGCTAACCCTAACCTTAGCTTAATTCTCCTAACCTGCAACGAAAAGTGAAATCTGATGATAATTTGACTAAAGCTGGACCTTGCAAGTCAGAACAATTTATACCCATAATGCAACACACTTTGAAAGGCGGTGAACAACATTGGTCAACGTCTTAACAAAATTGATCCACTCAAACGTCCCCATTGACTGCACCAGATGGATGTGTGTGAGTGGGTTTCTTTTGTCAATGAAGCACCAGACTACAGACATATCGTTTTGAATCTAGAAGAAGACGTGGAGATGGGGGTAGGCAAGGAGGAGTCAGCCAAGATTGGCGAAAGTAATGGTAAAGTATGGTAAGTTAAGAGCACTTGGCCATGTTGTCAGGATTTGGCCAGGGTTGTTCCGGGTTTTGGTCACTAGATGCCCCCATTGTGCTTTTTGACCTTATGTTTTTTCCCTTGTTTCCCATTATTATTTGCACCTGTGCCTCGTTTCCCCTGATTGTATTTAAACCCTTAGTTTCCCTCAGTTCTGTGCTCTGTGTTTGTATGTTAGCACCCAGCCCTAGTGTTCTGTGTATTCTTGTCGATTCCGGTGGATGCTCTTGTGGAATTCTGTTTTTGTTTTTGAGTACCTCCTGAGGCTTTTTTGTGCTATTCCTACCACCTTTTGGATTTGCCATTTTTGTATTTAAGGACTTCTCCTTTTTACTTTATTAAATACACCGTCTTAAGTACTGCTGTGTCTGCCTCATCTTCTGGGTTCTGCTGACTAATCGTGGCTCAGTTGGTTAAGTGACTGTTTCTCACTCCGGAGACCCAGGTTCGTAACCGGGTCCTGACTGAAACACAGAGCCAAAAATGAACCCAGAGGCAGCCAGTTCCCAGGACCTTTTTGCCATGCTGTCCCACCACCAGGAGACTGTCCAACGCCACGAAGCCGCCCTGGTTCAGCAAGAGGCCTTAATGGCTAGACATTGTCATCTTCTGTCGGAGATGCTGACTTCCATTAAGCAAATATCTGATCGTCTTACCCCGGCAACAGTTCCCGTCCCAGTACCTCAGATTCACGTACCCATGGCAGTTAACCCCCTGGCTGAACCTCGTCTTCCACCTCCCCAACGGTTCTCAGGTGATCCAAGTGCTTGTAAAGGGTTTCTCACCCAATGTTCTCTCTCCTTTGAGCTACAACCCTCGTCGTTTCCCACCGACCGGTCTAAGATCGCTTATATCATCACCCTGCTGTCGGAAAAAGCCCTGGCCTGGGCTACTGCTGTGTGGGATGCCCATAGTTCCTGCTGTGCCAGCTACTCTGCCTTTGCTGAGGAATTCAAACGAGTGTTTCAAGGCCCAAGCAGTGGTTCTGACTCAGCCAAACAGCTCCTGACTCTCCACCAAGGTTGGCGCAGCGTGACGGACTATGCCATCCAGTTCCGCACGGTGGCAGCAGCAAGTGGCTGGAACAACGAGGCGCTCACGGTGTGCTTTCTGAAAGGCCTTTCCGACACTATCCAAGATGAACTGGCCACTCGGGAACCACCGGACAATCTCGAGTCCCTGATCAAGTTGGCCTCACGCATTGACCAGCGTCTGAGAGAGAGAGAACTCAACCGTAGACCTCTAGCCCCTATCAGTCCCAGCTCCGAGTCCCCACCTTTATCCTCGCTGGCTCCATCGGAACCCATGCAGATTGGACGCATCTCCCAGGCTGAGAGAGACCGCCGGATGAGGGAGCGACGCTGTCTATATTGCGGCAAACCGGGCCATTTCCGTTCCACGTGTCCCGGGCTCCAGGGAAACGCTCTGTCCCGTACAGACCGGGGGAACTGTAACGGGAAACATAACCTCCTCCCATCCGTCCAACTCCCATCTGCTCATTCCAGTCACCCTCTCCTGGGACAACCACAAGCTTCACCTTCAAGCCTTGGTAGACTCTGGAGCCGCAGGTAACTTCATGGATGGTGTCTGGGCGAAGGAGAATGGCGTTCCCTCTGAACCTCTAAGTGAACCCATGAGGGTCACTACATTGGATGGAAGCCCTTTGGGATCTGGACTTGTCACTCATGTCACTACCTCCTTGCGACTTTCAGTTTCACAACACCAGGAATTGATGAACTTTCATTTGATCTCCTGTTCCGAGTTCCCTCTCGTCCTGGATACCCCTGGCTTCACAGCCATAACCCTCACATCGACTGGTCTGTGGGCACTATCAAGCAGTGGGGTCCTACGTGCCAAGCTACTTGTATTTTCCAGAATTCCCCGAGTTCTACTCCCGAGTCTTTAGAATCCATCGACCTGACCCGAGTTCCCGAGTGTTACCATGACCTCAAACTGGTGTTTAGCAAACAGAGGGCCACCATGCTACCACCCCATAGAGCTTACGATTGCCCCATCGACCTGTTTCCGGGCACTTGCCCCCAGGGGTCGGATCTTTTCCCTATCTCCACCCGAACGAGCTGCTATGGATACCTACATCAAGGACGCTCTGGAAGCAGGCCTCATGCGTCCATCCACCTCCCCGGTGGGAGCAGGGTTTTTCTTTGTGGCCAAGAAAGACGGTGGATTACGTCCTTGCATCGACTACCGGGGACTCAATGCCATAACCGTCCGTAACTGTTACCCGCTACCCCTTATGGCCACAGCCTTCGAGCTGCTCCAGGAAGCAGTTGTTTTCACTAAGCTTGACCTGCGGAACACATACCATCTTGTGCGGATCAGACCTGGTGACGAGTGGAAGACCGCTTTCAACACGCCTACTGGTCACTATGAATACTTGGTGATGCCCTTCGGCCTGACCAACGCCCCAGCGGTGTTCCAAGCGCTCATAAACGATGTGCTTAGGGATATGCTTAACATATTTGTGTTCGTTTACTTGGATGACATCCTCATCTTTTCGAGCTCCCTTCAAGAACACACTAAGCATGTCAGACAAGTACTCAAACGCCTCCTGGACAGCCATCTGTACGTTAAGCCGGAAAAATGTGAATTCCATTCATCCCGAGTACAATTCCTGGGATTTGTAGTGGAACCCGGTCGAGTCCAAATGGACCCAGGAAGGTAGGGGCGGTAGCGGATTGGCCCACCCCCAAATCCGTTAAGGAAGTTCAGCGTTTCCTGGGCTTCACAAACATCTACCGCAAGTTCATCAAGAACTTCAGCTTGGTGGCAGCCCCTCTCTCAGCTGTAACCAAGGGTGGCAATGCAAGGTTTTTGTGGGGAAGAGAAGCTGAGACGGCCTTCCAAGGACTCAAGCAGCGCGTTCTCTCTGCTCCCATCCTGATACTACCGACTACGGATGAACCATTTGTGGTGGAGGTAGATGCATCAGAGGTTGGTGTTGGAGCTGTCCTGTCTCAGAGGGGTGAAGACAAGAAGCTTCATCCGTGCACTTTCTTCTCACACCGGCTTACCCCGACTGAGAGGAACTACGATGTGGGGATCGTGAACTCCTAGCGGTTAAGATGGCATTGAAGGAATGGAGACACTGGCTCGAGGGGGCTTCTCACCCGTTTCAAGTGCTTACGGACCACAAAAATCTGGAGTATATCCAGCAGGCGAAGCGGTTGAACTCTAGACAAGCTAGATGGTCTCTTTTCTTCAATCGATTCCAGTTTATCCTCACCTATCGGCCCGGGTCAAAGAATCTCAAACCGGATGCCCTGTCCCGAGTCTACGCTCCTGCCATTCGAGATGACACGGACATGCCTGTCCTTCCTGCTGCTAAGATTGTGGCTCCGATCTCGTGGCAAGTTGAGGATACCGTGAGACGTGCTCAAGCTAGCGAACCGGACCCGAAAGGAGGTCCTGCCAATCGGTTGTTTGTCCCCAAGGCAGTGAGGACTCAGGTCCTTCTGTGGGGGCACTCCTCTCGCCTCACCTGTCATCCGGGCGTAGGTCGCACCTTGGAGTTCATCCAGCGTAAGTTCTGGTGGCCTACCATAAGAGAAGACGTTGCCACTTTCGTCAATGCCTGTCCCGTGTGCTGCCAGGGCAAATCTTCTCACCTCCGCCCTCAAGGACTCCTTCACCCTTTACCTGTTCCCCACAGACCCTGGTCCCATATCTCATTGGACTTTATTACTGGACTTCCTCCATCCCATGGCAATACTACTATCCTAGTCATAATCGACAGGTTTTCAAAGGCGGCCAGGTTCGTCCCTCTGACTAAGTTACCTTCTGCCAAGGAAACGGCTGAGTTGGTAATTAATCATGTGTTCCGAGTCTTCGGCATTCCTCAAGATATGGTTTCTGACAGAGGTCCCCAGTTCGCCTCAAGGTTTTGGAAGGCCTTCTGCCAACTCATGGGGGCTTCTGCCAGTCTATCTTCAGGGTACCATCCGGAGTCCAACGGCCAAACAGAGAGGATGAATTAAGAGCTGGAAACCACCCTCCGATGTATGACTCGTGACAACCCGTCCACATGGTCATCCTTTATTGTTTGGGCCGAATATGCGCACAACACCTTGCGTTCCTCCTCCACTGGTATGTCCCCGCACGAGTGTCAGTTTGGCTATGCTCCTCCATTGTTCCCGGACCAGGAGGCAGAAGTCAGAGTGCCTTCAGCCTTGAAGTTCGTCAGACGCTGTCGGCTTATGTGGAGGAAGACCCGTCTTAATCTTATGCGTTCCTCACAGAGGTACCAACAACAAGCCAACAGACGTCGCCGTCCCGGGTCTACCCTGCGCCCCGGCCAGAGAGTCTGGCTCTCCACAAGAGACTTACCTCTACGGGTGGAGTCTCGCAAGCTGTCCCAAAAATACATCGGTCCCTTCAAGGTTGCCAGGAGAGTTAACCCAGTTTCTTATCGCCTACACTTACCCAGATCCCTTAAGATTAATCCCACATTTCACATTTCATTGTTAAAACCTGTTGTTTTTTCTCCCCTTGTCCCGGCAGACAGACCTCCCCCTCCGCCTCGTGTCATTGGAGGCCAGTCGGCTTATACCGTCCATCGGATACTGGATTCCCGCCGGGTGCAGCGGTCCTGGCAGTATCTGGTGGACTGGGAAGGCTACGGTCCCGAGGAGCGCTCCTGGGTTCCTGCCAAAGACATCCTGGACCCTGACCTCATTCGTCAGTTCAGGGCCCTCCACCCTGAGAGAGCTGGTAGGAACGTCAGGAGCCGTTCCTAGGGGGGATTCTGTCAGGATTTGGCCAGGGTTGTTCCGGGTTTTGGTCACTAGATGCCCCCATTGTGCTTTTTGACCTTATGTTTTTTCCCTTGTTCCCCATTATTATTTGCACCTGTGCCTCGTTTCCCCTGATTGTATTTAAACCCTTAGTTTCCCTCAGTTCTGTGCTCTGTGTTTATGTTAGCACCCAGCCCTAGTGTTCTGTGTATTCTTGTCGATTCCGGTGGATGCTCTTGTGGAATTCTGTTTTTGTTTTTGAGTACCTCCTGAGGCTTTTTTGTGCTATTCCTACCACCTTTTGGATTTGCCATTTTTGTATTTAAGGACTTCTCCTTTTTACTTTATTAAATACACCGTCTTAAGTACTGCTGTGTCTGCCTCATCTTCTGGGTTCAGCTGACTATTCGTGGCTCAGTTGGTTAAGTGACTGTTTCTCTACTCCGGAGACCCAGGTTCGTAACCGGCTCCTGACACATGTTCGAGAGCATTTCAATGACTGCAGGCGACTGCCGACTGACTGATCTACAAATCACCTTGCATCATAAATACGCCAGGACGCCAGGACAGCGGAGTCAATCACCACCTTCCGGAGACACCTGAAACCCCACCTCTTCAAGGAATACCTAGGATAGGATAAGTAATCCTTCTCACCACCCCCCCCCCCCTTAATGATTTAGATGCACTATTGTAAAGTGGCTGTTCCACTGGATGTCAGAAGGTGAATTCACCAATTTGTAAGTCGCTCTGGATAAGAGCGTCTGCTAAATGACTTAAATGTAATGTAAATGTAAATAACGACTCATTATTATTTGTAGATCAGTCAGTCACTCACAATTTACCCATCATACTTCGCAATTTTGATCCTCTCGAACATGGCCAGTGTCTGATAACTGCCTAGTTGTTTAGCTAGTTAATTAACTTATCTGCGTTTTACACTTAGCTAGCTAGATAATGAACAAAACTGCAATTATCATAAACCATTATCTAGCTAGCTACGGCAGCTATATATCAAATCAAAGTATATTTGTCACTTGTGCCGAATACAACCTTCCCCTTACAGTGAAATGCTTACATACAGGCTCTAATCAATAATGCAAAAAGGTATTAGGTGAACAATAGGTAAGTAAAGAAATAGACAGTAAAAACAAATTCAACAATAAAAAGACTATAATAAAAAGGCTATATACAGTAGTGAGGCTATAAAAGTAGCGAGGCTATGTACAGACACTTGTAGATGACCTGGAGCCAGTGGGTTTGGCGATGATAGTGAAGCGAGGGCCAGCCAAAGAGTGTGTACAGGTCACAGTGGTGGGTAGTATATGGGGCTTTGGTGACAAAACGGATGGCACTGTGATAGACTGCATCCAATTTGTTGAGTAGAGTGTTGGAGGCTATTTTGTAAATGACATCGCCAAAGTCGAGGATCGGTAGGATGGTCAGTTTTACGAGGGTATGTTTGGCAGCATGAGTGAAGGATGTTTTGTTGCGAAATAGGAAGCCGATTCTAGACTTAATTTTGGATTGGAGATGCTTAATGTGAGCCTGGAAGGAGAATTTACAGTCTATCCAGACACCTAGGTATTTGTTGTTATCCACATATTCTAAGTCAGAGCCGCCCAGAGTAGTGATGCTGGACGGGCGGGCAGGTGCGGGCAGTGATCGGTTGAAGAATATGCATTTAGTTTTACTTGCATTTAAGAGCAGTTGGAAGCTACGGAAGGAGAGTTGTATGGCATTGAAGCTCGTCTGGAGGTTAGTTAACACAGTCCAAAGAAGGGCCAGAGATATACAGAATGGTGTCGTCTGCGTAGAGGTGGATCAGAGAATCACCAGCAGCAAGAGCGACATCATTGATGTATAGAGAAGAGTCGGCCCGAGAATTGAACCCTGTGGCACCCCCATAGAGACTGCCAGAGGTCCGGACAACAGGCTCTCCGATTTGACACACTGAACTCTATCAGAGAAGTAGTTGGTAAACCAGGCGAGGCAATAATTTGAGAAACCAAGGCTGTCGAGTCTGTCAACAAGAATGTGGTTATTGACAGGGTCGAAAGCCTTGGCCAGGTCGATAATGAATACGGCTGCACAATAATATATCTTATCGATGGTGGTTATGATATCATTTAGGACCTTGAGGACCTTTAGGACCTTGAGCGTGCACCCATGACCAGCTCTGAAACCAGATTGCATAGCGGAGAAGGTACGGTGGGATTCAAAATGGTAGGTAATATTTTTGTTAACTTGGCTTTCAAAGACCTTAGAAAGGCAGGGTAGGATAGATATAGGTCTGTAGCAGTTTGGGTCTTGAGTGTCTCCCACTTTGAAGAGGTGGATGACCGTGGCAGCTTTCCAATCTTTTCCAATTATGGACAGACTTCTCCCCATCTTAGCAACTGTTGTAACAAAATCAGCAGACAATGATCGATAATGTCAAAAGCCTCACTCAAGTCAAACAAAACAGCTCCCATAATCTTTTTATCATCAATTTCTCTCAGCCAATCATCAGTCATTTGTGTAAGTGCCATGCTTTTTGAATGTCCCTCTCCATAAGCGTGCTGAAAGTCTGTTTACAGTAAAATAGCATTGTATCTGGTTAAACACTTTTTATTCCAAAAGTTTACTAAGGGTTGGTAACAGGTTGATTGGTCGGCATTTTCTTAGATTGAAGATATGGCGAATAGGAGTGGCAATATCAATGGCTATTATCCTCTGTAATTTCCCATCCAAGTTGTCAGACACCAGTGGCTTGTCATTGTTGATAGACAATTTTTTCACTTCTTCCACACTCACTTTACAGAATGAAAAATTACAATTCTTGTCATTCATAATCAGTTATACTTGAAAGTGTAGTGTCTGCATTTGTTGCTGGCATGTCATGCCTAAGTTTGCTCATCTTGCCAATGAAAAAAATCATTAAATATCATGGCAATATCAGTGGGTTTTGTGGTGAATGAGCCATCTGATTCTATGAATGATGGAGCTGAGTTTGCCTTTTTGCTCAAATTGAAGGTGCTCCAAAGCTTTTTTACTGTCATTCTTTGTCATTGTTTCATAGTATTCTTTTTATTCAGTTTAGTCACATTATTTCTCAATTTACAGTACATTTGCCAATCAGTTGTGCAGCCAGACTTCTTTGCCATTCGTTTTGTCTCATCCCTCTCAACCATACAATTTTTTAATTCCTCATCATTCCACGGGGATTTAAACATTTTTACAGTTATTTTCTTAACGGGTGCATGCTTATTAGTAACTTGGATAAGCAATTTCATAAATGTGTCAAGTGCAGCGTCTGGCTGCTCCTCATTATTCACCACATACCAACAAATTATTCTTTACATCAACAACATAGGAATCACTACAAAACTTGTTGTATGACCTCTTATATACTATGTTAGGCCTAGCCTTTGGAATTTTGTTTTTCCTAGATATGTCTAATATATTGTGATCACTACATCTGATGAATTTAGATACTACTTTAAAAGCATATTGCTGCCGCATTAGTAAAGATGTGAACAATAAATGTTGACAATTTCAATCCTGTGCTGTTAACTACCTGGTAGGATGACTGATAACCTGGTTCAGGGTATCAGACTGTTTGCACTTGGTCTATAGCAGCTTCCCACCAGAATGGGCTTTAGGTGAGGTAAATGAACTTGTAGCCATATTACTTCAACAGTATTTAACATGAGATCCTCTCTAAGCTTTACATGAATGTGGTTCTGAATATAAACAGCCACACCTCCACCTTCGGCATTTCTGTCTTTTCTGTAGATGTTATAACCATGTATTGCTACCACTGTATCATCAAAATGTATTATCTAAGTGAGTTTCAGAGATTGTCAATATGAATGTCATCTGTTACTAGCAAATGATTGATTTTATGAACCTTGTTTTTTAAGCTCCATATGTTAACGTGGGCTATTTTTTAGCACTTTTCTGGGATGCTTGATCGTTTTCATTGCTTTACTGGGAAGCTTAGCAGAAGTAGACATTCATGTTAGTGCAGGGTGAGCTGCACAGTGGACTTCCTACTAGGGCACACCACCTCAGTGCTAACAGTATAACCCTGGTTTCTGTATGCAGTAATCATGTGCATAAATAGCTGTAGAATGAGAAGAGGCATTCAGGGCAGTTAGAGGGACATAAATTAAGTTACATTATGTCTTCCAACACCCCTGGGATAATGCACATTTGCTGAAACATTATGACAACTCAGCAACACATTAGTACCGATTATCTGAGCTGGACTTGGGTCATTAAAAGTAATTGATAATACAATCAAACTAGCAAAGGCAATGATGACAAGTCAGTCATAACATGGCTAATATACTAGTGTACCTATTTATGTAGCAAGCTAAAAACACAGAGCATAACATTAGCTAGATGGCTTGCTGCTAGGAGGACGTCATGTCATTGGAGGAGTGGGTGAGTGACTGACTTTTCCAGCTCGTATCATTTTTCAGTGGCTACACTGCTAGATGCATATGCCGTTTGGTTAGCTAGCAAGGTATGTGAATCGCTTTGCTAGATAGCTATGCTGAACGACTAGTTATCCATTTAGCATCTCTCTTGCGTTTGCAAACTCACTCTGGCTAGCTATTTACTCTGATTTCAGAGCACTCCTCTTGAGTGTGCCAGAGCTCAGAATAACTGATTAAATTACGAACGTGCAAGACCCGCTGGATGCGGTGTCAGAAAACATACAAAAAAAGTAGTACATAGTCATGAACGCTCTATATAAAAGATGTAAACATACTAACCAGCTCTGCCAGAATGTGTAAATTGGTCAGGGAGGTGTACTCTCATTTGTGTCTGAAAGTAGCTAGCAAGTAGGCCAACTTTAGCCAGTTTGCTTGTCTGGGACAACACATGCATTGGCTGGCAGGAAAGTTGCAAAAGGATGAGCAGGCCATTCCCCATCGTTTATCAGTGCATTTTTGACAGCTATCTAGCTTAAAAAGTTTGAGACGGTTTATCTAATGTTCCTTTGTTAGATTTTAGCTCATCTTGCTCTGGCTAACAACCAATTTTATGGTTCTTTGATCAATTGGACTGTAAAGTTCCCAAATGTAAGAGAACTCCCGTGGTATTTAGTTAGATATTTGCAGATATCCAATCAAGTGTATTTTGTGGCTTTTGACTGTGTTCTAATGATTTAAAGTCACGCTATTGCAACTACCTGTAAACACAGTCCAGTTCAAATTGAATGATGGCAGGCCCTTGTGGCAAATGGCTTGTTTGCATACAGGACTAATGTACCTCTGATTGGCTATTTTCTTTTTTTTACCTTTATTTAACTAGGCAAGTCAGTTAAGAATAAATTCTTCAGGGGCAGAACAACAGATTTGTACCTTGTCAGCTTGGGGATTTGAACTTGCAACCTTCCGGTTACTAGTCCAACGCTCTAACCACTAGGCTACCCTGCCACCGACCTGCGTAGATTCAGGTCCTGGACGAGACAGATGTATTTATTAGGTTTTATTTACTGCAGTGTCTATTAATTGTCCAAAGCATGGCCGCTTTCCAACTCTATATTGCTATAGAATTTTCACAAATGCCTCAGTATATGTAATTCCCAAACACTCGAAGAATTTATGAAATCGTGAAAATGACCATATCTAATATATCTAACCAATTCTAAGTATATATATGTATATGTATATATATATGTGTCATTCTTCCTGGGGGTGTATTTGAACAGATTTCAATACCACTTCATGTTGCTAAAAAGGCTGTCAGTTTCACTTTAATGGACACATTTTGGGGATGACCAAATGCAATAGTGTTGTATAAACAACTCATTTTCATGTATTTGTAAGATTACAAAACAAACTTTTTCCATAGCCTGTTTGTCATGTTGGTGTTTACATTTCTACTAACTTCTGTGATAACTTAAAAGTCAAGACAAATACAAATAGTTCAAAGTGAATACGTGTTTAGTAATATTTCAGGCACATCATACAGGTGTCAACTACAATATATATCCCAGAAATGGTTAAAGAATGGGACAAATTTAGTAAGTCAGTGCTTGTGTCCATAGAAGTTTGTATGAATGAGTAGTTACATACAATACATGTTGACAGAATGGCTGCGAGGGACATTGAGATTGTTGCTGTTCTCCCAGGTAACTCCCTTGCTTCCGGAACCACTGAAGGACCCAGTATTGTCAGGAAGCTTGAAGAAGATGTGTGTCACCATCCAGGCCCATGACACAGCATGCAGTGGCCTGATAGGGTCGAGGACAATGCATTATGTACCTTTCATCACACAAGCCATGTTAGCATTCACTACACATGTTTCTGAACAATTTAACCCTTCTTGTTAGTGTCATTAGCTAGGTTTCTATCCAATTTGACAAAATTTTCATGCAAATATTTAAAACATCTGCATTATAAAACTTGTTTATCAAATTGGCTTGTTGCAGATAAAAGGCTGTAGTAATGTAGAGCACATAAAAATACATTTAGCTTTTAAATTCCCATGAACCGAATAAAAAATACATGGGTTTCCATCGCATTTAACTATACAGATGGTTGCGTAATATAGCGCGTGGTATATCTGTGCGCTGTTGGCTAGAGTCTACATGATGAGATTATGGACAAAAGATTTTGCAAATAGCATTGATTATCATGTCACCAGAATAAAACCCTCAATAGTTATTGGAAAGGACCCTCAAATTCATCACCTTGCACTTTCACCACCCTGTGAAGTTCATAACTTATTTCATCTGTAACCTAATAAACTGCATACTCTGCCGAGGAGTCGTAGTGGGAGGACCACACATCGCTTGACTCCAAGTTAACTTTGATATGACGATTATTATATCAATAGGTTTCCACCAACCTTTCTCGCATAATTAATTTTACTGACAAAAAGATCCCACCTTGTCTAGCGTATTTTGTTTTGCCGACATTTGGAAAGTTAACCGAAAAATTCTGTTTCCATCAGGCCAATCATAAGATTTTTTCATCCAACCTGTACTTTACTCACATAGAAAGGTTGGATGGAAACCTGGTTACAGATATACAGTGCCTTTAGAAAGTATTTACACCGCTCGACTCTTCCCATATTTTGTTGTGTTACAGACTGAAATTAAAATAGGTTAAATGTTTTTGTCACTGGCCTACACACAGTACCCTATAATGTCAAAGTGGAATTGTTTTTCAAAATGTTTACAAATTCATAAAAATTAAAAGCTGAAATGTCTTCAGTCAACAAGTATTCAACCCCTTTTATGGTAAGCTAAAATATGTTCAGGAGTAAAAATGTGCTTAACAAGTCACATAAAAGTTTCATAGACTCACTGTTTGAAACAATTGAATATCCCTTTGAGCATGGTGAAGTTATTACACTTTGGATGGTGTATCAATACACCCAGTCACTAAACATACAGGCGTCCTTCCTAACAGCCCGAGAGGAAGGATACCTTTTAGGGATTTAACAGTTAGAGTTTATTGGGTGTGATAGGAGAAAACTGAGGATGGATCAACAACATTGTTGTTACTCCACAATACTAACCTAATTGACAAAATGAAAAGCCTGTACAGTCTAAAACATATTCCAAAACATGCATCATGTGTGCAACAACGCAGTAAAGTAATACTGCAAAAAATGTGGCAAAGCCATTCACTTTTTGTCCTGAATACAAAGTGCTACGTTTGGGGCAAATTCAATACATTCGAGTACCACACTCCATATATTCAAGGTAGAGGTCGACCGATTAACCGGAATGGCCGATTAATTAGGGCTGATTTCAAGTGTTCTTAACAATCGGAAATCTGTATTTTTGGACACCGATTTTTTTTTAAATACATTTATTTAATCTTTATTTAACTAGGCTAGTCAGTTAAGAACGCATTTTTATTTTCAATGACGGCCTAGGAACGGTGGGTTAACTGCCACGTTCAGGGGCAGAACGACAGATTTCTACCTTTTCAGCTCGGGGGATTCAATCTTGCAACCTTACAGTTAACTAGTCCAACGCTCTAACCACCTGATTACATTGCACTCCACGAGGAGACTGTCTGTTACGCAAATGCAGTAAGCCATGGTAAGTTGCTAGCTAGCATTAAACTTATCTTATAAAAAAAATCTATCAATCATAATCACTAGTTAACTACACATGGTTGATGATATTACTAGTTTATCTAGCGTGTCCTGCGTTGCATATAATCGATGCGGTGCGTATCGTTGCCCCAATGTGTACCTAACCATAAACATTAATGCCTTTCTTAAAATCGATACACAGAAGTATATATTTTTAAACCTGCATATTTAGCTAAAAGAAATCCAGGTTAGCAAGCAATATTAACCAGGTGAAATTGTGTCACTTCTCTAGCGTTCACTGCACGCAGAGTCAGTGTATATGCAACAGTTTGGGCCACCTAATTTGTCAGAATTGTACGTAATTATGACATAACATTGAAGGTTGTGCAATGTAGCAGAAATATTTAGACTAATGGATGCCACCCCTTAGATAAAATACGGAACAGTTCCGTATTTTACTGAAAGAATAAACGTTTTGTTTTCGAGATGATGGTTTCCGGATTCAGCCATATTAATGACCTACGGCTCCTATTTCTGTGTGTTATCATGTTATAACTAAGTCTATGATTTGATAGAGCAGTCTGACTGAGCGATGTTAGGCAGCAGCAGGCTCTTAAGCATTCATTCAAACAGCACTTTCGTGTGTTTGCCAGCAGCTGTTTATGACTTCAAGCCTATCAACTCCCGATATTAGGCTGGTGTAACCAATGTGAAATGGCTAGCTAGTTAGCGGGGTGCGCGCTAATAGTGTTTCAAACGTCACTTGCTCTGAGACTTGGGGTGGTTGTTCCCCTTGCTTTGCAAGGGCCACGGCTTTTGTGGAGCGATGGGTAACGCTGCTTCGAGGGTGGCTGTTACGGATACAGTTATCCTGTGTGTGTGTGTGTATCCTGTGTGTGTGTTTCTTTTCTCTCCTTCTCCCCTCACAGGTGAAAATCATCACTCCCCAATCAATCATCAATCAGAAGACACACCTCCTCATATTTCCTGACCTATCACAGTTCTTTCCCCATGGTTTAAAACCCCATCATTTGTTTGTTCTAGAGCCCAGCCCAGCTCAGCTCAATCTCTCTGTAAATGCCATGTCTGTAGGTCTCTGTGTTTCACTCTCGCTTTGTGTCGTAACCTCTTTTGTTTAAGCACCTCATAGCACTTTGTCATCACCTGTGAGTATTGTTTTTGGTTATGGTGTTTGTGTTTGATTGCTGGTGGAAAAGGGGGAAACCAAGACAAGTCGCCCATGGGCATACACTACCCGTAGGTGCACTTTGTTAAATACACTAGTTAGAACTGGGCGGACCACCCACTGTATTTTTGGTTAGTTAGTTAGCTGTTGTTAAAGTAGGCTAGTCTAGCTTAGGGGTGTTTTTGAATACTTATTGTTTCTTTCCTTGGGTCCAGCTCAGCCCCTTTTCCTGCTCCCCCATTACCGTGTGTTTATAAATAAACCTAGAGTTTGACGGTAGATTTCAGTTGTCGTGCTTATTTCGTTCACACTTTTCCTTTGTCACAATAATAATTTGCATGAGTTATGTTACGAGTCTCATTACCATCCCCCCTAGACTGTCGGGCCAAAAGGGATTCGTAACATAAGTGGAGCCTCATCCGGGATATGTCATAACTGACACCCATGCCGCTCATGTAGATTGTTGTAGTGGTATAGTTCAGTGTTGAGCGTCATAGCTGAAGTAGCATTAGTGTTTGCTATTTCCTTTGGCACTTGTGAAGTAGTGTAAAAATGACTACTTTTGATTTGAAATCTTTTTGGATAACCCTTCGTGGGAGGTTTTTGACAAATGTCGTAGAGTTGATTTAATGACCTTGGCTGACCATTATTCAGTATTGATTCCGCAGAGTTTAGTTAAGGCGGAGGTGAAACGGCTAGTATTAAATGTATTGTTGGAAGAGCAGGTGCTTGTGTTACCGCTGCCTGAGACTACTACCCCTGTAGCGGATGTTGCTGCTCCTGTAAGCCCATTGGTGTCTGATAATGAGGGAGAGGCTAAAACACCAGCCACATTGTCCCATTTTGATCCACTCTCCCCACTGTCAAATGGTGATGCCAGGAGGGATGTCTGTTTAGCACAGTTCCAACTGGGGGTGGAAGAGAGCCCAAATTAGGCGAGAGACTCTCCAGTTGGAGATGTGTAAAATAGAGGCAGAAAAAGAACGAGAACAACGGCATTTAGAGATGTGTAAAATTGAGGCAGACAGAGAACAAAGGCAGTTGGAGTTCAAAATGCGCCAGATGGAACTTGAGGCAGAGACAGCGAGGCTAGCCTCCGGTCCTACTGTGCCTGTTTGTGAGCTGTCCTCACCTGCTGTGTCCTCAAACACGTTTGACATTAGTAGGCAGATTGCCTTAGTACCTTTGTTCAGAGAGTCAGAGGTTGACTCCTATTTTTGTGTATTTGAGCGTATAGCCGTAGCATTGAAATGGCCTGAAGAGGTTTGGTGCCTATTACTTCAGTGTAAATTAACTGGTAAAGCCCAAGAGGTTTTGTCAGCGCTACCTCTGGAGGACAGTTTGAATTATGAAGTGGTCAAAGCTACTGTTCTTCGTGCCTATGAGCTTGTGCCTGAGGCATACCGACAGAGATTTAGGTCTCATAGAAAGTCTTCTAGTAAGACTTATGTGGAATTTGCTAGAGATAAGGGAAATCTGTTTGATAAATGGCATGCTGCTAGTAAGGTAACTGATTTCAACTCTATCCGGGAGTTAATCTTGTTGGAAGAGTTTAAAAATTGCTTACCCGAACGCATTGTAGTTTACCTAAACGAACAGAAAGTATCCACCCTGGCAGAAGCGTCTGTGTTGGCAGACGAGTTTGTGTTGACGCACAAGAGTGTGTTTTCGGCTCAAACTGAGAGTAGAGCCACTGAGTTTCCTACCTTTAGTCCTAGTCGGCCAGCAGTAGTATGTCAAGCACGCCAGAAGAATGAGCGTCCATGTTTCTATTGTCATAAAGTAGGACATTTGATTAATGATTGCTTCCTGCTTAAACGCAAACAAGGGATGCCTCTTCGTGCCAAGCCACCAACAGGTGTTGCTCTAATTCGTACGGTTGTGAGGTCTGCAACAAAACAGGTGCCTCAGGGTAACTGTAGTTTGAAAGTCTCAGTCCCCGACCGCAGTTATGAACCATTCATTTTCGAGGGGGTTGTGTCCCTAACGAATGACGAAGCGTCTCAACGACCGGTTAAAATCCTTAGAGATACTGGTGCGGCGCAGTCGTTTATATTGTCTGATGTGTTGCCCTTATCTGACGATACATACTGTGGTTCCAGTGTGTTAGTGCAGGGTATTGAAATGGGTTTTGTCCCAGTGCCATTGCACTTTGTGAAAGTACACTCTGAGTTAATCAGTGGAATATTCAGAGTGGGGGTACGCCCTATGTTGCCAGTGAAAGGTGTGACCTTCATAATGGGTAACGATATTGCCGGAGGAAAGGTAGTACCCGTATTGGAAGTATTGGATAAAAGTGACCACTCTCTCTCGAATGAGCTGGCACAGAATTATCCACATGTGTTCCCCGCTTGTGCTGTCACTCATGCTCAGGCACGACAAGAGGGTGATGAGAGAGATTTGTCGAACACTGTTCTGTTCAAAGAGGTTGATCAAGAGGATGGATTGTGTGATCCCTCTGAGAAGCATGGACAGGTGCGCCCTGTTAATGCCAAGGTCTTGGCTATAACTGCATTCCCTGCACCTACCACCAGACGAGAGCTACGCCGCTTTTTAGGGATGGTTGGCTACTACCGTAGCTTCTGTAAAAATTTCTCTGCGGTAGTTGCTCCATTGACCGATTTGCTTAGTCCGGCTAGATCATTTGAGTGGTCCCCTGATTGTAAGAGAGCTTTTCAATCAGCGAAAGCACTCTTATGTAGTACACCTGTACTTGCTGCTCCTGATTTTGAACAACCGTTCAAACTTGAGGTAGATGCTAGTGCCAGAGGTGCTGGTGCTGTTCTACTGCAGCAGGACAAGAGTGGAGTGGATCATCCCGTTTTGTTATTTTTCACGTAAATTTAATAAATGTCAAACAAACTATGCGACAATAGAACAAGAAGCTCTTGCTTTGTTTTTGGCTCTGCAATACTTTGAAGTATATATTGGTTCCAGTGCCCTACCCGTGATTGTATATACTGACCATAACCCCTTAGTTTTTCTCCACCGAATGTACAACCAGAACCAGCGCCTTATGCGTTGGGCGCTGATTGTACAAAATTATAATTTGGAGATCCGCCACAAAAAGGGTTCTGATAATGTGTTGGCAGATGCTTTGTCTCGTGTGTGAAAATGATTTCTGCATGTTTTGCAAGGTTGTTGCTTTGTTGGGAGTATTAATTGAAATACTGTAGTCGCAACCCCTAGGGTTGCTCTTTTAAGGGTGGGAGTGTTACGGATACAGTTATGCTGTGTGTGTGTGTGTATCCTGTGTGTGTGTTTCTTTTCTCTCCTTCTCCCCTCACAGGTGAAAATCATCACTCCCCAATCAATCATCAATCAGAAGACACACCTCCTCATATTTCCTGACCTATCACAGTTCTTTCCCCATGGTTTAAAAACCCCATCATTTGTTTGTTCTAGAGCCCAGCCCAGCTCAGCTCAATCTCTCTGTAAATGCCATGTCTGTAGGTCTCTGTGTTTCACTCTCGCTTTGTGTCGTAACCTCTCTTTTGTTTAAGCACCTCATAGCACTTTGTCATCACCTGTGAGAATTGTTTTTGGTTATGGTGTTTGTGTTTGATTGCTGGTGGAAAAGGGGGAAACCAAGACAAGTCGCCCATGGGCATACACTACCCGTAGGTGAACTTTGTTAAATACACTAGTTAGAACTGGGCGGACCACCCACTGTATTTTTGGTTAGTTAGTTAGCTGTTGTTAAAGTAGGCTAGTCTAGCTTAGGGGTGTTTTTGAATACTTATTGTTTCTTTCCTTGGGTCCAGCTCAGCCCCTTTTCCTGCTCCCCCCATTACCGTGTGTTTATAAATAAACCTAGAGTTTGACGGTAGATTTCAGTTGTCGTGCTTATTTCGTTCACACTTTTCCTTTGTCACAATAATAATTTGCATGAGTTATGTTACGAGTCTCATTACCATCCCCCCTAGACTGTCGGGCCAAAAGGGATTCGTAACAGTGGCTGTTGTCGTTGTGTTCCTGGTTCGAGCCCAGGTAGGGGCGAGGAGAGGGACGGAAGCTATACTGTTATACTGGCAATACTAAAGTGCCTATAAGAACATCCAATATTCAAAGGTTAATGAAATACAAATGCTATAGAGAGAAATAGTCCTATAATTCCTATAATAACTACAACCAAAAACGTCTTACCTGGGAATATTGAAGACTCATGTTAAAAGGAACCGCCAGCTTTCATATGTTGTCATGTTCTGAGCTAACTTAAAATGTTAGCTTTCTTACATGGCACATATTGCACTTTTACTTTCTTCTCCAACACTGTTTTTGCATTATTTAAACCAAATTGAACATGTTTCAATATTTATTTGAGGCTAAATTGATTTTATTGATGTATTATATTAAGTTAAAATAAGTGTTCATTCAGTACTGTTGTAATTGTCATTATTACATATAAAAATAAAAATTGGCCGATTAATCGGTATCTGCTTTTTTGATCCTCCAGTAATCGGTATCAGCGTTGAAAAATCATAATCGGTCGACCTCTAATTCAAGCAAAGTGGTGGCTGCATCATGTTATGGGTATTCTAATCGTTAACGACTGAAGTTTTTCCAGGTTTTTTAAAGGAATGGAACTAAGCACAGGCAAAATCGTAAAGGAAACCCTGATTCAGTCTAGGGTATTAATACTTTTTGAAGGCACTGTATGGAAATTCACATACAATATTCAGTTCATAAACATCTACTCTAGGGTCCTGTGGTGAAAGGTATTGGGCAAAAGGTTTCTTCCCAGGCCCTTATTCACAAAGCTTCTTCAGAGTAGGAATTGTGATCTATGACCAGCACATTCATTGTGAAAGGCAAAAAACTGATCCTAAATCAGTACTCCTACTCTGAGAGGCTTTGTGAACACCGGCCCCGGTCTGTCTGCATGCTGCTTTCTAGTGGTGTAACTCCGTCTCCATCTGAAATGCAACACCAAAAACATGAATTAGCCTAGTCAGTCAGTAACTTAGCTAACTAATGAAACTAATATAAATATGCACAAGACTATTCAGCCAAATAATAACAAAACAGCCCTTTTCCAGTGTAATCAAGAGGGGCATTTTTCTTGCTGTCACTAGTGTATCAATAAACAGCATGAGAATTAAGTAGCTTGACAAGAAGTATTCCCAATTGTCATATAGCTAGCAAATGAAGTGTTATTTTCTAGAAATCTACTGTAGCTAGCTACAGTCCACTTTGCTAGCTAATGCGGTGAACTCAAGACTGATGGTGGGAGTTATGTAATGTTAGCTAACTTTCCCCAGCAGTTTCATAAACTTTGGATGGCTTAGCAATTACACAGTGGTGTAAAGTACTTAAGTACAATTACTTTAAAATACTACTTAAGTCATTTTTTTGGGGGGGGGGGGGGTCTGTCTTTTACTATTTATATTTTGGACAACTTTTACTTCACTACATTCCTAAAGAAAATAATGTGGTTTGTACTACATACATTTTCTCCTGACAACCAAAAGTACTCACTACATTTTGAATGCTTAGCAGGACAGGAAAATGGTCCAATTCACACACTTATCAAGGGACCATCCCTGGTCTTCTCTACTGCCTCTGGCGGGCTCACTAAATGATGTGTGAGTGTTGGAGTGTGTCCTTGGGTATCCGTAAATAAATTGTGCCGTCTGGTTTTAATATTTTTTTGTTTGTTTTTTTGTTGTTGAATTGTACCCCGTTTTTTCTCCCCAATTTCGTGGTATCCAATTGTTTAGTAGCTACTATCTTGTCTCATCGCTACAACTCCAGTACGGGCTCGGGAGAGACGAAGGTTGAAAGTCATGCGTCTTCCGATACACAACCCAACCAACCCGCACTGCTTCTTAACACAGCGCGCATCCAACCCAAAAGCTAGCCGCACCAATGTGTCGGAGGAAACACTGTGCACCTGGCAACCTTGGTTAGCGCGCACTGCGTCCGGCCTGCCACAGGAGTCGCTGGTGCGCGATGAGACAAGGATATCCCTACCGGCCAAGCCCTCCCTTACCCGGACGACGCTAGGCCAATTGTGCGTCGCCCCACAGACCTCCCCGTCACGGCTGTGGTTTTGATACTTAAGTATATTTTAGAAATTACATTAAACTTTTTCATATAACCTTTTTTCTCCCTAATTTCATGGAATCTAATTGGTAGTTAGTCTTGTCCCATCGCTGCAACTACCGTATGGACTCGGGAGAGGTTAAGGTCGAGAGAAACACGACCCCGCCAAGCCGCACTGCTTCTTTGAAACAATGCTCGCTTAACCCAGAAGCCAGCAGCACCTATGTGTTGGCGGAAACACCGTACACCTGGCGACCGTGTCAGCGTGCATGTTTTTAGCAGCATTTAACCACATGCAATCTCCTCATTGGTTTTTAGGAGCATATACCCACGTGGGTGATTGAAAGATGAACTGAGATCTACGCTCCAGTCTGTAGCGGTAATGCACTTTAAGTTGGTTGCCAACCCCCAAATAAAGTCCAAAGAAGAAGCCTGAAGGAGGAGAGATTACTAGAAAACAAACTTTTACCCGTTGATTAATTGTCCGAGTAAAGGACCTTGTGCATTTCAGGTAAAATAACAATCCAATGTTTATATCCCAGGACAAAACTGTTAGCATTAGCTAGCAACAGCAAGAGCTATTTAAAATTGCCATAAAAATTTAATGCTTTTTGACCTGTCCCCAAAATAATATAGTTGGTTCAGTTTGTTTTGATATTTCAACCTGTGTGTCCTGATCGTCTCTGATGTGGGGGGACAAAAATCAACATGCAGGCAATGATGGGCGTGCAGTCAGGTAAGCATGTTAGACCGCTGCGCCACTCGGGAGGCCACATTTACTTTTGATACTTAAGTATATTTAAAACCAAAAACTTTAACTCAAGTATAATTTTACTGGGTTACTTTTACTTGAGTAATTTTCTATTAAGGTACCTTTACTTTTGCTCAAATATGACAATTGGGTACTTTTTCCACCACTGCAATTATAGCTATTCGTTTTCCCCATGCATGTGCCTGACACAACTTGTCAGTTGTTAGATAGTAAATTAGGATGGATAAATCAGAAGCCAGCTAGCAATGCCAAAGTGCATGCCTTTCACCAACAAAAATCATGTATGCATATAAAAGTGACAATTGCCTTGAAGCAGATAATTTTTGTTTTATTCCAGTACTTCAGGCCATGGAGTAATAACTAGCTACTTGTTTGTAGAACCAGCGTCTTCACCTGAACGAACTTCACAGGAAAGGTGTAGGTGCTGGCAAAAGCACAGGCTGCGTCATGCACTTGAGGGGGCGTTTACTTACTAGAGCATGTGCTTCACTTTTTTTTTTTAATCTAGCAGCAATTTGCAAGGAGTGTGTGTTTTATTTATATTATTGGCTAATTTATTTATTTGAAACATGGCCTTTAAGATGTTCTCACACTAATCAACCGCTAGTAGCTAGATAGTCCGCGTTTAAACAACGTTTGGCGCATAAGATGCAGGAAATAGCTAGCTAACCAGTTAGCCAGCTAACATAGCTAGCTAATAGCGTCCCTACACAGAATAGTTACCAGCCGTCCTGCGCTCAGGTTGTTCACTTTAGGACTAGCCCAAGTTCATCTTATTTAGTTAGCTATGGACTCAATGCCTTTAATACGAGGTGTTTTATTGCGAAATGACGACACGCCTTATCAAAACCTTAACCGAGAATTCGCAACGAGAATTTATTATCCGAGCCCTGAGTCACCGTCTCCTCATGTACCCGACATCACAGAGACCAGCGCTGGTCTGGAGTGGTTTGAAATGGGCCTAGTGACCTCATCTGGTAAGTGATGAGATAGCAAGACAGGTTAATGTTGTATGTTCTCCTTGTGAGTAGCTATAGCAAATATGTTTTTATATGTGGCTATAGTAAGAAACGTTACATATACACAGTGCTGCCTGCTATGTTTAACTAGTGAGAATATTTTAACTATACTGCAGGTCCCGCCAGGAGCACAACAGACCAGGGAGTACCGCGGTCTCCTTATGTCACTGGATCAGTCAGCACCCAAAGCTCTCCACTCAGCAGTAAGTGATTGAATTACTGATGCACACTGCACTGTCATCAGCTCAACTGGCCTGCTTTATTTCACATTACAATGTCTAAAGCAGGGGTGTAGCACAGTTTCGCGTGACCCCTACAAGGTTCGAGCAAGGACCTTTATTTTTTCTTAAATGGGCCCGAGAGAAAAATGCGCAGTATTATTGATGGAAAATGTTGCTGTTTAGAGCTCAGGGATTCTTGAACGATTGGACAATCTCAACTTTTTTCCCACAAATATTTGTCATAATGCCTCCCGCGTGACTGGTGACTCCCGGGTGGCCCGGATCGCAGCGCTAGCTGTGCCACCAGAGACTCTGGGTTCGCGCCCAGGCTCTGTCGCAGCCGGCCGCGACCGGGAGGTCCGTGGGGCGACGCACAATTGGCCTAGCGTCGTCCGGGTTAGGGAGGGCTTGGCCGGAAGGGATATCCTTGTCTCATCGCGCACCAGCGACTCCTTGGCGGGCCGGGCGCAGTGCGCGCTAACCAAGGGAGCCATGTGCACAGTGTTTCCTCCGACACGTTGGTGAAGCTGGCTTCCGGGTTGGAGGCGCGCTGTGTTAAGAAGTAGTGCGGCTTGGTTGGGCTGTGTTTCGGAGGACGCGTGACCGTCGTCTCTCCCGAGCCCGTGCGAGAGTTGTAGTGATGAGACAAGATAGTAATTACTAACAATTGGATACCACGAAATTGGGGAGAAAAGGGGGTAAAACAAATATATATTTGTCATAATATTAACAAATAATTGTATATATTTTGATGGACCAAATGATAAGATATCATATTATGACAAATATTCACACCATGTAAAGGAACAATCTCATAATAAAAAATATATATATATAATCTAACGAGATTTGTCAACTCTGTCAGACACCATAAAAGCATTTAATTTGTACAATTATTGTCCAACATGTGTTTAATGGCATTGATAGTTTAATTCTAACATTTAGATTATTCAAATATGTAATGCACAACTCCAAACGTCTTTAAAAAAAAAAATGTATATAGCACTATTAAATGCTCCAGGGCTATTTTCATTAGCATTTTGACATTCTTTTTCTAGATTTAAATAAATCAAGCAAACATCCCTTAGGTCAAGCACACTAAATACTTTGACTCCATCGGTGACGGAGTTAACATCTGACAACAGATACTAAAAATAAAAGTTAAGTACAAACATTTTTTTAAATATGAAAAATTATTCATTTGAAAATCCACAATAAAAGAATGGTTGTTATCAGATCTTTCAACACCATGAAGGAGTTGACGTTAGACAAAAATCTTAGTTTGTTTTACAGTGTTGACAAATTGCTTTTTGTTCTTCATTCAAGTGGTTTATACAGTAGCAATTTTGTTTTTCAATAGTTGCATATTTGAAAATAAATAATTATACCTTAAACTATTAGGCTGATGGGTTGACAGTGTATGTTTGTTAAGATGGGGATTCCGATATATTGTTTGTTTTAAATCTATCAAAAGTAGAGAACGTTACAGACCATGAGTGGTCTTGTTTCACTACATGTAATGAGGACATTGGGGTGTTTGTCACGGATCACCCCGGCACTGCTGCTCATTCTGTTCACCAGTTCCAGAGGTCTACATCACCGGCTTTCTCGGCTTCACTGAACGGGATTCATTATCATCAACCCCGGACTGACTTGTCTGATTACACACACCTGGTTCCCATTTCCCCTGATTAATATGTTATATGTGCCCTCTGTCTTTGTCGGTTATTGTTCCCATGTCTGTTGGTCGTGTGAGTACCTATGTGGTGGTGCAGATTTATATATTGTGTATTACGGGTATCGTCATTCAGCAAGGTTTACCCTTGCTCTTTTGTTTGGGTACAGCCTAGTGTTTTGTTTACATGTTTGTTTTGGGTGTATTAAAAAACCCTATTGTGTATTCCTGTGCCTGTCTCCAAATCCTTTATACCAGTGTGACAGTCCTTATGGTATAGCTGACCCTGCTCATTCCTGGTTAATTTAGCATGTTAGGCAAATCTGATAGAGTTGACAATCTCCAGACACTTCTTTTAGGGATCAGTCTTAAGAAATATTCTTTAAAGTCACAGAGAGGTATTGCAAGAAACTACATAATGTAATTTTTCAGTTAATATCCCCTTATTGGCAGTTTTTATAATTTAAAACACTTTTTTGGAGAGTATGAAATCTGGATCCTTTGCTCTGGACAAGGGCATTTACAGGCATAGAGCCGACATGAAAATGAATAATATTGAGAATTCCAAAAACACATATTTTCCCTTATAATATTCCCCTAAATGCACATTTTAATGTTTTTTATATATATCTATATCAAGTTCCCTTGCCGGACAAGGATTGTCCCAACTTTCAAGAATCTCTGAGCTAATTTCCTGCTGTTCTGCACATTTTGCCATGAGGCTGAGAGAACATTTAGCAGTTTAAAGCTAATTTCCTGTAATTATAAAATGTTTGTGTTAATCTGCTATCTGGGGGGGCCTGACCTTTTTAAGGGTTGGAGGCCCCCAAAGTGTGTGGACCCCCCAGCCTTGTGTGGGCTGCATGGGTGTGTGCTACACCAGTGGTCCAGAGTGCCACACTTTATATTAGTTTTTATATTTGACTGTCAAATTTGACTGTCTAGCTTTCATTTCCTTAGACAGGGTTCTTGAAATTGTATGAATGTAGGTCCATTATCATTTCTACACAGTTTTGATTTGGTTTTAGTCATGTTAAATATTGAGTTCGATTCCCCTTCGGATTGGACCCTCGCACAGGGTTATTTTGACACCACACTGGTCTAAAGGCTTGCATTTTGAGACTTGTTGCCCATCTCCTAGACAGGATTTCAATGAAGCTTCATTAGTATGGTGAAAACACCCTGAAATAAAGTACACTTCCACTATGAGCCCACATCTTAGTCTATTTAATACTGTGCAAAAGTAGGCCTATACACAGCCCTCTGCCTTATTATAAGCACATAAGCTGTAGGCTACTGAAGTTCCATTTGCTAGGGTAAGCTAAAGGGTGTGGCAACAGTGAGTTGTGAGGTCCTTGGTGACTTTGTGGACACACTTAAAATTACAGACTTTGCAGTTCCATCCACCCCAGTGCAGAGCTGGGGGATCCCCCATAATCTGGAGGAGGATCCATGGACGGCTAGTCCTACACAGCGCAGAACACAACCATCCCCCCTGGGTAACGAACCCTCAGAACCCCTGGGTACATTCCTCTCGATGAGTAGACACCTCCTAGTGCCCTGTTAAAGAAGTGGTCCCTCTTACGATATACAGAAGTGTGGTTATGTCTATGCATGTTTTTTAAAGTTCTTACTTTATCATCTTGGTCATGTGATCAGCAAGGACTGCTTAATTCACAGAAGCTAATATTATTTCTCCCTCTGAAACAGCTCAAACTGTCCCTGTTATCAGAAAGAGGAGGGTTTATGCACTAGCCCAGCCAGTGAGAAGCGAATCTGAAGAGGACCTATCTAGTAAAGAAGGGATATCGGAGAGGGGGAGCAGAAAAGGGAAAGACAGCAGACCCATCCTGGGAGATCTGTTTGATTAACACACTGACTGATTTGTAACTGCCGCTGACTTTTTAATGTTTGATTATTTCCAATGTAATGCTGGTGAAGTCATTTACAATTCCTTACAGATTACCTAGTTTGATCCCCTCCTGTTTGTAATCTTTTTCATCAGTTTTGCAATGTGTCATTGTTCTAATAAAATATAATCAAAAAGGTTGAAATAGTAGAACATTTAAAATTCCCAGAGTGAAATAGTAGTATAGTGACAACCACTAAATGTCACTGTTGTGTTATTTCCTGTCTACCACTTTCCTCTCTGATACTGCTGGGCGTGTGAGTGAGAGGTTATCCTGTGATCTTGTACTTCACTGAGAAAATGAAACATGCACTAGTAGGTAATCTTTAATGGGTGTGATCGTGTCTAAGAGGGCATTGGGTCACCCCCTACTTCTTCTGATCCTTCCATGACATAGAAAGATGTGAATAGACAAACACTGAAGTTTTTGTCTGAAGTGGATGTGAATTCAACAGAATTGGGAATGTCTAGGACAGAGAAGGGTAATGACATTGTCAGACTAGCCATCCCCAAATGAGTGGTCAAATGGGGCAATTCATTTTTCCACAGACTGGCAGATGGGCCAGGTACTCTAGGAACTCATGGGTTTGCTAAACAACAGCTTTATGTAGAACTTTGATTTGTATATTCAATCTGCTTTGAAACATAATGAGTATGTGTCTCTACGTACAGTGGAAAAATACCCAATATATGAACAAATATATATTAAGAAGATGAATTAGGGAACCCTTTCAAGAGAATGCAGGCCTTAAGCCTTTGTGTTGGGAAAGAGAAATTGTTGGATTATTGAATTCAATGAGACTCTTCTACCCTTGAGTGGGTGACCTACTCATCCTCAGGGCCTATGCATGATGGGTCCACTATCCCACACATATGGTGGAGAATTGCCACACTCACCTACAAAATGGATTAGGGAGCATATTAACATCATCTGGAGTCTTATCAGGGGTTAAATTGGGATAGTCTGTCTCCAAATTTTGTTTTTTCTAAAATTGTCACTATATATTCTGTTTTGCTATACCCCCCCTACCCCACACACACAGACTTTAACCTCCCCAGAACCCCCTCTCATCCCCACCACCACACACATTAGCCATGGGATTGATGTTGGAGGGTGGGTCACCTAATCCCTGTTAGGGTGAAGGCACAAAGCGCATGTTGGTGCAGGAGGGGCCAAATGCTTACATCACATCTGTCTCACTCTGACACATTTGATCGTCCTTTATAGATCATCCCTGCCCTTCTACATGACTTAGCTTGCTGACCGCACATTGTGGTTCACCAATCAATACCTGAATCGTAAAATAGCAAGAGTGAGGGTGAGTGGTTGGGGCTGGGACCAGGGTTAGGGTTAGGGTGAGAGTATGGTTGGTGCTGGGACCAGGGTTAGGGTGATATGGTGGCTGGGGCTGGAACCGGGGTGGGTGAGAGGATGGTTGGGGGGGCTCTGCTGTGGAATGCATGGAGATTGACAGGAGGGACAGCAGAGTTTGATGGAGGGATACAAATAGTTAAGACACACCGGGGGGTGTTGTCACTGACTCCACTTTCTTTCACCTTCCCTCCTCACACCCTCTTGAGCCTTTTGCGGGGGTTCTTGACATGACACGTTTGGCCCTTTGTTTCCCTTGCCAACATTTACCCCTTCCTCCCTTTCACTCTGAAAAACATTTCTATCTTCCTTTTTGAGAAATAAAAGTTGTATATGTATCCTATCCTGTGTGTTCTCTTGTGTGGATGAGCTACATTACTGGTTTAGCTCAATAGGCCTTTCATTGGCCATGGTGACGTGGAGAAGTAGGTGACATGGAATTCAGAACATAACGAATGCTTTTTTTCACCTTGATGGAGGTATCACCGAAGGCAGGTGAAGGCAACCCTGATCCTGGAGTGCAGGTGCTTCATGTTTTTGATTGGAAGATCAGGTGTGTTCAATTTAGGCAATGACTGAACTGATCAATTAGCTCAGTTGGTCAGGTGTGGTGCCCAGTTGGAACAAAACCCTGCAATACTTGCAGCACTTCAGGAACAAGGTTGCCTACCCCTGACCTAAGGTGACAAAATCACAGAGAGCTATAGAGAATGTCACCTCAGAGATTTGACAAAGACCATGAATGTCTGAGTTGGAATAATAAAACCATAGCAGGCTTTCCCTTGGGCACACAGGAACACCATGTTCTACCAGCCTCCCAATTCAATGCACTACATTATGTATTTATTAAAATATGAAATTAAATCATTTGACCCAAAAAGGAAGGCAGGGGATATTTGAACAGAGGGATTGATAGTGACAGGTGGGATGCTATGGGGGGGGGGGTAATGAAATTGTTAAAGCAATTACCAGCTATCCATTTAAAAAACAACCGCAGTAAGGCATTTTGAGAGACAAATATGGACACACTATGTGGCCATGCCTCTTTGAGGACCATTGATTGTTTGATGATTGAAAGTGTCCTTTATGGTAAACCTTCTATTTCAATGTGATATTACAGTTGTGGTTTAATAAAAAAATGTGTTAAATTAGCTTAATAGCTTTACCACCAGCTTGAGAGGCTGTAAATTAGCTCGCTTCCATGGTTGTTTGGCATGCCTCTGTACACTGTAGATCTAGGGTTTGGTGCATTACCTTCAGAGGACAAAGAGGAGCCGTCAAAAATACCTCACAAATTACATTTAAAAAAATAATAGTTTGTGTAAGATTATCCTAGCAGAGGCCCACATGAAAAAATACTATAGTATAACTATATGTATATACTATAGTATTCACTGTAGTGTAGTATTTACTGTAGTGCTTTGGCAGACATGACTGTAGCATTTTTTATTTTTTATTATACTGAACAAAAATATAAATGCAACATGCAACAATTTGAAAGATTTTATAGAGTTACAGTTCATATGATGAAATCAGTCAATTGAAATAAATTCATTAGGCCCTAATCTATGGATTTTGCATGACTGGGAATACAGATATGCATCTGTTGGCCATTCAAATTGCCATCGATAAAGTGCAATGGTGTTCATTGTCCGTAGCTTATGCCTGCCCATACCATAACCCCACCGCCACCATGGGGCACTCTGTTCACAACGTTGACATTAGCAAACCGCTCGACCACACGACTCCATACACGTGGTCTGCGGTTGTAAGGCCGGTTGGACATGCTGCCAAATTCCTATTGGAGGTGGCTTGACTTTTTCCACATTTTCTTACGCTACAGCCTTATTTTAAAATTGATTAAATCATTTTTTCCCTCATCAATCCACACACAATACCACATAATGATGAAGCGAAAACATGTTTTTTGATATTTGCATAAGTATTCAGACCCTTTGCTAATGAGACTCGAAATTGAGCTCATCCTGTTGCCATTGATAATCCTTGAGATGTTTCTACAACTTGATTGGAGTCCACCTGTGGTAAATGCAATTGACTGGACATGATTTGGAAAGGCACACACCTATCTATATAACATTCCACAGTTGTCAGAGCAAAAACCAAGCCATGAGGTCAAAGGAATTGTCCGTAGAGCTCAGAGACAGGATTTTGTCGAGGAACAGATCTGGAGAAAGGTAGCAAAAAATGTCTGCAGCATTAGCGGTCCCCAAGAACACAGTGGCCTCCTTCATTCTTAAATGGAACCACCAAGACTCTTCCTAGAGCTGGCCGCCTGGCCAAACTGAGCAATCAGGGAGAAGGGCCTTGGTCAAGGAAGTGACCAAGAACCTGATGGTCACTGTGACAGAGCTCTAGAGTTCCTCTGTGAAGATTGGAGAACCTTCCAGAAAGACAAGACTCTCTGCTGCACTCCACCAGTCAGGCCTTTGAGGTAGTGGTAAAAAACAATATTCTCTGGTCTGTTGAAACCAATAACTTTTTGGCTTGAATACCAAGCGTCACGTCTGGAAGAAACCTGGCACCATCCCTACGGTGAAGCATGGTGGGAGACTAGTCAGGATTGAGGCAAAGATGAATGGAGCAAAGTACAGAGAGATCCTTGATGATAACCTGCTCCAGAGTGCTCAGGACCTCAGACTGGGGTGAAGGTTCAGCTTCCAACAGGACAACGACCCTAAGCACACAGCCAAGACAACACAGGAGTGGCTTCGGGACAAGTCTGAATGTTCCGATCAAAAATCTGAAAATAGCTGTGCAGCCACGCTCCCCATCCAATCTGACAGAGCTTGAGAGGATCTGCAGAGAGGAATGGGAGAAACTCCCCAAATACAGGTGTGCCAGGCTTGTAGTGTCATACCCAAGAAGAATCTAGTCTGTAATCGCTGCCAAAGGTGCTTCATCAAAGTACTTAGTAAAGGGTCTGAATACTTATGTAAATGTAATATTTCTGTTTTTTTGTTTGTTAATGCTTTTGCAAACATATATATAAAGCTGTTTCTGCTTTGTGATTATGGGGTATTGTGTTTTTAATACATTTTTGAATAAGGCTATAACGTAACAAAATGTGGAAAAAGTCAAAGGGTCTTAATACTTTCTGAATGCACTGTATAGTAGAGACATGAACATTCAATGCTCTGGCAACAGCTCTGGTGGACATTCCTGCAGTCAGAATGCATTGTGTTGTGTGACAACTGCACATTTTAGAGTGGCCTTTTATTGTCCCCAGGACAAGGTGCACCTGTGTAATGATCACGCTGTTTGATATGCCACACCTGTTAGGATAATCTTGGCAAAGGGGAAATGCTCACTAACAGAGATGTAAAGAAATCACTGCACCAAATTTGAGAGAAATAAGCATTCTGTACATTTGGAAAATTTCTGGGATCTTTTATTTCCGCTCATGTAACATGGGACCAACACTTTACATGTTGCGTTTATATTTTTGTTAAGTGTATCTTTGACATAAGTGGGGGCTTTCTCCTTGAGGAAACCGGATAATTACTAAATAGCACATTTTGCATAACCTGTAGGTAGGACTGGAGTCTGAACAGATCGTTCAGAGTTTCTGCTCTTTTCTATAACCTGTAATAAGTAAGTAAATATATTTGGTGCTTGTAGGGATAGATCAGGGTGAAACAATAAGTGTAGGGAGAACAATACATGGAATATACTTGGCATATAGGTTTCACTCTCATGGGTGGCATAAATTGGGATAAGGGGAATGGGTGGGGTATATGCAAATGTAATACTATATTATTACTATCTAAAAAAAACTGTAGACGCTAGTTTTTTTGCAGATATTACTGTAGTATTTACTATAGTATACTACAAAGTTCTATAGTAAGTACTACACATAATCGAGGGATACTACAGTGTATTCTCTTTTTGACAACAGTTTAACAATATCCAGAAGTAACACCCAACTGCCACGGGTAATGTGAGGAAGGCAAGCACTGCATTATGGGAGTATGGAATATGTCTGCTGGACTCTTGTCCTGTCCTAAGCGTTGTAACTGATAAAACAACAATTCAATTATCTGTATGAATTTATGAAAATCATTTATTCAACATTATTTTTTAGAATATTTACTGTCATGGGGTGCTTAGCCTTGAAAAGTCATCTGTGACTAAATTACTAAAAGTCTGTGCTTACCAGTGAGAAGGATGAGTCTATGCGCTGTGGTATTATGGCTTGTCATTTTGCATGTGTATAGTCCATTCCTGTGAGTGAAGTTGGAGAGGAGGAGAGAGTCTCCAGGAGAGCTGTTAGAAGACATCTGCACGCTGTGCCTGTAGACATGACTCCAGTTAGAGGAGAGAGAGGACCAGATGTCACTGGTGGCTAGCCGACTGCCCACGGACTATGTGAAGCTGTGAGGTTTGGCCTGAGGGTCAGTACAGGAGCAGGGCAGGAGAACGCCCACGGACTATGTGAAGCTGTGAGGTTTGGCCTGAGGGTCAGTACAGGAGCAGGGCAGGAGAACGCCCACGGACTATGTGAAGCTGTGAGGTTTGGCCTGAGGGTCAGTACAGGAGCAGGACAGGAGAACGCCCACGGACTATGTGAAGCTGTGAGGTTTGGCCTGAGGGTCAGTACAGGAGCAGGGCAGGAGAACGCCCACGGACTATGTGAAGCTGTGAGGTTTGGCCTGAGGGTCAGTACAGGAGCAGGGCAGGAGAACGCCCACGGACTATGTGAAGCTGTGAGGTTTGGCCTGAGGGTCAGTACAGGAGCAGGGCAGGAGAACGGACTGGCCTGGGAAGGCAGTGATCTCTGTATGTTCAGGGCCTGATAGAGTACAGCCTGTAGAATACAAACAGTGACATGTCTGATTGTCTGATACATCGGAGTAGGAATATAGGAGATGACCCTGACGCCTAACCGATGATGCAGGATCTAGATACCAGGTCAAGAAAAACATATACATTCCCTGGTTCATTTTGTAGGTGAGTATGTGTGGTGTGTGGCCATTCTCCACCATATGTTCTTCCCTGAGAAGGCTATTAATAATAGGTTTTGTTGTTATGATGTCAGTGAGCAAGTTTTGCTCACAAAAAAATGCACATTTGTATACAGTATATCATCTTACAGTTGTAGATTGTGCTAAGGAAGTTGATGAAAATAAACATTTTGTCTAACCTTTCACATGGAGCTGTTGATTTTACACCTGTACAGAGCGTCATCCTTCTCAGTGATGGTTGTGAGCTGGAGAGAGAGGTTCCCTGTATGCTTCTTGTTGTTATACACCTGCCATCTGCTTCTGTACTCATCACTTACACTAGACTTCCTGATCCCTAGGATCTCTCTGATTGGCTCAGCTTCAACCGTCTTTCGGACATACTCAGGCTTGGCGTCGGGTTCAGAACAGGAGCAGGGCAGCAGGACAGGCTTACCAGGATAGGCAGTCATCTGTGTCACTTCAGGGCCTGACAGAGTACAGCCTATAGAAACAGACAGCACAGAGACAGACCAGTGTGAGGGGGAGGTGGTGCTGTAGGTGTCACCTATAGACCAAGCAGGGCACACCCAAATGGATAATGCAAAAAACAAAAATGGTTGTTGATATGGTAAAAAACAAAGTGAGTCAAAATGCCCCATTTTTACCGTTATGTTGACATATATGACACTTTGGACTGTATTGAAATGCAGTAAACATTATACACAAAAAGTGGTAATTTCAAATAACACTTGGAGTGCAGCTTTTTCATATTGATGTTTCAATTTGATGTAATAATGTGCATTAATTGTTGTTAGAGCTATCCAAATTATTATAAAAGCCAGTTGAGAGGTGCACCTATGTATTCTTGTCACACCACAAGCATATGTTGAGACTTACCTGCAGCGATGTGAAGGACTGAGCTGATTAGACACAGACATCAATATGGTGACTGTCCTCACCTGTCACGCCCTGACCTTAGAGAACCTGTTTATTTCTCTATTTGGTTAGGTCAGGGTATGATTTGGGTGGGCATTCTAGTTTTCTATTTCTTTGTTGGCCGGGTATGGTTCCCAATCAGAGGCAGCTGTCTATTGTTGTCTCTGATTGGGAATCATAATTAGGCAGCCTGTTTTCCACCTGAGTTTGTGGGATCTTGTTTTTGCACAGTAGCTGTATAGCCCTGCAGAACTTTGCGTTCGGTTATCTTTTGTTGTTTTTTGGGTGTTCATTTTAAATAAAGAAGATGTACATTTTCCACACTGCCCTTTGGTCTCATTCCGATCTCCAATCCAAAAAACATACTGTATTTATAGTGCAAAATCTCAATCTATTCCCTACTCTATATTCTAGTGCGATACTGTAAGTAGACCTGGCTAAGCAGCCTGTAGTTTTATCATAAGAGGTGAAGAGAAGTGAATTGCTAATTTTAGGAAATGACAAGGGATTAGATGGGCTTAAACCACATTCTTTACTATATACATGGCCACTGAATGTTTATCTAGTCTAAAAGTTTATTTTAAATATCTGTCATTTGTCTTAATCGGTGCAGTAAAAATATAAAACACGGTGTGCAGAGTATCCTGTATTCTTTTCTTTAGGTGTAGTGTACATATCACAATTCATATTTATAGTTGGTATGACAGGTGTATGATTCTTTTCTCAAATATGTTGAATCAGTAGTTCTGTAGTTCAGTTGTATTTGGTTATCTGCCTAGAAACTCATCTGTATTCTGATTAGTCAGACGTTAATTGTTTGACTTAGAACAGGAACTACTTGAGTTGATGCATGGCTGTAACTGTGGTCATTTCATAATGGGTGCGTTCTTCTACTCAGAAGTTGCTGACACCTGCCAGGTCTTAAAATGCTTGGATAGATATTTTACATATCCGCTAGCCACATATGCTAAAACAATCTGTCGGTCGAAGACCGAGTCGATGACTTGGCCACACAACCATTGGTTGATGCATGCAACGTCTGAGCAGGGGAACGCGACCCAAGTAAATCTGCAATAGAGTAATCAGTCTCCGTCCAGTGTTGTCTACATAAAGTGTCATCCATCCACCATCTAAAGAAACCACAAATGATCCAGGTGTTTTCTTCCCATGGACAGGTCAGTAAAACAGCTATCCAGGTACCCATCATGTTATAGGTACACTCATCATGACCTGCAAATTACAAGATTTTGGTGATAAGAAAACAAACTGGAGACAGAGTTGGGCATTATCTCTTCATTTCCATTAAACATTTTTATTTTAAAATAGCCTTTTGTGAGGTAGACTAAAACAGTTCAAGAATCATCATTATTCCATAACGGACATGTGAAACAACAGGAAATAAATATTTCCATGACCGTCTTAAAAATGAGGTAGAAATGGCTAGAGAATGTACAAGATACAATAATAATACTACTGTATTAAAAAGATAGTGTTGAAATCCCACTTTTGTTGGACAAACTTATCTCCACGTACACCTTCATATTGATGACGCTGAAGAACATCAACTTGGGACAACAACAAAGAAAGGAGGCCAGGCTAACGTTATTATTAGTAATTGTGACTTAAAGCTTAATGCACATTGCATTATGAGTGTTAATGTACTTGTTGCTAAGCGCTTTTCCAATTCATCATTTTCTGGATTGTGAAACTATTTCCTCAGCCCTTCACAGAGTCAGCACTCAGAACTGATACAATTCTATAATGCTAACAAAAAGGCAAATGCTTAATGCTAACAAAAAGTTTATATTAAATTATTATTTGGCACTGATGCAATCCACTGTGTACATATTTTGTTATTGTGAATGTTTTTCTGGTGCAGATGATTCAAGAGCTGCTGAAACAACTGAAATATGTATGAAGGTCTGAAACCTAGGACACTTACTAGCACAACCTCTCTGCAAAATACTGTTAATGTTCTTTGGATCTGGAAGGATTTTTTAATTATATTTGAACTGAATGTTAAAGATAGAGATTCTGAGCCCCAACAGTTTGCAAATGTATAAGAGGGATATCATATATGGCACACTTTATACCCAGGATGATGTGGTAGCCTTGGACATGTACAGTATGTCTGTCTGCTTGGAACAAAGCAGCTACAGTAGTAGCCCTTAGCTACAGAATAAACATATTTTGCAAATATATTCAATAATTATGTTGCTTATCCAATGCCCTGGTTAACCTATAGCCATAAAAACAAAATCTATTATGAAAAATGGGCATATTTAGAGTAAAGGGGGTTTAGGAAGAGTTTATTATTTCTTCAGTTGTGATATTTTTGGTGGTTCTTGAGGCTCTGAAGTTGTTTTCACCACTGTGTCCTGAGGTAATAGATGAGTATTACAATAGGCACAGTGAGGTCTATAGAGGCCCAGCAGCTGTACACGGCTACTATAGAAAACACAAAGTAGAGGGGGTCTGGAGAAAGAACCTGTTACTGAGGTGTATAGTCACATAGTTAAGACATTTCAGAAACATACCTAATGTCATTTCTAGGTTACGTTGATAGGAAGGTATTTGATGGATGTAGACATTCACTTCTGACATCTAGCAAAGCTTTTATGTTTACAGGCTGAAAGTTGTCATTTGCATTTTGTCACAGGATGTCAACGTTTGTCCAGAAAAAGTGTTTCTTCCCCTTTGCTAACTACATAACACTTAATGAAGATCATCACTCCACCAAAATCTAGATGGGAAATAAAGCAAATATGTTTTATATATCTAAAACAATTATTGATGTACATTATGGTTTCTATTATCCTTTGAATAAAATATATTGAATTACATTCTACGTTTCAGGCATTGGTAGGAATCTCAATTTTCAATTCGCAAGTTAAAAGACTGGCAGTGTTCTGTGGGTGTTCAAATATTTGAATCTACATGGCTGTGCGTGTGTGCATGCTTATGTGTAAATGTGTGTGGGGACGTGTGAGTGTTTGTGCATGTGGTGTGTGTGTGTGTGTGTGTGCGCGCACAAACGCTAATATTGGTGGCCCTAAAAGCTCTGTGTTCCCTGTGTACAGTGTCTGTATAACAACAGCCATGACTCCATTATATTCTCCATAAAGCTCCCTACAAACACCAAAGGTAATACATACATACATACATTATTTTACAATACAACAATCTTCCTGAGTATTCAATAACAAGACTACATATATTTCTTTAAAAAGGCAAAAAGAAAAAAGAATGCATACATCAAAAACACAAGCAGACTCCGATTTTAGGATTCTAAGAGTGTCTCAATGAAAACGGCACATTTGCATTGGTTTGACAGTGTACTACTCTTTAGTAAACTCAGCAAAAAAAGAAACGGCCCTTTTTCAGGACCCTGTCTTTCAAAGATAATTCGTAAAAATTCAAGTAACTTCACAGATCTTCATTGTAAAGGGTTTAAACACTGTTTCCCATGCTTGTTCAATGAACCATAAACAATTAATGAACATGCACCTGTGGAACGGTCATTAAGACACTAACAGCTTACAGACGGTAGGCAATTAAGGTCACGGCTATCAAAACTTAGGATACTAAAGAGGCCTTTCTACTGACTCTGAAAAACGGCAAAATAAATATGCCCAGGGTCCCTACTCATCTGTGTGAATGTGCCTTAGGCATGCTGCAAGAAGGCATGAGGACTGCAGATGTGGCCAGAGTCCAATGTCCGTACTGTGAGAAGCCTAAGACAGCGCTACAGGGAGACAGGAAGGACAGCTGATCGTCCTCGTAGTGGCAAACCGCGTGTAACAACACCTGCACGCGATCGGTACGAACATAACCCCTGCGGGACAGGTGCAGGATGGCAAGAACAACTGTCCGAGTTACACTAGGAATGCACAATCCCTCCATCAGTGCTCAGACTGTCCGTAATAGGCTGAGAGAGGCAGGACTGAGGGCTTGTAGGCCTGTTGTAAGGCAGGTCCTCACCAGACTTCACCGACAACAACGTCGGCTATGGGCACAAACCCACCGTCGCTGGACAAGACAGGACTGGCAAAAATGGCTCTTCACTGACGAGTCACAGTTTTGTCTCACCAGTGGTAATGGTTGGATTCGTGTTTATCGTCGAAGGAATAAGCATTACACCGAGGCCTGTACTCCGGAGCGGGATCGATTTGGAGGTGGAGGGTCCGTCATGGTCTGGGGCGGTGTGTCAAGCATCATCGAGCTGAGCTTGTTGTCATTGCAGGCAATCTCAACGCTGTGCGTTACAGGGAAGACATTCTCCTCCCTCGTGGTACCCTTCCTGCAGGCTCATCCTAACATGACCCTCCAGCATGATAATGCCACCATCCATACTGCTCATTCTGTGCGTGATTTCATGCATTTCCTGTGTTCTGCCATGGCCAGCGAAGAGCCTGGATCTGACAAATCTGGTGCAGTCCATGAGGAGGAGATGCACTGCAGTATTTAATGCAGCTGGTGGCCACACCAGATACTTACTGTTACTTTTGATTTGGATCCCCCCCTTTGCTCAGGGAAACATTATTACATTTCTGTTAGTCACATGTCTGTGGAACTGATTCACTGTATGTCTCAGTTGTTGAACCTTATGTTCATATAAATATTTACACAAGTTTGCTGAAAATAAACGCAGTTGACCGTGAGAGGACTTTCTTTTTTTGCTGAGTTTATATGCTGTAGTTAAAATTCTCTCTCTCAAGTATGTTTCTACAAGTATCTCTTTCTGCAGGTTAAAGTATCTCTTTCTGCAGGTTTAAGTATATCAATGTATTGATAGAGCTGCATGTAACAGTGCATAATGAACAATAGTTCACCGAATTTCAGTTTTTGACAAAATAAGCAATGCATAGTGTAGAGAATCATTGTACCATCTAAACTGCTGTGAAATATATTTTCCATAACCAAAGCTATTATATTTTCAGCTGTTTAAAGCTGGTGTACAAAACCGAAAGTAAAAGAAGCAAAAACTAAAGACCGGTAAGCATAGAAATAGAGCACATAGAATAGATCTACTGCTTCTTAGGCTTGCTTTCGATGAGAATAACATATCTATAACTCACATTTCTATGTGAATTTGGTCAGGTTGCCCAAAAAGTTACATATTGCAGCTTTAACAGAAAAAGAAAAAGAGTGAGTGAAACAAACTGAGAAAAAGCAGGGAAGGGAAATGATGAAAATGTAGTGATGAGAGGTAGAGAAAGAGAGAGAAATAACATAGAAACACTGTCAAAAGAAAACAGGGAAAAGGGAAGGGGGGAGAGGGGGACATTCGTTTCAAAGCGAGTTGTATAGAGGCACCAAGCCTCAGAAGAGCTGTCATTGTGCTCGTGGTGTCAAGTTATTAAAATACATCACATCAATAATGTTCTTCTTCTCTACTTTTTGGTCTGAAAGGTTATGATTCTTATGGTGCTGTAGGAGGTAATAGAGTCAAATGTCCTTTCCATATCAAGTGGCCACTCCAATTAAGAGAGCAACTCCTCAAAACAACAACATTGCAATGTCACTGTCTGCCAAAGTAGCAGATTGGGAAATAAATAGGATCCTGAGAGAAGCAGTCGGTAATCCATTCAGACTGCCTGATTTAGCCCTATCCATCTAGATCCCTCCCTCTGTCCTCACACCACCTCACCACACCCATACAGTCGGTAATCCATTCAGACTGTCTGATTTAGCCCTATCCATCTAGATCCCTCCCTCTGTCCTCACACCACCTCACCACACCCATACAGTCGGTAATCCATTCAGACTGCCTGATTTAGCCCTATCCATCTAGATCCCTCCCTCTGTCCTCACACCACCTCACCACACCCATACAGTCGGTAATCCATTCAGACTGCCTGATTTAGTCCTCACACCCCTATCCATCTAGATCCCTCCCTCTGTCCTCACACCACCTCACCACACCCATACAGTCGGTAATCCATTCAGACTGCCTGATTTAGCCCTATCCATCTAGATCCCTCCCTCTGTCCTCACACCACCTCACCACACCCATACAGTCGGTAATCCATTCAGACTGCCTGATTTAGCCCTATCCATCTAGATCCCTCCCTCTGTCCTCACACCACCTCACCACACCCATACAGTCGGTAATCCATTCAGACTGCCTGATTTAGCCCTATCCATCTAGATCCCTCCCTCTGTCCTCACACCACCTCACCACACCCATACAGTCGGTAATCCATTCAGACTGCCTGATTTAGCCCTATCCATCTAGATCCCTCCCTCTGTCCTCACACCACCTCACCACACCCATACAGTCGGTAATCCATTCAGACTGCCTGATTTAGCCCTATCCATCTAGATCCCTCCCTCTGTCCTCACACCACCTCACCACACCCATACAGTCGGTAATCCATTCAGACTGCCTGATTTAGCCCTATCCATCTAGATCCCTCTATCCATCTGTCCTCACACCACCTCACCACACCCATACAGTCGGTAATCCATTCAGACTGCCTGATTTAGCCCTATCCATCTAGATCCCTCCCTCTGTCCTCACACCACCTCACCACACCCATACAGTCGGTAATCCATTCAGACTGCCTGATTTAGCCCTATCCATCTAGATCCCTCCCTCTGTCCTCACACCACCTCACCACACCCATACAGTCGGTAATCCATTCAGACTGCCCTATCCCTGATTTACAGTCGGTAATCCATTCCCTATCCATCTAGATCCCTCCTCTGTCCTCACACCACCTCACCACACCCATACAGTCGGTAATCCATTCAGACTGCCTGATTTAGCCCTATCCATCTAGATCCCTCCCTCTGTCCTCACACCACCTCACCACACCCATACAGGACGAAGTGACCCTTGACTCTTTGGAGAAAATCTAACAATGAAAATGATATAAGATAGGAGGCGGATTCAAGTCATTTGCCATTTTTTCTCCTTCCAGGTTAGATCACATGACCTCTCATTGCAAAATCCAATTATTATTTTCCCCCAGTTTTTGTCAGAGTAAGTACTCTACTTGGTTTTTAAATGCCAATAAAACCGAAGGACCCCCAGAGAGTTTTCCTTTCAAGTGCCTGATCTACCGTCCTCCAGTTGGGTCCTCAGATCGTGCATGTGACACAGGCATCTTCATGGCCAGCCTCTGATGGGGAAAGCCATGTTCCCCTCCTCCCCCACTCTCCCCCCCTAGGGCTGAGGAGGGGCTGTACTCGCCCTGGCCAACATAAGGAGGCGACACCAGAGGCTTGCCGGGCTTGTAGGCCTGGACTTCTGAGCCCGCTATGTCGTAGTCGTTGCCGTGACCATTGCCGTGGCTCTTGCTGTGGCCATTGACAAACTTCCTGTACCGCGAGCCGTCTCCTTCTCCTCCCTCCTCCCCCTCTTCCGCCATCTCAAAGGCCTTGCGTTTCAGCGGCCCTCCTGTCTCAGAGCTGGCCCCTAGGCTGTGACTGGGGTAACCATAGCTGCCCCCTGCCATGGTGGACCTGGGGGTCAGGGGGGTAGGGGTGCTCAGGCCAGAGGGGAGGTAGGAGGCACTGGGGTGGCTGTAGCTGGCTGCCAGGCTGGTCTGGAGGTGGGGGTAGCAGCCTGGCGGGTAGTTGTATACAGGGTTGGTAGGGTTGTAGCTGGACACCAGGGTGGGGGTGGTTTGCAGAGAGGCTGGGGGAAGCGCTGAGCCGGGTTGGAGGCAGTATCCTGAGGAGAGGTAGGTGCTGTTGTAGGAGAGGGGGTAGTCCTGAGAGGGGGGACCATTACAGGAGCCACCACCACTATACCCAGGGTCAGAGGTCAAGTTACTATTCACCACCGTCACACTGCCCGTGCCAGGGAGGCCCACTGATGCTGATCCCACTTTGGCCCCTGCTGCCAGGGCCTCCAGCGCAGGGTAACACTCCATGCCCTGCCCCAGGGCCCAGGGCTCAGTCTCACTCTTCAGAAAGGCCCCAGGCTCTGAGTAAGCCCCTGGGGCAGGCCTTTCGTAGGGCAGCTCCAGGCCTGAGTACTTTTCGGCATAGCGTTTTAACAAGGAAGAGGCGGTGAGGGCAGAGATGTCATCGCTGGCCCAGGGGTATCCGGCTGCAGTGGTGTAACCACGTGAGTCGTGTTTGTGGGCGGAAGGAGGGGAGGTGGTGGAAGACACATCCAGGTGCTGCTCAGGCCACTGGGACAGGGGGGCCGCGTGCTCCGGAGACCAGTGCATCTTCAACAGACCTACAGAACCACAGAGAGATGACAGGGAGAGCATGGTTATTCACCAAGTATTACATTTTGTCAGGTGCCACAAAGAGAGACTTCGGAAAATTACAATTGGCTCAGAACAGGGCATCACGGCTGACCCTTAAATGTACATGGAGAATTAACATTAAATCTCTCATGACTCAAAGTGGAGGAGAGATTGACTTCAACACTACTTGTTTTTGTAAGAAGTGTTTACATGCTGAATGCACCAAGGTGTCTGGTTAAACTACGAGCACACAGCTTGGACACCCATTCATACCCCACAAGACATGCCACCAGAGGTCTCTTCACAATCCCCGAGTCAACAACAGACTATGGGAGGCGCACAGTACTACATAGAGCCCATGGGTACTACATAGAGCCATGGTTACATGGAACTCTATTCCACAGTATACATAGAGCCACATGGAACTCTATTCCACAGTACTACATAGAGCCATGGTTACATGGAACTCTATTCCACAGTACTACATAGAGCCATGGTTACATGGAACTCTATTCCACAGTACTACATAGAGCCATGGTTACATGGAACTCTATTCCACAGTACTACATAGAGCCATGGTTACATGGAACTCTATTCCACAGTACTACATAGAGCCATGGTTACATGGAACTCTATTCCACATAATGTAACTGATGCAAGCAGTAAAAGTAGATAAAAAACAGATGAAAATGCACCTTATGTAACAGCGGGGACTGTGAAGACACACACACACAGGTACAGACACACCTACACATACACATGACAAGACACACACTCTACACACGTACACATGGATGTTGTATTTTAAATATGTGGTAGTAGAGTAGTGGCCTGAGGGAACACACTTAATATGTTGTGAAAGTGTTATGAAATGTAATGTCATATCATTTTTTAAATTGTATATAACTGATGTTGCTGGACCCCAGAAAGAGTAGCTGCTGCCTTGGCAGGAACGAATGGGGATTCATAATAAATACAAAACCCATCAGTCCAGTTTTAGAGCAGAGATAACTGCAAATTATTCAGGTTGTTCAGATAACCATACCACACTGGTAATACACTAACTAAATGCAAATAGATTGAGTTTGTATAAAGATAAAATACAACAAAGTTCCACTTTACTCAATGTTTCATGGAGATGGACTTCTTTCTCACTTGAAAACCCAAGAAAATAAGATTTTATAAAAAACATTACAGTCCCGCTGACCAGCAGAGCCCATTATCATGTTTTTGCTTTGCAATCTCTCTTCTCCCCAGTGCCCCACACTGCCCCTACAGTTCTACCCGCGGAGGGTACCTTGTGCTCTGAGCTCCTCCATGCCTAATCGTCATGAACAACACAGCCCCTGGCCTGGTCTCCAGGGCGATAAGCCCATATCAGCCGCCCCGCTGCCCTCTGTCCTGCTCTCTCACTGGGATCATTGTTGTCCCTCTGTACGGTGCTCTGTGTGTGAGACCCCCACTCTACTGTCTAACACGAACACACACACACACACACACACACACACACACACACACACACACACACACACACACACACACACACACACACACACACACACACACACACACACAACCACACACACACACACACACACACACATACAAACAACCGCATACACACTCACACACACACATTAGTGCAGTGTGTTCCATTGGTGCAGTGATCAACCATTTTGATTGGCTTTGCAGGCTGCGTGTCTTTGAGCAGGCATTAGGCTGACATTCCAGGCATTGCAGAGTATTATTAAACTGTCCTGACCCTTTGAGCCTGGACCAGAGGGACTACAACAGAACTGAGAGGGAGGGGGAGAGAGAGGGGGAGGGAAAGAGGGGAAAGAGAGAGAGAAAGGTGGAGACAGAGAGAGAGGGGGAGAGAGGAGCAAAGAGAAACATATGGTTGTTCATATGCTTTACCAGTCTCCACTATGCTAGTCCGTTGCGTGGAGGTGAGCGTTTATGAGCTTGTTTGCACTACAACTCTGTAGTGTCTGGTGCCTACATCTGACTGTCTGTTCTCTCCATACACTAAACAGTGTTCTTATGTGCCCATACATTTGTGGGAGAACAATGTTTGAACACGGCTTTATCGACTGTGCCAGAAGTAGTGTGTTTGTTGTTGAGCTGTGGACAGGGACAGTCCAATGACTGGCTGGAATTACCTGGATTACAGACACATTTACAGGGGGATTGGGACTTGGCTGGGGAGGGGCTAGATGACTGGGATCTCAGAATTGGATGAATGGAATTATGGGACTGTGATCGTATAATTTAGGGATCAACATGTGGATCGTTTAACAGCCCTTCTGTTGGTCCTGGTCAATGTGTGACTAAATCCCGCACACACAGGGAGCCAAGTCCCAATCCCCCCTGGAAATGTCTCTGTACTCCAAGGAATTCCAGACAGTCATGGGACTGTCCCCGTCCCCAGCTCTACGACAAACACATCACTTCTGGTACAGTCGATAAAGCCGCACTCAAACATTGCACTCCCACAAAAGTACGCGCACACAAATACACACTCTTTAGCGATGGAGCTTTGTTCAGTATTGAAGCTCCCGACCAGCTGACCTGGTTTTGAGAGTCTGTGTTGGATCAGGGTTAAGTCGAGGGAAAGAATAAACACAATCCACACAGACACATCTACAGTATACTAGGGTGTACATACAAAGGCTTACACAAAGTGAACACAAAGTGAACACACCTATACACATACACACTCTCCCAGACACAGACTGACCCACACATACACATACGCTGTACATGGGGATATACACAAACACACACAGTCTGAGTAATTCTCACTGAGATGGGAGCAATCTCTAATCAAGATGAGACATTTTCTACCCTACCAGGCGTAATATATGTTCTGTTAACCCAGTCTACACTCAAACAGTCTGAAGGCTGGATGAAGGTGGGATCAGGATCAGACTGGACTGGAGACCATCACATCAACACAATTATGGATTAGGAGATGCAAAGCTAGTGCGTGTGTGTGATATTTTTGCGCATGCATACAATACTTGTGTGTTTGTGTGCACGCACATGTCTATGCTTACAGTAGTTGTGTGTTTGTGTGCACGCACATGTCTATGCTTACAGTAGTTGTGTGTTTGTGTGCACGCACATGTCTATGCTTACAGTAGTTGTGTGTTTGTGTGCACGCACATGTCTATGCTTACAGTAGTTGTGTGTTTGTGTGCACGCACATGTCTATGCTTACAATACTTGTGTGTTTGTGTGCACGCACATGTCTATGCTTACAGTAGTTGTGTGTTTGTGTGCACGCACATGTCTATGCTTACAGTAGTTGTGTGTTTGTGTGCACGCACATGTCTATGCTTACAGTAGTTGTGTGTTTGTGTGCACGCACATGTCTATGCTTACAGTAGTTGTGTGTTTGTGTGCACGCACATGTCTATGCTTACAGTAGTTGTGTGTTTGTGTGCACGCACATGTCTATGCTTACAGTAGTTGTGTGTTTGTGTGCACGCACATGTCTATGCTTACAGTAGTTGTGTGTTTGTGTGCACGCACATGTCTATGCAGTAGTTGTGTGTTTGTTACAGTAGTTGTGTGTGTTTGTGTGCACGCACATGTCTATGCTTACAGTAGTTGTGTGTTTGTGTGCACGCACATGTCTATGCTTACAGTAGTTGTGTGTTTGTGTGCACGCACATGTCTATGCTTACAGTAGTTGTGTGTTTGTGTGCAGTTGTGTGTTTGTGTGCACGCACAAGTCGCAGTAGTTGTGTGTTTGTGTGCACGCACATGTCTATGCTTACAGTAGTTGTGTGTTTGTGTGCACGCACATGTCTATGCTTACAGTAGTTGTGTGTTTGTGTGCACGCACATGTCTAGTTGTGTGTTTGTGTGCAGTAGTTGTGTGTTTGTGTGCACGCACATGTCTTGCTTACAGTAGTTGTGTGTTTGTGTGCACGCACATGTCTATGCTTACAGTAGTTGTGTGTTTTTGTGTGCACGCACATGTCTATGCTTACAGTAGTTGTGTGTTTGTGTGCACGCACATGTCTATGCTTACAGTAGTTGTGTGTTTGTGTGCACGCACATGTCTATGCTTACAGTAGTTGTGTGTTTGTGTGCACGCACATGTCTATGCTTACAGTAGTTGTGTGTTTGTGTGCACGCACATGTCTATGCTTACAGTAGTTGTGTGTTTGTGTGCACGCACATGTCTATGCTTACAGTAGTTGTGTGTTTGTGTGCACGCACATGTCTATGCTTACAGTAGTTGTGTGTTTGTGTGCACGCACATGTCTATGCTTACAGTAGTTGTGTGTTTGTGTGCACGCACATGTCTATGCTTACAGTAGTTGTGTGTTTGTGTGCACGCATGTCATGCTTACAGTAGTTGTGTGTTTGTGTGCACGCACATGTCTATGCTTACAGTAGTTGTGTGTTTGTGTGCACGCACATGTCTATGCATACAGTAGTTGTGTGTTTGTGTGCATGCACATGTCTATGCTTACAGTAGTTGTGTGTTTGTGTGCACGCACATGTCTATGCTTACAGTAGTTGTGTGTTTGTGTGCACGCACATGTCTATGCTTACAGTAGTTGTGATTCATAAAGGAGGGTGAGAAGATTCCAGGAAGGATGAGGGAAAACAGTGAGTATATAACACAGCCATCTGTAGCAGAGGATGTATGGGGAGTAGGGTATGGAGTAGGGTATGGAGTAGGGTATGGAGGAGGGTATGGAGTAGGGTATGGAGGATGGAGTAGGGTATGGAGTAGGGTATGGAGTATGGAGGAGGGTATGGAGGAGGGTATGGGAGGTAGGGTATGGAGGGTATGGAGGAGGGTATGGAGTAGGGTATGGAGGGTAGGGTATGAGTAGTATGGAGTAGGGTATGGATGGAGTAGGGTATGGAGGGTATGGAGTAGGGTATGGAGGGTATGGAGGGATGGGAGGGTATGGAGGAGGGTATGGAGTAGGGTATGGAGTAGGGTATGGAGGGAGGAGGGTATGGAGTAGGGTATGGGAGGGAGGGTGGAGGGTATGGAGGGTAGTAGGGTATGGGAGTATGGAGTAGGGTATGGAGGAGGGTATGGAGGAGGGTATGGAGTAGGGTATGGAGTAGGGTATGGAGTAGGGTATGGATGGAGGGAGGGTATGGAGTAGGGTATGGAGGTAGGGTATGGAGGAGGGTATGGAGTAGGGTATGGAGGAGGGTATGGAGGAGGGCCCACTTTCTAATGGCTTTTTAATCATTAAGTATGTGTCTTTTTTGTTTCTCATCATCTATTGTGGCCTGTTGTTGAAGCATATTCTTGTTGTTTGTGAAGTTGTAAGTCTTCAAAATGATTTTGAAGGACGTTGAAACTTCACTCTGGGTGATCATACAAAATATGGTAGAGACAAAATGTGTTCTCAATCATGAGATACTATAGCGCAAATCCTAATTTCAGATATGCGTACATAATTTCAAACTTTCGAACAAACCTCCTATTGATATTTAAATGTGCGTAAATAGGATGCTTTACGCATGTTTGAAATATTCAATGGGAGGTTTGTTCGAAAGTTTGAAATTATGTACGCATATCTGAAATTAGGATTTGCGCTATAGTATCTCATGATTGATTGAATGATGTCAGAAGTGTGAAACAGTGACTTATACTGTAGCGCAACATTGTTTCAAGACACTGGTTCCAAATAGTGCTACTTATGTGCATTGCATGATTCTAACCGTTTACTAAACTCTGGTTCTATAAGCAAATCAAACTTTATTTGTCACATGTGCCGAATACAACAAGTGTAGACTTTACCGTGCTTACTTACAAGCCCTTAACCAACACTGACCTAACCCAGACCCTAGCAGACCTAACCCTGACCCTAACCTGACCCTAACCCAGACACTGACCTGACCCTAACAGACCTAAGACCCAGTTCCGACGTTTATCCCTAACCCAGACCCTAACCCTGACCCTAACCCAGACACTGACCCTAACCCAGACCCTAACCCAATGTTTTGAGTGTGTGGATGGATCTAACATGTTGTGCAAATGAGAGTTGACTGAGTGTGTTTGTGTGTATGTATCCGTGTGGCGTACGTGCGGACACTGTCGTGGGGACCCCAAACAGAAACAGCTGTTTTGAGCAGAGGAACCCTCTCTCTCTGTGTCCAGCCTGTGTCCCTCAGCTCCTATTGTCTCCCCACGTCCCCTAACAAAACCACGGGGACCCTATTGTCTGACAGTAGATCCTATAAGAACTCAAACATCTCACTAACTCAGACCATCCCCATATATCCACCAGCAGTACTGACAGTTTACAAGACGTGTGTGTGTGTGTGTGTGTGTGTGTGTGTGTGTGTGTGTGTGTGTGTGTGTGTGCGTGTGTGTGTGTGTGTGTGTGTGTGTGTGTGTGTGTGCGTGTGCGTGTGCGTGTGGTGCGTGTGTGTGTGTGTGTGTGTGTGTGTAATGAGTAGTGGCTCCTGAAATCTGAGACCTGGAGGAAGTGAGATAGAGTTACAGCCCCCCTGTTCTTCCACCACACACGCACACACTCTCCCTGTCACTCACACACACACACACACACACACACACACACACACACACACACACACACACACACACACACACACACACACACACACACACACACACACACACACACACACACACACCAGCCACCTCCTGCTCCCCGGGGGTCAAGGCTAACTCTACACCCCAGGCCCTCACATGGATCCAACACACCTCATGGGACCAGGGGGGCAGTAAAACAGACATATTGTGCATGTGTGTGTGCCTGAGCAACAAACAGGGACCAGGGGGCTTGTAAACAAGAGCTTGATCAATCCAATCAGAGGATGGCTAGTATGTGCCTCCCCTCCTAGTCCAGCTTTCAACACCATCCACTCTGTCCGAAGCTCTGACCCCCCCCTCCCACCTCCCTCCACTCCACTCCACTGCAGCCACCCTGTGAGAGAGCAGCTTAGTCTCGCTGGACTGGTCCTAATTACATAGCCGGGTAGAGAGAGGATTTAGCTTCTGCTCTCTCTCTCTGTCTCGCTCACTCTCGGTCTCTCTCTCTCCCCATACCTGCCATCAATCACCAACGATGACCAGTGTGCAAATTACCATTCCACAGCCAGCAGAGACATATGTGCTGTTCAGGTTTGTGTTCTCTAGAACTCATAACACCACAAATCACTAAGACTGGAAAGACCAAACCCACTGATGATGTTCCTCATTTTTAGATGTCCAACCTTTTCAACAATCTACACACACTCTTATTTCGAATAAGATAATGGTTCTAATCTAAAGGAAAGAATCTGATCATTCAACCTATGGGCCACAGTTATGTACATGTACATGCTCATGATCGATATGAGCAGAAGAGCTGCTGGTGTGAATTCTTTCCCCCTATTGGTAGCGGTCCACTGCAGGGTCAGTATTAGCAATTAAGGGTTAATCAGACGAATAGTGGAGAGAGAAAGGCAGGGAGGCGGGGGGAAGGGCACATGGACCTGGGATTATTTTTTTTTGGGGGGGGTTGCAAAGCATCAGAGGCATTGGACAGGAGGGGAAAGAAAACTGCCCCTATGGTCGGTTGCCTGACCACTCCAACATCGCTATTACTCAGTAAATATTCAACAAAGACTTCAACACTTGCTGGACACACACATGCACACGTACACACACATACACAGACATGCGAACATACATACAGTACCAGTAAAATGTTTGGACACACCTACTCATTCAAGGGCTTTTCTTTATTTTTTACTATTTTCTACAGTGTAGAATAATAGTGAAGACATCAAAACTATGAAATAACACACATGGAATCATGTCGTAACCAAAGTGTTAAACAAATCAAAATATATTTTATATTTTATATTCTTCAAAGTAGCCACCCTTTGCCTTGATGACAGCTTTGCACACTCTTGGCATTCTGGTATACAGAACATAGCCCTATTTGGTAAAAGACTGTCCATATTATGGCAAGAACAGCTCAAATAAGCAAAGAGAAATTACAGTCCATCATTACTTTAAGACATAAAGGTCAGTCAATGTGGAAAATGACAAGAATGTTTCTTCAAGTGCAGTCGCAAAAACCATCAAGCGCTATGATGAAACTGGCTCTCATGAGGACCGCCACAGGAAAGGAAGACCCAGAGTTACCTCTAATGCAGATGATAAGTTCATTAGTGTTTACCAGCCTCAGAAATTGCAGCCCAAATAAATGCTTCACAGAGTTAAAGTAACAGACACAACTCAACATCAACTGTTCAGAGGAGACTGCGTGAATCAGGACTTTATTATTATTATTTTAACTTTTATTTAACTAGGCAAGTCAGTTAAGAACAAATTCTTATTTACAATGACGGCCTACCCCTGCCAAACCCAGGCGACGCTGGGCCAATTGTGCACCGCCCTATGGGACTACCAATCGTGGCTGGATGTGATACTGCCTGGATTCAAACCAGAGAATGTAGTGACGCCTCTTGCACTGAGATGCAGTGCCTTAGACTGCTGCGCCACTCGGGAGCCCTAGTGGTCAAATTCATGGTTGAATTGCTGCAACAAAACCACTACTTGGGCCAAGAAACACAAGCAATGGACATGAGACCAGTAGAAATCTGTCCTTTGGTCTGAGGAGTCCAAATTTTAGATTTTTGGTTCCAACCGCCGTGTGTTTGTGAGATGTAGGGTAGGTGAACGGATGATCTCCGCATGTGTGGTTCCCACCGTGAAACATGGAGGAGGTGTGATGGTGCTTTGCTGGTGACACTGTCTGTGGTTTATTTAGAATTCAAGGCACACTTAACCAGCATGGCTACCACAGCATTCTGCAGCGATACGCCATCCCATCTAGTTTGAGCTTAGTGGGACTATCATGTGTTTTTCAACAGGCATCATCTGATGCAGCACATCTCCAGGCTGTGTAAGGGCTATTTGACCAAGAAGGAGAGTAATGGAGTGCTGCATCAGATGACCTGGCCTCCACAATCACCCGATCTTAACCTAATTGAGATGGTTGGGATGAGTTGGACCGCAGATTGAAGGAACAGCAGACAACAAGTGCTCAGCATATGTAGGAACTACTTCAAGACGGTTGGAAAAGCATTCCTCATAAAGCTGGTTGAGAGAATGGCAAGAGTGTGCAAAGCTGTCATCAAGGCCAAGGGTGGCTACTTTGAAGAATCTAAAATCTAAAATATATTTTGATTTGTTGAACACTTTTGTTTGGTGACTACATGATTCCATGGGTGTTATTTCATTTTGATGTCTTCACTATTATGCTACAATGTAGAAAATAATTAAAATAAAGAAAAACCCTTGAATGAATAGGTGTGTCCAAACATTTTACTGGTACTGTACACTCTGGCTGAGATAGTTGACATGTGTTAATGTGTTGTGTTTGACTGAGATACACAGATAGGTCTGTGCCGGTCGTAAAGATCAGGATGTAAAGTTTGAGTGGGACGTGCAGGCCTGGCCGAGCGGCCAGAGTGAGAAAGAATCCCAGTCATCCTGCAGATTACTCAGGTTGTTGGAATGTCTGGAATTCAACCTGAGATATATTTACACAGCACATATCCTCACGCAAGAGAGAAACCGAGAGAGGTGAGAGGACAGCAAAAAAAAAAAAAATGTTTGTTTAGGGCCCTGATTAATCACGCTCTATCAGCTGGACACTCATTATTGGGTGATTTGTATTCATCAGTACTAATTCAAGCCATTGGTTGGATCAATACGGAACGCATCAGAGGACCAATGGGACATTAATATACAGGGACGCCCGTGAGGACTCTGTGGACCGCCCACCCTCCAACAACCACTCCCCACTGGGCACAGATATCAATTGAATGTCTATTCCAGATTTCATTGAAATGACGTAGAAACAACGTTGATTCAACCAGTGGACCACTATGGCCACAAAGATCCATACAATACACACAAATTACCTTAGATTCATACTAAAAACACCACAGACACTGAAACTGTATGTTATGTACTGTATAAGCATTGGATGCATGGCCCACAAGCACTAGATACTTTACAGGCCAATCAAGCCTGTCAGAGAAGAAGCTACTGATGTGTCACTTCTTTTCTTCCCCTCTCCCCTTACCCCCACTATCCTGTTTTTTTTAGCAGGGCATGTCTTCCATAGGGCCACAGTGATGTCAATCTACATGCCATCAGGTCCTCTTAAAATAAAACATGCATGCATTTGATAATTTGAAGTTGGCTCGCACAGCTACTGCCTGAAAAGCTCAAAGTTAGCCTGTCATACTGGAGCAGCAAAGTGTGTGAAAGCTGTTTTACTTTGAACATTGGTTTTGGTTAAACAGGGTTCTTGTTCTCTCTTCCATTCTCTCTTTCCCGCTACACCTCTTCTGTCCCCCCCCTCTCCCTCGGTGTGTCCATCCATGCCTGTGTGGTTTAGGCCACCCCTCCCCCATACTCTGTCTCTTTCGGCTCACCCACACATGTGGCCGGAGCTGCCTGGCCTCTCTGCTCATTGTGTCCACTCATATATCAGCCTGCAGCTGACCAGTCCCTCCTCCTGACCATCTGCCCATTTTTTCCCTCTCTCTCTCTCTCTCCCCCCTCTCTCTCTCTCTCTCTCTCCCTCTCTCTCTCTCTCCCTCTCTCTCTCTCCCTCTCTCCCTCTCCCCCCCTCTCTCTCTCCCTCTCTCTCCCTCCCCCTCTCTCTCTCTCTCCTTCTCCCTCTCCCTCTCTCCCCCTCTCTCTCTCATATATATAGATAGTTCTCTTTTTCTGTTTCTTTATTCCTTCCTCCCCTGCCTTTTGCCCTCTGCTGTTTCTCCATGCCTCCTGTGTTGAATGACTAAACGGTCTCTCTGATCTTGCTGTTGGTTACAGACTCCACATCATTGCAGGCAATATAAGCCTTTACCACCTAATGAGAACCTTAAATGAGCTGGACTCAAATTTGCTTAACGAGCTGTCAGGAACACTATGTTGGCCTGACGTGCACCTTTGTGTGTGTGTCTGACAGAGAGAGAGAGAAATGCAGAGAGAGTGAGAGAAAGTGTGTGCGTATGTGTGTGTGTGTGTGTGTGTGTGTGAATCCCTACACACCAGTTTAATTAATGCTCATTGACACCCCGTCACTAATGACCTGACTCTCATTCACAGAACCACTTCACCCTGGGCTGTTTACCTACGGGCCACACAAGCTATTCACTACCACGTTTAGATCACACACTCCTAATTATGACAACCGTGTGTGTGTGAGTCTTTAAAAAACAGGAATGTTACAGATGTACGCTAGGCAAACTCATTTCAGACAAGACACAAGTCATGTGTGTTCACACAACTCACTCTTTCTTTTCAAAGAACCAAAAAATACAATTTGGGAAAATAGTATCTTTCTCTTAGCTTAGCAGGAGTCTGCTAGCACACAGAGGTAGGTAAGGTGTGTCCCTAATGCATTATTTCAATCATGTTAGAGTGGTAATCCTGTTAAACCTTCTCCTAATCAATAACCTCAGTCAATATGAGCATATTCATTAGCTTGGCTTAGAGATCCCTCATGCAAAGCACACACGCATATTGAAGCGTAACAATCTACCCAGCTTTCACCAACAATACACACCCATTTATGGGAATGCATCACACACATAAATACCAGACTTTTTGTGTCCTATTAAGTATGTAAAATGAATAACATCCAAAATAATAATGTCCACAGAGGCAATCCATGAAATGGTATAGTTTTACACCAGGACATAGGAAAGGGTACGGTGGCAGAGTCCAGGGGGGCGGGGCTAATTTGACCATCTGTGAGTGGACACAGGGCATAAAATACATAATGAGGTGGGACTGCTCACTGTGACATTGTCAGTCCCAGCCTGACTCTACCAGCACACCTCACTCACATGGAGGAGAGAGGATAAATAGGATATTCTCTACCTCAATACATTGGACAGGAAGATCATTGTTGTTTTAATAGTGGCCTTTCATTGAGAGAAAGAAAGAACAGAGAGGGAAGGAGAGCAACCAATCTCTTTTTGTAGGGGTTGACAGGACTGAGCATCTTGCTGCCCTGCTCCCTGGTAAAGAGGAGAGTACTGAGTCCACTCAGAGTTGGTGGGAGGGGGGGGGGGGGACACACGTTACACATTCTGCTGCTGGCTGGTCCCGCGCTGCTGCTGGCTCTCTGAGTGGGTCTGTCAGTATGTGTTATCATACACCACTCCATGGCTAGCCTCAGTAACCTCCACTACTCCTACACACTGATGACTGCCAAGGAGAGAGAGCAGGGAGTTAGACAGCGCTGGAGAAATAAAACACACACCTATGTATGTAATCACATCAAAAAGCTGCATTCACTCACTGGTTGTATATTCACATTGAAGTGACCCAAATGCAAACACTTATTCTCATCTTTGAGCACATTAATTCTCCCTCACTCACTAACTCACTGGCTCACTAGCATGTCAAATTAATAAAAAAAACTACTCATGCATAATTACTATGATGGAAAGGATGAATGTAATTGAGATCTAAAACAAAAACACTGGATAAAACATGAGTATTTTTGTACACATTAGGTATATTATTGGAGCTAACAGGAATGGGCGTACTCTTCATGAAAGGCACGTGCACAATTTAAACCAAACAACATGAGGTGCTGTGTGTGTGTGTGTGTGTGTGTGTGTGTGTGTGTGTGTGTGTGTGTGTATGTTACCAGATGCTCGGAAAGGAAGGGAAAAAGCTTCTGCCCTCTGATTGCAAAACAGCAACACCACCATCAGAAGAAAAAAGACTAAAGACTCTCCAATTCTCTGCACCCACCAACGCCTCCTCACACACAAGCACAGTTACACACACGCACCAACAACAGCAATCAGAACTTTGTACTTTGTCAGGTGTTGAAGAATGCAGATGTGTTATTCCCATACAAAGCAAAAATACAGGAAGCAGGATAAAAATATAAAGATAACTGAGGAATTTGGGAGTATATGAGATGATCAACATTTACATAATAGACACATCCCACTGGGCACTGACATCAATTCAACGTTTATTCCATGTTGGTTGGAAACAACATTGATTCAACCAGTATGTACCCAGTGAGATGGTAGAGAAAAAAAAATGGCAATAAAGATTGAGAATCATTTTGAATATTTGTATGAGAGGAGAAAGCTATCTTAATTCAACAGCAGGTTTAGAGGGGAGGAAATAAAGTGACAACACACAACCGGTTACGGGAGTGAGAGAAGAGAAAAGCAGAAAAGAGGAGGAATGTGGAGAGCACAGCGTGATAAGACAAACAAGAAGGATAAAGAATCTGTTGGTATGGGAGAGGAATAAAGAAGGAAGAAGAAAGAAAAAGGAGGAAATGCTCTAAAATAAAATCTAGTCCTACCTGCTCATGCTTGTATTTCCTTGATATGATGGGTTCTATCTGGAAGCCAATAGATTGACCCACACAGTAAGGCAGTGTTTTTCCACTTCTGGGACTCTATCCTTCTCTGCTCTCATACTCTACCCCTCCCTCTCGCTCCCCTAGTGACAACAGAGCAGCACATACATCCCCTCCCCCATCCACTCCTCCCCTCCCCCTCTCCATCCCTCTCTTTTGTTAAAAACTATTTAAGCAGGAAGGGAGAGAGGCAAAAAGTGACCAATCATGACGTGTCAGAAAGGAGCCTATATTCCCCTGTGGAGAGTGTGTGTGTGTGTGTGTGTGTGTGTGTGTGTGTGTGTGTGTGTGTGTGTGTGTGTGTGTGTGTGTGTGTGTGTGTGTGTGTGTGTGTGTGTGTGTGTGTGTGTGTGTGTGTGTGTGTGTGTGTGTGTGTGTGTGTGAGAGAGAGAGAGAGAGAGAGGGAGACTCCAATTAGACCCAACCAAATCCTGAGAAAACAAAAATATAATTACTTGACACATTGGAAGTAATTAACAAAAATGCTATTTGGCCCTAAACAGAGAGTACACAGTGGCAGAATACCTGACCACTGTGTCCGACCCAAACTTAAGGAAAGCTTAACTATGTACAGATTCAGTGAGCACAGCCTTGCTATTGAGAAAGGCCACCGTAGTCTTGCCTGGCTCTCAAGAGAAGACATGTGCACATTGTGCAAATTGTCCACTAAATGAGGTGGAAACTGAGCTGCACTTCCTAAACTGCTGCCAAATGTATGACCATATTAGAGACAAGTATTTCCCTCAGATTACACAGATCCACAAAGACTTTGAAAACAAATCCAATTTTGATAAACTCCCATATCTACTGGGTGAAATACCACAGTGTGCATCACAGCAGCAAGATTTGTGACCTGTTGCCACAAGAAAAGGGTAACCAGTGAAGAACAAACACCATTGTAAATACAACCCATATTTATGTTTATTTATTTTCCCTTTTGTACTTTTAACAATTTGCACATCGTTACAACACTGTATATAGACATACTATTGCATTTGAAATGTCTTTATTCTTTTGGAACTTCTGTGAGAGTAATGTTTACTGTAAATTTGTATTGCTTATTTCACTTTTGTTAATTATCTACTACACTTGCTTTGGCAATGTTAACTTATCTTTCCCATGCCAATAAAGCCCTTGAATTGTAATTTAATTTAATTTAATTGAGAGATAGAGAGAGGATTGGTGTTTTTCTGATTGTGTGACTGGTACACTGAGTATTGAACACACATTCATCATACATACATTCATGCTCACACGCACACAGACATCTGAAAGATTCTGAATTCTCTCCTTCCGTGCTCATATAGGAAGTTGAGTTATTGTTAACGATTCCCATTGATTAGAACATTGAAATAAGATACCATGTCAATAATACTTAAGACCTGACGCTCCATCCCCCAGCACATATGCGCACACACACACGTGCAAACATGCACACACGCAATAAAACACAGCTGTAGGTCTGTATTTAGAGTTGTGGCGTAGGCCGGACACCCTCATGCACTCCTCAAATCAAATCGTATTTTTCACATGTGCTGAATACAACAGGTGTAGAACTTACCATGAAATGCTTACTTACCAGCCCTTTCCCGACAATTCAGGGTTAAAAAGTAAGAAAGTTAGCGAACATACATAGAAAATAGTAACAGAATAGGTAACAATAACGTTGCTATATACAAGGAGTGCCAGTACCGCATCAATGTGCAGGGGTACGAGGGGTACGAGGTATTTGAGGTAATTGAGGTAATATGTAGGGGTCTGAATACTTTGGAAAGTATTCAGACCCCTTGACCTTTTCTACATTTTGTTACGTTACAGCCTTATTCTAAAATGGATTAAATTGTAAAAATCCTCAGCCATCTACACACAATAACCCATAATGACAAAAAAATGCAAATGTATTAAAAATAATAAACAGAAATACCTTATCTTATCAGTAAGATGGCTTGACAGATAAGGCAGCTCTGTTTTTAGCTCCTAAGCCACTTTGCAGTATTTTGTTATTTCTTATTGTAGCGACCCACACACCAACACAGGTGTTAGGCTATTAGGTGGTTGTGTTGTACTTACCAGTACCCAGTGTTCACGGGGTCCGACATGCCAATCAACCTGCTATCTGCCAATCATGGGAATGCCTGGAATGTTCTGATGCCGGGCATCCTGGCAGTTGGCGGAGTGGCGTGGAGGGGGGTTGGGCAGGGGTATGGAGCATTGGAAGTTAAGACCAGGTTTAGCCATTGTTCTCTCTCTTACGTCTGGCCTTCACAAGAGAAGGTCACGGTTGTTTTATAGGGGTATCCTTCATTTATTTGGCGTGGGCTATGGCCAAACAGTAGCCTGTGTGAAGTTGGTTTAATAAACCGTCAATTTGTAAACTCAATTTCTATCTGGACAATTATTCTTTTATGATCTAGTCAGGTCATTACATTACATTATTAGGCCAGACATTTTTTGTGTTATTACGTACAGCCGGAAATAACTTTTGGATATCAGAGTGGCGGTAACACACCAGCATTACGACCAGCAATACGACTATTCGGAATTGTATACTTTGTTCGTACCTCCCAGGGCAATTGAACTTATTCCAGAGGCTGCTCCAAAACACCGCCGGCGGAGAAGAGGTATTTGGAGTACAGAGACAATGTGAAGTCGCAATTCAACGGCTCAGACACAAGACATATGTGGCAGAGTCTACAGGCAGTCATGGATTACAAAGGGAAAACCAGCCACGTCTCCATGGCTGACGGGAGCAAGACATTTAAGCGTGTTAACCCTTGCACGGCTGCCGGCCAAGACGGCATCCCTAGTCGCGTCCTCAGAGCATGTGCAGACCAGCTGGCTGGAGTGTTTACGGACCTATTCAATCTATCCCTATCCCAGTCTGCTGTCCCCACCTGCTTCAAGATGTCCACCCACTGTTCCTGTACCCAAGAAAGCAAAGGTAACTGAACTAATGTCACGCCCTGACCATAGATTGCTTTGTATGTTTCTATTTTTCGTTTGGTCAGGGTGTGATGTGGGTGGGTATTCTATGTTGTAGGTCTAGGTTTTCTTTTTCTATGTGTTTGGCCTGGTATGGTTCTCAATCAGAGGCAGCTGTCTATCGTTGTCTCTGATTGAGAGCCATATGGAGGTAGCCTGTTTTCCCATTTTGAGTTGTGGATGGTTATTTTCCATTTCAGTGTTTTCACCATACGGGACTGTTTCGGTTTTCCTTTATTTTTTGTTAGTTTGTATTCGGTGTTCAGTTTATTAAAGGCATCATGAACACGTACCATGCTGTGCTTTGGTCTACTCCTTCTTCCACCAACGAAAATCGTTACAACTAAATGACTCACTTCTGTCATCATGAGTGCTTTGAGAGGCTAGTTAAGAATTATATCACCTCTACCTTACCTTACCTGACACCCTAGACCCACTTCAATTTGCACTGCACACTGCCCTATCCCATCGGGATAAGATACCTATGTAAGAATACTGTTCATTGACTATTGCGCAACCTGCAACACCATAGTACCCTCCAAGCTCATCACTAAGCTTGGGGCCATGGGTCTGAACCTCGCCCTGTGCAACTGGGTCCTAGACTTCCTGACGGGCCGCCACCAGGTGGTAAAGGTAGGAAACAACACCTCCACGTTGCAAATACTCAACACAGGGGCCCCACAAGGGTGCGTGCTCAGCCCCCTCCTGTACTCCCTGTTAACCCATGACTGAGTGGCCACGCACGCCTCAAACTCAATCATCAAGTTTGCGGACAACACAACAGCAGTAGGCCTGATTACCAACAATGATGAGACAGCCTACAGAGAGGAGGTGAGGGACCTGGGAGTGTGGTACCAGGAAAATAACCTCTCACTCAACGTCAACAAAACAAAGGAGCTGATTGTGGACTTCAGGAAACAGCAGAGGGACAACGCCCCTATCCACATTGACGGGACTGCAGTGGAGAAGGTAGAAAGCTTCAAGTTCCTCAGCGTACATATCACCGACGATCTGAAATGGTCCACCCACACAGACAGTGTGGTCACAGGAGGCTGAACAAATTTGGCTTGGCCCCTAAAACCCTCACACACTTTTATAGGATGCACTGTCAACTGTGGAACCTTATATAGACAGGTGTGTGCCTTTCCAAATCATGTCCAATCAAGTTGTAGAAACATCTCAAGGATGATCAATAGAAACAGAATGCATACATAGCAAAGGGTCTGAATACTTATGTAAATAAGGTAAATCAACTTGATTGGAGTTCACCTGTGGTAAATTCAATTGATTGGACATGATTTGGAAAGGCACACATCTGTCTATATAAGGTGCCACAGTTGACAGTGCATGTCAGAGAAAAAAAACATGAGGTCGAAGGAATTATCCGTAGAGCTCCGAGACAAGATTTTATCGAGGCACAGATCTGGCGAAAGGTGCCAAAAAATGTCTGCAGCATTGAAGGTCCCCAAGAACAAAGTGGCTTCCATCATTCTTAAATGGAAGAAGTTTGAAACCAAAAAGACTCTCCCTAGAGCTGGCCGGCACGGCCTAACTGAGCAATCAGGGAGAAGGGCCTTGGTCAGGGAGGTGACCAAGAACCCGATAGTGACTCTGAAAGAGCTTAAGTTCCTCAGAGTTTCTCTCTGGAGATGGGAGAAACTTCCAGAAGGACAACCATCTCTGCAGCACTCCACCAATCAGGCCTTTATGGTAGAGTAGAACATCTCAAGGAAGTTCAATGGAAACAGGATGCACCTGAGCTCAATTTCGAGTCTCATAGCAAAGGGTCTGAATGCGTATGTAAATAAGGTATCTCTGTCTTTTAAAACCAGTTTTCCCTTTGTCATTGCAGGGTATTGTGTGTAGATTGATGAGGCAAAAAAAATATTGAATCAATTTCAGAATAAGGCTGTAACGGAACAAAATGTGGAAAAAGGGAAGGGGACTTAATACTGTCTGAATGCGCTGTAGGTAGAGGGGTAACACTAACTAGGCAATCAGGATAGATAATACACGTCAACATGAGTGTGTGTGGGTGTTGGAGAGTCAGTGGAAGTATGTGTGAGTGTGTGGGTAGAATCCAGTGAGTGTGCATAGAGTCAGTGCAAATAGTCCAGGTAGCCATTTGATTAACTGTTCAGCAGTTATGGATAGAAGCTTTTCAAGAGCATTTTGGACCCAGACTTGGTGCTCCGGTACCACTTGCCGTGCGGTAGCAGAGTGAACAGTCTGTGGCTGGGGTCTTTGACAATTTTCCGGTCCTTCCTCTGACACCACCTGATATAGAGGTCCTGGATGGCATTTTACACACACACACACACACACACACACACACACACACACACACACACACACACACACACACACACACACACACACACACACACACACACACACACACACACACACACACACACACACACACACACACACACACACACACACACACACGCAGGTTGACGTTTATTGTCATTAGTCTTGTCCTTTTGTAAGTATTCATGGTTTTAAGGGTTAGCAGTGTGGTTAAGGTTAAGCTTAGGTTTAAAACAGATTTTACTACTTTGTGGCTGTGCTAGTGACCACTGCCTCCAGAACAAGATTTTTGTAAAAAAAAAAAATATTTATCTGTTATTTTACCAGGTAAGTTGACTGAGAACACGTTCTCATTTGCAGCAACGACCTGGGGAATAATTACAGGGGAGAGGAGGGGGATGAATGAGCCAATTGTAAACCGGGGATTATTAGGTGACCATGATGGTTTGAGGGCCAGATTTGGGAATTTAGCCAGGACACCGGGGTTAACACCCCTACTCTTACTGATTAATGACGGAAAATGCTAACCTGCCACACGCATTGTTTTGAGGTCAAAATGTGAGTAGTAGTGGTAGAAGTAGTGGTAGTGGTATTGGTAGTAGTAGTGGCAGTGGTGGTATTGGTAGTAGTGGCAGTGGTGGTATTGGTAGTAGTAGCAGTGGTGGTATTGGTAGTAGTAGTGATAGTGGTGGTAGTGGTAGTAGTGGTATTGGTAGTGTGGTAGTAGTGTTAGTAGTAGTGGTAGTAATGGCAGTAGTAGTAGTGGTACTAGTAGTAGTAGTGGTAGTAGTAGTAGTAGGGGTGGTAGTAGTGGTAGTAGTAGTAGTGGTAGTAGTGGTAGTAGTAATGCTAGTAGTGGTAGTGTTAGTAGTAGTAGTGGTAGTGGAAGTAATAGTTGTAGTAGTAGTGGTAGTAGTAGTAGTGGTAGTAGTAGTGGTGGTAGTAGTGGTAGTAGTGGTTGTAGTAGTGGTAGTAGTAGTAATGTTGGTAGTGGTAGTAGTAGTGGTAGTAGTTGTTGTAGTAGTAGTAGTAGTGGTAGTAGTAGTAGTGGTAGTATTGGTAGTAGTAGTGGTAGTATTGGTAGTAGTAGTGGTAGTAGTAGTAGTAGTAGTAGTAGTAGTAGTAGTAATGGTGGTGGTCGTGGTAGTGGTGGTAGTGGTAGTAGTAATAATGGTGGTGGTGATAGAAGTGGTGGTAGTAGTAGTTGTTGTAGTAGTAGTAATGCTGGTAGTGGTAATGGTAGTAATAGTAGTGGTAGTGGCAGTAGTAATGGTGGTGGTGGTAGTAGTGGTAGTAGTAGTAGTAGTAGTAGTGGTAGTAATGATAGTAGTAGTGGTGGTAGTAGTGGTACTAGTAGTAATGGTGGTGGTGACGACCCAGAGGAGTAATGGCTAGTGCTCAGCTCTTTCTTCTTTACCTGCTCTGCTGACTGACACTGAAAAACAGACTCACTGTTGTTGTTCTGCAGACCAGGAACAATGACTTGAAACAATCACAAATGTGTTGGGGAAGCTGTTTTTCCTTTCAGCAAGGGACAAATACTTAACAGACACGGTTTGCTAATAAGATCAAATGTAAACTCCTCACCAATAATGCTTTTCATAACATAAAAGCCCTACAGATAGTGTCTTTCATGTCATGACATTCAGCGAGATATCCCCACACAACTGTGTGTATCATGAACCAGGTCAGTAGGACAAAGGCCTCTACGAGGTACTGACAGATGAAGAAAAGACTTCCGTCAGCAGGTTTTCAAACCAGGTCCACGAGATAGAGAACATTCTCCTTACACCTCAATATGGTGCCTGTGGCTGTCTCTCATGCTCACAAACACACTCAAATAGCACATAAGGACACAAACACACATGACATGGACACACGTGTGCTGCTTGTGATTCAGGGCAGTAACCCCATCCTGGTTTCTGTCACCCTGTGGGTGGGATATGTCACATTACCATACCTCAGAGAGGCTCAGCTGTTTGTCACTCTAATTCTGGCCGTGGCAGCTGAGCACTGGCTGGGAGACTATCCCAGTCCCAATAAACTCAGCCCCCATCACGGAGAGGGGGGTATTTGTGGTAATCTGAAGCAGTGAGTCAAGGATATGTCCCACTATGGCTTGAGCCACAGGCTCTCTACACGAGGTGATTGGAGCAAGATTTTGTGCACACACATACACAAACACACTTGTGTCCTTTCTCTCCTCAACTACAGATAATCAATTATCTGGCCATAGTGTATGGTGGTAACCCAAGGTTAAATGGCAGAGCTGTCTGGATGATTGTCAATAACACAACCCTCCAGTAGAGAACATGACAGTCCAGCAGCCTGCCTCCCAACTGGGCACAGCATGTCATTTAAAAGTGGAAAGTGGGTAATATTTTGTTGAAACGTTGATAAATGATATTTCAAACTTTATTCACCCGCTCAAAAAGACAGATAGAATTTTGTTGCATTTCCGATGTGTTAGGATTTTGCTATCAACCTTGATAAGCACAACCAAATTCCAGTGGAAAAATAATGTCCGATTTTTTATTTAGTTGTCATCTAAATGTGTACACGTGTGCATCTGTGTGTGTCAAAATGAGGGAAAGAAATATAAAGAGGCAGAGTAAAGTGTGTTTGTGTGCTAACCACATGAAAAGTCGTCAATCCTTTCCACTAAATTGGATGCTGAATTTCACTGACAGAGAAAGAGAGCAACCAAAACAGAGACAGGAAAGCTTTGGACACAGAACAGGAAAAGTGTTTGCTGAGCTGGGCATTGTCTATCAGAATCGCTGTCAGCGCTCTTATACTTTCTGTCAAACATAAACACACACTCACTAAGGCACATGAGCACACACGCACGCACGCACACGCACACCACACACAAACATATATACACATACACACATATACACACTTGTGTCCTTCTCTCCTCAACCACAGATCATCAATTAGCTGGCCATAGTGTATGGTGGTAATCCAAGGTTAAACGGCAGAGCTGTCTGGGTGATTGTCACATTACGCAACCCTCCAGTAGAGAACATGACAGTCCATCAGCCTGCCTCTCCACTGCTAATACAGTATATTCATGGATCAATACAGAATAGTCACGGCTCCATTCACCTCCCTGTTTGTTGTGCTAAATTCCATTTCAATTCACATTCCAATGCAATTTTGATTAATGCCATCTATTAGCATTAAGGGATTTAGGAATTGGCTGAATCAAAATGGAACTGAGACAAATCCTGCTTCCTCTTCCTGTTGATCCTTTGAGGTTCTAAGAGAAAGACCAGTGTTGATGGGGTTTCCTGAGAGAGCCAGATAGATGACAGACCAGATCATAAAAACAAGGTTTGGAGAATGAACAAGAGAAGAATGGAGGTATGTGTTAGATCAGGATAGTTGTTTCCAAATGTTTTTTTCACACGCACACACAAACACACCCTGGGGCTGCACACACAAACACACCCTGGGGCTGCACACACAAACACACCCTGGGGCTGCACACACAAACACACCCTGGGGCTGCACACACAAACACACCCTGGGGCTGCACACACAAACACACCCTGGGGCTGCACACACAAACACACCCTGGGGCTGCACACACAAACACACCCTGGGGCTGCACACACAAACACACCCTGGGGCTGCACACACAAACACACCCTGGGGCTGCACACACAAACACACCCTGGGGCTGCACACACAAACACACCCTGGGGCTGCACACACAAACACACCCTGGGGCTGCACACACAAACACACCCTGGGGCTGCACACACAAACACACCCTGGGGATGCACACACAAACACACCCTGGGGCTGCACACACAAACACACCCTGGGGCTGCACACACAAACACACCATGGGGCTGCACACACAAACACACCCTGGGGCTGCACACACAAACACACCCTGGGGCTGCACACACAAACACACCCTGGGGCTGCACACACAAACACACCCTGCACACACAAACACACCCTGGGGCTGCACACACAAACACACCCTGGGGCTGCACACACAAACACACCCTGGGGCTGCACACACAAACACACCCTGGGGCTGGGTGTTTGAGTGGCTCGTTGTTCCCTGGTTAGGTGAACACAATATTCAGAGCCTGGTAATGGAGGTTAGATTAATTGCTGACAAAGCTGTATTCAGCAGTTTCCTATCACTGCCTCTGATGGATTTATGACAGAGATTGATGGAGGGGAGGGCCTGAGAGCTGCCTCTGTTAGAGTGAAGCCGGGTGAGGTGGGGGGATAGATCATTTGTTTTGGTTTTGCCTTATCAACAATGCCGGCAATTTCTGAAGAAATATGAAGAGAATAGTCAGAGGGGTATCCTACAAATCAGGTTTGAGAAGATAGCGAGGTAACTCTAAGTTCAACTCGGGATAACCGGTCATACGAAAGTGGCTCACCTTTTACCCAGGTAAATGTCTATGGCAACAAATTATTCCGAACTAACTGGCTCCAGAGCAGGCTAACTCACAGCTAACTCCACTAATGTAAACTCACCCTATTCCGTACAAATGTGCGCAACCGCAACATTCAAACGAGGCTATAAAGAAAACTAATGGGACTGTAGCGACTGTATTGACTTCAAAATCGCGGGTGTGAACTAGGTTTCTAATCAAGCGTTGATCAACATGGTAATGGCTCTATAGTATTGGAGAAAAGTTGAAAAATCTGACCCTCCGTTACATCTTGACGTGTCATGTCATAACGTACAGCACACATAAAGCAACTATCTCTGTCTTACAATCTCTCTCCACCAGGTGTAGCACTTCTATCATCCTTTAAAAACAAGAAATGGACAATGACGGGGGTAAATGGGGGGATACCGAGTCATTTTTGTTGTCATCATTGCATGCGATCATCATTCTCAAAGCCGCTGTTTACCTCTAAGATCACTTTAGCACCGCCCTAAAAACCCGATTCAAATTCGACACAAACCTTCAAATAGGTATGTAATGACACATTATGTAAATTCTTTATAGTGTTTTATTTACATTTTAGAGGCGATAAGGTGAAAAATTGGACAGATTGAGTGAAAAAAGGCAATTTTCCCACACAACAACTCTCCTTCTCACTATCACGCATTAGTTTCGCTTCTCCACCCGCCATTTTTAAAAAGACCCGACGGGGCTCATTGCCTGCTTGAATTATGCAGAAATGGGCAGCGTTAAGGTCATGTAATTGATTATGTTGGAAAGGGGAGAAATTGTGCTTTACAATGGCATTGACATTACAGTTGATCTGGAAGTATTACGTTTTTGGGGTGCAAAAATAGGGGCAATTGCACGGACCAAGGCGATGTACGAGTTTAAGTGAATTTACGTTCACCCCGAATGAAATGACTGAACAGTGAGATGAAGACCAATGAAATCAGATTCCCTCCCTCTTGCAAAGATTGTCATCATCCCCTTCATTTTGACTGATTACATTTTTTTTACTTACCCCACGATGTAATCGGTGATGGCACTGTCGATCTGTCTCCGTATGTGAGTCATGTGCGATATCTCAGACAGCACTGGCTACATTTTTACAAAACTTGGGTGAATTATGCGTCTTGGTATAGAGATCTGGTATTTACAAAATTACACTGATTGGCTCAAGGCAGGAGCTTGGGCATTGATAAGCACACCAAAACACACCGAAGAAGACATTAACTATAAGTAATACAATAAAGACCGCACTTCTAAAAGCCTATTTCACACCATAGCCTGCTGAATTTGAAATAACTTTTATTTAATTTTGATTTCGGGCACAAATTAATATGTGGTACTGACTCGCCCATGGATTGATGTTTCAACATTGTCTCAATGAAGAGTTCGGTGTTTGGACAGCCATGTGCGCAGTCACCCAGTAAAATACTACTTGAGTAAAAGTCTGAAAGTTTTTGGTTTTAAATATACTTAAGTATCAAAGGTAAAGGTAATTGCTAAAATATACTTAAGTATAAAAAGTCAAAGTATGAATAATCTCAAATTCCTTATAGTAGGCAAACCAGATGGCACGATTTTTTCATTTTTTAAAATGGAAGGTCAGGGGCACTCCAACATAATTTACAAATTAAATACTTGTGTTTAAGGAGTCTACCAGATCAGAGGCAGTAGGACTGACCAGGGATGTTCTCTTGATAAGTATGTGAATTGGACCATTTTCCTGTCCCGCTAAGCATTCAAAATGTAATGAGTACTTTTGGGTGTCAGGGAAATGTAAGGAGTAAAAAGTACATTCTTTTTTTAAGGAATGTAGTGAAGTAATATTTTTTATATCAAAATATAAATAGTAAAGTACAGATACCCAAAAAATTAACTTAAGTAATACTTTAAAGTGTTTTTACTTAAGTACTTTAGACCACTGCATGTGCGATATGCACACGTAGTTAAGCCTGCTAGAGTAGGCGTATGAGCAATATCCACAGTCAAAGTACGGATGAAGCCTGAGCTGGAATGTGAAGCTAACTGAAGCTGGTTAGTTTTAGAAAATCCTAAATAGATCTAGCTTGCTTCGTAGGATACTCCTCTGGTCACTTCATGGTGTTTTCACCCTAACAAACCTTGTACTGTAGAGTTCAATCTTGCCACATGGACACAGAAAATGCATGGTGCCTTTATTAATAAAGTTAAACAACACAAATAAGACCAAGAGACAAGGCCATATCATACACATACACAATATAACATAATATTATTCATATTACACTTTCTATGTAATAATCGAAGTGCTCCAAGAGGTGGGGGAACTCGTACAATTGTTGCATTCTCATTTTGACCTCTCATCCACGAGCTAACCCGCTGCAACGCTTGGTAACCCTAGACACTGTTGAACTGGCCCGCCTAGCACAGACAATCACACCACGCTTGGTAACCCTAGACACTGTTGAACTGGCCCGCCTAGCACAGACAATCACACCACGCTTGGTAACCCTAGACACTGTTGAACTGGCCCGCCTAGCACAGACAATCACACCACGCTTGGTAACCCTAGACGCTGTTGAACTGGCCCGCCTAGCACAGACAATCACACCACGCTTGGTAACCCTAGACGCTGTTGAACTGGCCCGCCTAGCACAGACAATCACACCACGCTTGGTAACCCTAGACGCTGTTGAACTGGCCCGCCTAGCACAGACAATCACACCACGCTTGGTAACCCTAGACGCTGTTTGTACTGGCCCGCCTAGCACAGACAATTACACCACGCTTGGTAACCCTAGACGCTGTTGAACTGGCCCGCCTAGCACAGACAATCACACCACGCTTGTTAACCCTAGACGCTGTTGAACTGGCCCGCCTAGCACAGACAATCACACCACGCTTGGTAACCCTAGACGCTGTTGAACTGGCCCGCCTAGCACAGACAATCACACCAAGCTTGGTAACCCTAGACGCTGTTGAACTGGCCCGCCTAGCACAGACAATCACACCAAGCTTGGTAACCCTAGACGCTGTTGAACTGGCCCGCCTAGCACAGACAATCACACCACGCTTGGTAACCCTAGACGCTGTTGAACTGGCCCGCCTAGCACAGACAATCACACCACGCTTGGTAACCCTAGATGCAGGCTGTTGAACTGGCCCGCCTAGCACAGACAATCACACCACGCTTGGTAACCCTAGACGCTGTTGAACTGGCCCGCCTAGCACAGACAATCACACCACGCTTGGTAACCCTAGACGCTGTTGAACTGGCCCGCCTAGCACAGACAATCACACCACGCTCAAAGTCACTCAGGTCACTCGTTTTGCCCATTCTAACGTTCAATCCAACAGTAACTGGATGCTTCGGTGCCAGTCTGCCGTGGCCACGTGACTCACTGTCTGTAGGAGCTAACCATTTTTGTGAACTGGCCGCTGAGTATTCGTGTGGCTTCATCATTGATCCCCTCCTCTCTGTTCTAGTGTCCATAGCCACACCCTGCCCTGACGCTGACGTCACAGGAGAGGGGCTTTGTGATTGGGTAGGACTTAGCACTACCACCTGTTTGTAATCAGGACCTACTCCACTTCTCTGACAGATGGATTACCTCCAGATGTCTAAACTCCACACTCAGGGACCTCACTTCAGGAGAGAGAGAGATAGAGAATCCCTTAGTCAATGCAGGACTTATGTCAGGCCTCCTAAACATATTTGGCCCAGTTAAATACTTATAAAAATGCACCCTTCCTGCTTACGAAACTCACTGATCATGTATTGTATTTGATTGGGTAGAAAATCCATCTTTTGTCAAAAAGTATTCATAAAAAAAAGTCATTTAATGACAGTACCTTTGACTTTCTATGAGGCATCGCCATCTAGTGGCATAATAAAACTGCCTCTTGAGGTTGGGATTATTACTTTAGAGACAGTATTGAATTACACATTTCATAAAAAACACACCCCCTAAAAAAACAACCTTACCCTCCTAAAATACCATTTAAATGCAATGACACAAACAACAAGTATACTTTTAAAGATGTATGGTTTATTTCCCATGTTTCCATAATCAAAAAGGACATTACACATATAAAACATTTAGAATAATTTTGCTATGGACTAAGCATTCAATATTTTTCAGACAAGGCATCATTCTCCCTGAAAATCTCTCTCTCTAAGCCCTCTGTATCTCTCACCCTCCCTTTCATTTCTCTCTCTAAGCCCTCTGTATCTCTCACCCTCCCTTTCATTTCTCTCTCTAAGCCCTCTGTATCTCTCACCCTCCCTTTCATTTCTCTCTCTAAGCCCTCTGTATCTCTCACCCTCCCTTTCATTTCTCTCTCTAAGCCCTCTGTATCTCTCACCCTCCCTTTCATTTCTCTCTCTAAGCCCTCTGTATCTCTCACCCTCCCTTTCATTTCTCTCTCTAAGCCCTCTGTATCTCTCACCCTCCCTTTCATTTCTCTCTCTAAGCCCTCTGTATCTCTCACCCTCCCTTTCATTTCTCTCTCTAAGCCCTCTGTATCTCTCACCCTCCCTTTCATTTCTCTCTCTAAGCCCTCTGTATCTCTCACCCTCCCTTTCATTTCTCTCTCTAAGCCCTCTGTATCTCTCTCTTTCATTTCTCCCTCCCTTTCATTTCTCTCTCTAAGCCCTCTGTATCTCTCACCCTCCCTTTCATTTCTCTCTCTAAGCCCTCTGTATCTCTCACCCTCCCTTTCATTTCTCTCTCTAAGCCCTCTGTATCTCTCACCCTCCCTTTAATCTCTCTCTCTAAGCCCTCTGTATCTCTCACCCTCCCTTTCATTTCTCTCTCTAAGCCCTCTGTATCTCTCACCCTCCCTTTCATTTCTCTCTCTAAGCCCTCTGTATCTCTCACCCTCCCTTTCATCTCTCTCTCACCCCGCCCCCTCCTCTCACCCCTCTCTTTCTATTTCACCTTGTCTGTTAAATTAATTGTGGACACAAGGCCAATCTTGTATTCATCAGAAAAGCACTGTCTGACACTGTACATTATGACTCATCTACTCACTACATGGAGGGAAGGAGAAGAGGAGGGGAAGAGGAGAGTAGGAAACGATGGGAGGAAGAGAGGAGCGGACACACTCAATCACATTGGGTAAACACAGCTAATACCAGAAGTGTATGATCTCAGAGAAAAAGTCTGAGACTGGGGGTGAGGGTGAGGACACAGTGACACTGACTGCACTGCACTGAACAACGTCAAAGTCTCAACACACACACACACACACACACTCGACAGAACAGCCGGGGCAGCACATACTGACATACAGTACCTTCAGAAAGTATTCACACAGCCTGAATTTAACATGTATTACATTGAGATGTTGTGTAACTGGCCTACACACAGTAACCCTTAATATCAAACTGTAATGACATTTTTACAAAATTGTACAAATTAATGGAAAATGAAAAGCTGAAATGCCTTGAGTCATTAAGTAGTCAACCCCTTTGTTATTTACATTTACATTTAAGTCATTTAGCAGACGCTCTTATCCAGAGCGACTTACAAATTGGTGAATTCACCTTCTGACATCCAGTGGAACAGCCACTTTACAATAGTGCATCTAAATCATTAAGGGGGGGGGGGTGAGAAGGATTACTTATCCTATCCTAGGTATTCCTTGAAGAGGTGGGGTTTCAGGTGTCTCCGGAAGGTGGTGATTGACTCCGCTGTCCTGGCGTCGTGAGGGAGTTTGTTCCACCATTGGGGGGCCAGAGCAGCGAACAGTTTTGACTGGGCTGAGCGGGAACTGTACTTCCTCAATGGTAGGGAGGCGAGCATTATGACAAGTCTACATAAGTTCAGGAGTAAACATGTGCTTAACAAGTCACAGAATACGTTTCATGGACTGACTCAATGTGCAATAATAGTGTTTAACATGATTTTTGAATGACTGCCTCATCTCTGTACTCAACACAAACAATTATCTGTAAGGTCCCTCAGTCAAGCAGTGAATTTCAAACACAAATTCACAAAAAACAGGGATGTTTTCCAATGCCTTGCAAAGAAGGGCAACTATTGGTCGATGGGTAAAAAAAATCAATAAAAGCAGACATTTAATATCCCTTTGAGCATGGTGAAGTTATTAATTACACTTTGGATGGTGTATCAATACACACAGTCAATACAAAGATACAACACATCACTGAGTACCACTCTTCATATTTTCAAGCATGGTGGTGGTGGCATCACGTTATGGGCATAGTTGTCTTCGACAAGGACTAGGGAGTTTTTTAGGATAAAAATAAACGTAATAGAACTAAGCACAGACAAAATCCTAGAGGGTCAGTCTGCTTTCCAAGACACCAGGAGACAAAATCAGGGTAGACTTGGACTAGTAACCGGAAGGTTGCAAGTTCAAATCCCCGAGCTGACAAGGTACAAATCTGTTGTTCTGCCCCTGAACAGGCAGTTAACCCACTGTTCCTAGGCCGTCATTGAAAATAAGAATTTGTTCTTAACTGACTTGCCTGGTTAAAGAAAGGTTAAATAAAGTTTAAATAAAAAGGTAAAATAAAACATTTAAAATAAAGCCTTTCAGCAGGACAATGACCTAAAACACAAGGCCACATCTACAATGGAGTTGCTTACCAAGATGACATTGAATGTTCCTGAGTGGCCTAGTTACAGTTTTGACTTAAATTGGCTTACAAATCTATGGCAAGATTTGAAAATAGCTGTCTAGCAATGATCAACAACCAACTTGACAGAGCTTACATAAATCCAAAAATAATAATGTGCAAATATTGTACAATACAGGTGCGCAAAGCTGAGACTAATGCAAAGATACTTAAAGCTGTAATCACTGCCAAAGTTGATTTTAACATGTATTGACTAAGGGTTGTGAATACTTATGTAAATTAGATAGTTTTGTACTTTATTTTCAATACATTTGCTAAATTTAAAAAAAATATGGCTCCACATTATGGGGTATTGTGTGTAGATGGGTGAGAAAAAAATAAATATTTAATCAATTTTGAACTCAGGCTGTAACACAGCAAAATGTAGAATAAGTCAAGGTGTATGAATACTTTCTGAAGGCACTGTATACATAGAAGAACACATTGTTTGAATCCATTTTTTTTTATTTCTCAATCACATAAAACAAATCATGTCATTTTTAAGATTGCTTTGCTGAATTATTCAAGTCTTTTCTGAGAGCACATCCACTAACAGTGTGTGAATGTACAGTAACTCTGCTTGCTTACAGGTCCAATGCAGCCATTTGTTTCTCAATATCAAGTCATTTCTAGGTAACAATTGACCCTTTGCTAAGCCTGGACCCCCTTGGTTACTGTTGCAACCTATGACAACATTTTCCCAGGAAGCTCCATTGCCCAGTCAAACTACTGGACAAACCACTCACAACAATCTTAAACTGTGTTTTTAATACACAATAAATTATTGCGGTGGACTGTCATTACAATTGCTTCACGGGAATCTGGTACAATTAAGTTTGTGGAAGATTGGATGGCTCTGAATGCACTGTCATGCAGTCAAAGCTACAACTATAACTACTTTTGGAGCTAACTAGTTATCTCAAGTCGAATCCTGATGTCAACAGCAGATTATAGTTGTATTCATAATATAGATAACTTAGCTAGCTGACATACATTTTGAGAATCAAGTTATAATAAGTGGCTAGCTAGTGTTAGCAATGTTTGGTGGTCAATGAGACTGAGAGCTAGCTAACCAGCTGAGCTAGCAAACAATGTAACAAAAGTATAATTAGGATTTAAAAAATACTCCAACTGGCTCTGTGTTGCAGGAATCACAGTAGCAAGTAACCCTGGTGCATTGTTATTTAGCCATTGAAACAATTTAGTTACATTTTGATGAAACTCTCAGTTTTGCCATAGCTCTCATTGGCTTTCATGTGTTTGAAACGTGAGCAACTACAGTTGCTATCCATTGGAGCACTGTGATTGATTTCCCAACATTCTGGGGTGGGGCTTAGTTAAGGGTCAATTAAGGAACTTGCTGTGATTGTTTTCAATTAAAATTGTGAAAATAGCAAAAAGCAATTTCTCAAGCAAGAATTTTACTTGGACTGTCTGGGAGTGGTCTGGGTGGGGAAGGGAAAACTGAAAACTAGCTTTTATTGTCAGAGGTTTAAAACTATCTTTCTTATTGGTCTATTAATGTCACCAGGCAGGCTAAAACTCCGTCCCATCAAAACAGGCTGGAATTTCTGGCTGTCTTCTCAAACAGTTCATACACTAAAAGGTTTATTATCATAATTTTCACAATTTCATAATATTATTCAAACCTAGTAATGTGGAAATATATAAAAACTCAGGAAAATCAATGTTTTAACTGCCCCGGGCCTTTTAAATCACATTTTGAGTTTTGTTTCTTTCTCTAAATGTATGTTCTGCTTTCACTGTATGTTTTGTGGTGTGTGTATTTCAAGTTTGGCTTTTTTAAGTGTTTGACTGTTGCTGTTTTATATTGTTTGAATTCTCATATTTGATTGTGTTTGTGTCACACTGTACTTTTACTTATTCTCAAAGCCATTTCATACTGTTGATGGGACAAAGAAACAAAATGATTGGATGATTTAAATGGAAGTTGAGAGGTATAACACAGAGGCAAAACATCACCACATTGTATCAAAAACAATACAATATTTTCTAGTTACTCCTCAATACAATGTTTCTTACATTCCATCCATTAGTATTTCCATCAGGTTTGGAAAAAAGAGGAATGTAATCTATTGAACCCATTGGGTGATCCATGTCAAGATGACTATTGACAAACAATCATGGCTTTATCTGAAGCAAGATGCTGTATCTCTCATGATCTTTGTGCGGGTATTATTACTGCATGTAGACTGTACTTAAAGCCACTTTGGCACTAGCCATGGGGATGTATACAAACTATAACGATCATGACAATCATCATCAAAATTACAAGTATCATCATTTTGGACACATTCCTGAAGTTTCTCAGTAGTAGGCAGTTGGATTTAGTGGTGGGAGACTTCTTGTAAACATGGGAGGATATATTCTCTTGGAGTCATTCCTATTACGTTAGTATTTAGATGCTTTCTGTGCTGCATTCCTTAGGCTTCCTGTTAGCACATTGTCCCATTTATTACACTATATACAGAAAGTGACCGTTTTAACATTCATATTCTAAAATAAATTATTGTCATACATAATCTCTTACTCAGTTTCTTGAAAATAAAACATATATTATATATACTATATCTATACAATGTGCAACTACAAATTCATTGTATGTTATTGAGGAATACTGTGCCAGTATGTTTTCTCGCCTCCCACCTGGCACTAGTCTAGGAGCAAAGAACACACATCACAGTAAGGGATGTGGTCCCAATTTACTGGATTAGGGTGCTGTTCAAATACATCCTTCCTTCATTCCTTAATATAATTACAGATCTGAGATCAGTAATCAACAGAAGAGAGTAGAGTAAGGAGGAATGATGCACCTTTGAGAAGAAATGGACAGGTTTATCAATGAAATTAAATGTCCTCAAAACGTGGAGGTCATTGAAACATCTACAATCAGGTCCAGTAAGTGTGTTTAGTGTAGGTAGATTCAGTGGTAGGTAGATCTTCTGCACAGGGCCATTCATTTGGGCTAATTTATTGCTCATATTGGTTTTGCCGATGAATTATGGATGCCCATATATTAAACTCTCAGAAATGCACACACACAGTCAAAAGGTGTGTATTCTGGCCATTTCGGTGAGTCATTTCTAGGTGTGGTCCTGTACTGCTCTAGGCTCCACTGCTACTCCCCTCTGGCTTCTAACATTTTACAGTGTTACCCATACTTAGGCGCTGTGTGTTGTTCCTGACCATGTGACCTGATCAGGAACAACCCAGATTACATGATCTGGAAAAACTTAAGGTCCTACCAATACTGCCTGACAAGAGTTCCCAATTCCAAAGAGGTCGACTGAGGTAAAACACATGGACAGAAACAGAAGATCACATACATTCTGTACAGGAGCTTCCAATTTGAACAGTTATATATAACACAGATATATCCACAAAAGTAACAGATTATTATAGCGCCTAATCAAATGATTGATTTCACTGGATGAACTGAAGTACGGTCTCTTCTAGCAATATTATCATATCGTACGTTGCACAAAAACAGACACCGATTTTATGTCCAAAGTTAAATATCTCTACATTATTGATCCAATAATATACTTTAGAATTTAAAAATAATTTTGACAAGAACACCACGTTATAGAAAACACACTTATGGTACAGTAAAGAAAAAGACCAAATCTTTAAAGTAAAGATAACATACTAGTAGAGTCACTGTGATTTAAAAAATAACCTGGTTTGGGTTTGAATGAGCATTCTCATAGACACAGCAAGGCTGTTCTGAAGGTTTGTTGTTGTTGTTACTGTTGTTATGGTTGTGGTTGTTTGAGGGAATGTGTGGGTGTTGGGGGTGTATGAGAGCAGCCGTTAGGAATCTTGGGGTCCCGGTATTGTAGAGGAGGTGTATGGGTTAAAGATGTGTGTGAGCCAAAACACAAGGGGGCATTAGAAATGCTCTATGACCTATGGGTCTGGCTTATTGAAGTGTAGCTCACAGCCTCTGTAGTCATCTGGTTCCACTCTCACTGATCTATAAATTCCAGACCTTCAATTTCAATCCTTTAGAGAGACGTACACACACACACACACACACACACACACACACACACACACACACACACACACACACACACACACACACACACACACACACACACACACACACACACACACACACACACACACACACACACACACACACACACACACACACACACACACACACACAGAGGGGAGTAAGGAATGAGAAAGATAGAGAGCAGAGAGACATGGTTAATAATATACCATGGCAAATCCAGTTTGAGGGAGATCCAATTTCCCACTTGTCTATCATAATATTAAAAACTCAAACAACTGATTCTAGAAAATGCAAGTAGGAGAGGAGAGATTTGAGAAAACAGAGAGACAATAACCTCAGTGGGCAAAATGGAGACATGCAATGCACCAGACAGGGGCGGCAGGTAGCCTAATGGTTAGAGCGTTGGGCCAGTAACTGAAAGGTTGCTGGATTGAATCCCAGAGCTGACAAGGCAAAACATCTGTCATTCTGCCCCTGAACAAGGCAGTTAACCCACTGTTTCCCAGTAGGCTGTCATTGTAAAAAAAAAAATCTTAACTGACTTCCCTAGTTAAATAAAGGTACAAAAACTGTGACTGTGAGAGAAAAGTAGAAAAATAAAGAGGCAGAGAGGGATAGGGCCTTGCCTTCTTAGCAGCCCCCATGCGACTGTCCTTTTGGTTGGCGTTGAGGGATTTCCATACGGTGGTTTTAGACATCTCATCAGATATGTTAATATCAGAAGGGTCACACCTGGGGAGGAAGGGGTTAAAGCAACGGGTCAGAGGTCAGAGGGGGTGGGAAGAAGGGGAGGGTGGAGTCTGAGGGGGTTAGTACTCAACAAGCGGTGCAATGAACAAACCTCTACTGTACCATCAAAAGACACCACATACAGACAGTGAGCAAAGACATGAACCAAGACTTACCTGTCCACTAGATGTCATAGCCTAGGCAGCCAATAGTGGGTGTTAGATCCACACTATCAACTAGGATTGATGTGCATTCCCGGTAATACACTCCCCTGTGCACTGGCTAGTACATAAAGCATCCTCCATCCAGGATGCAAAGGCATAATTTCCCTCCTTAACAACCACGTTTAGCCAAGGGTGTGCAACATCCGAAATTACGAAAATGTTGACGGGACAGTTAAAGATAGTTCAGGAGGGAAATGATGCTTTTGCACACACACAAGTGTATTCCCTTTTCACCCACAACTACGTGGCTGTGCAGGATTCCAACACCATCATTAAGTTTGCAGACGACACGACGGTGGTAAACCAGATTACCTGCAACAATGAGACAGCCCACAGGGAGGAGGTCAGAGACCTGGCTGTGTGGTGCCAGGACATCAACCTCTCAGAGGGCTGAGCACATCCCCATCCACATCAACAGGGCTGTTGTGGAGCAGATCGAGAGCTTCAAGTTCCTGTGTCCACATCATGGTAAACACACATCAACACAGTCATGAAAAGTGCATGACAACTCCTCTTCCCCCTAAGGAGGCTGAAAAGATTCAGCATGGGCCCTCAAATCCTCAATACGTTATACATCTGCACCATCTACAGCTGCACCAAGTTCTACAGCTGCCATCCAGAACCTCTATACCAGGGTGTGTCAGAGGAAGGCCCAAAAAACTGTCAGACCCCAGCCCTTCCATGTCATTGACTGTTCTCTCTGCTACCGCACAGCAAAGGTCTGGCACCAATAGGACCCTGAATGGCTTCTACCCCAAAGCCATAAGACTGCTAAATAACCAAATACACTACTATTTCTCTTTTTTTCTCTCAGCATTGTTGGGAAGTAAGCATTTCACTGTTAGTCTGCACCTGTTGTTTATGAAGCATGTGACAAATAAAATTAGATTTGATTTATTACCGGGAATGCACATCAATCCTAGATGTTAGTGCAGATCTAGTGCCCAGTAGCGACTGCCTAAGCTATCTCGACCATCACGTATGTGTGTTCGTAGGTAAGTGTGTGTGTCTTCATAAGGGTGTACGTGTTCATATGCGTGTGTGTGTGTGTGTGTGTGTGTGTGTGTGTGTGTGTGTGTGTGTGTGTGTGTGTGTGTGTGTGTGTGTGTGTGTGTGTGTGTGAGCGTAGGTAAGTGTGTGTATGTGTCTCTTCAGAAGTGTGTGTCTGTGTTACCTGGGGTCGTGTGTTTTGGGGAACTGCAGGAGCTTGCTGCTCTCCATGGGGATATGGACTGAGGTCTTATCCTCTACTGCTGTACCCAGAATCTCCTCATCCTGCTGCACACACACACACACACATACGCACACACATGCGCGCACACACACACACACACACACACACACACACACACACACACACACACACACACACACACTCACACACACACACACACACACACACACACACACACACACACACACACACACACACACACACACACACACACACACACACACACACACACACACACACACACACACACACACACACAGAAGAATATAGTGATGATATGTGCATGTCAGGTACAGATGTAAGATCTTAATTAGAGACAGTTTGCTACAGCAGGAAATTGATCCTGCAGCAATAGGAAATGTGAATTATTATGTGATTTATCATTTATGAACATTAATTAGAGATTGATCCATTTTTCGTAAGTCATTTTAAACAGTAAATACACTACAAGTAAAACATTTCCTGCATTGCAGGAAAGTTTACCTGTAACAGGGTGATCAAATTAAGATCCTACATCTGTAACAGAAAGAGTGTTAGGGTTGGCGGACACTACATGTTTTTAACCCGATCTACGGTCTGCCGAGAAACCGGAGCAAACCTGGAGTAAAACGTACCGCCACAGCTCGTAAAGTGTCAACACATACCTGATTTGTGGTTGATGGCTGTCACAGACAGGCTCCTGTGCGCTTGGCATCATGATCATTTCAAATGTTAAATATATTCAGCCTCAAATCGGCCAAGTGTGAACAATGCTCAGAGCAGATGCAAGGCATGTCCCACTGTTAGCCAATCAGCTACTCACAAGTTCATCACACACACAAAAACATACACACACACACAAGCTAGCTGGTCTGCTGGGATATGTTACAAGTCACATTTAAATGTGTTCTTACCCCCAAGCTCTTTTTGCAAAATCAACACTCCATATTGTCCTCTTTTCCGTAACCAGTTGCATGCCAAAATTTGCTTCATTCTTGATTTTGTCTTAGCTTTTTTGGCACATAACAATCAGGGATGTAGTGCTATTATTTTTATTTATTACGTCATCATTTCTCAATGAAATTTGGTTCCGAAATGTAGCCTGTTGTAGAATATCATTTTGGAATATACGTAGCCTACAATGCATCATCCAAAATGTAACAATTAACTTGCCTACACAGTGTCTCAAAGAAATGTTTCTATTTTTAAAATCCTGAAACACCTCATTAAGCCTACCGTGTTATACATTTTAGGCCATCATCACTGTCAATCGTGAATGATAATTCTTCACCTTTTATGGCTTAAATGTCCATGCTGCATGCCAACCATTTGATCCCAATCAGTTTCAGGGGAATATGGGTTTCGATCTTCTTCTTGAATGATGTAGGCTTAGCAACCTAACTACTGTTTAATCACATTTTAGAGCAGAGGGTGTTTAAGAAGCTATACTTCCACTTGTATTTTGTTTCAATCAGAGCATATCAAGCCTTGTGGTGTGGATTGTTGAGTTCTGGCCGCATGAGAAAATAAATGCGACTATTCAGCACAATCATAATAAGATGTCACAAGTAGCCTAATTACTTGGCAGTAGAGCGTAACGTTTTACTATGGTTTGTTATGTAAAATACTAATGAATCATTGAGAGATCTTGTGAGACATATTGATTCAACTTTAGTCTAAACTTTATTAAACAAGCACCATTCTGAGAAGTGGAGGAGCATCGTTCCACTGCATACCGGCTGCACTACACCCCTGACAGCAATCCAGATAAAAGCACACAACATCTTCCTCCATGCCTAGCAAATATATGCAAATTCTGGCCCGATTGTCTAATCGGAGGTTCCGCGAGGTGTATGTACTATTTCACTATAATTTAGCTTGACTAAATCGTTAAATGGGAGAGGTTCTCCGACGGATAGAGCCCGTACACCCAACAAAAATTGTGTCGTGTATTTCAGCCTTTCGTCAAATAATACACCATACCCCATACAACACTGCCTCTAGTGGTGACACAGCAAAGTTGACCTTCATGTTCCAAAAGCAGTTGTGTTGAATGCAATAGGATCAAAGCATACTGTAATCATACTGTAAATAGATGGAGTACCTCAATGTCAACATTCTTGGAGGCGTCATGCAGTTGTTTCTTCTTGCTCTCAGGCATTATGTCATCCAGGTAACTCAGCTCCCTCTTAGTGAAGCAAAGGTCCAACAACTTACGGATGAACACTAGAGCCAGAACCTACACAACACACACACGCACACACACATAAATACATACACATATATTGCCAGATATGATATTTCACATGTATGACATTCAATACAATGATACGACAAAATACTTTCAGCCATTTACACAGAGATTCCCAAAGCAAATACCATTCTTGTTCAATGGGACCAACTGGGATAAATAGGTTTAGAAGAAGCAATACCACAGTACTGCTATGCTCTGTGCCATAGTGTAATTGTTACCATCATGGGGAAGACAATGGCAGCCTTGGAGGTTTTAATGATCCAGAGCAGGGCCAGGCAGGTGAGCTGGGTGATGGTGAACAGGTGCACCTTCCTCAGGGGAACGTGTCTCAGGTAGATGAAGTCTGGCTGGTGCTTGGCTGGCATACCAAATAACTTTAGACGGTCAAAAAACTGAGAGATGAAAGAAGATAACATTGGAATTGTATGACAGTGACTTATAATGGCAACAAATGTGTGTGTATGTGTTTCTGCTGTAGAAGTGCATGCTTTGTAAGATATTACCTGTATCCCCCTCAAAGACGAGGCTCCCATGTAGAGAAATACTCCATACAGGACAGGCATGGGAATGAACTGCAGAGCCCCAGTCATGAAGACAGAGAGGCCCATCAGTAGGAAGATGACCAGGCCTGTGAGCCTCTGCTCTCTGATGCCCAGGAAGCGGGGCTGTTCCCCGGGGGCCGAGCTCTCTGACTCCAGTTTCAGGCTGTTGACGTGGGAGATGGAGAGCACGGTGGCTGCCACGAACCAGGGCAGGCCCATAATGGAGCACACAGCCAGCATCACCCCCACCATCAGCAGGTCCAGGTGATAGCCACAGCCCTTCTGTAAGGGGAAGGGTAAATACATGGAAGGAGAATAACACATGAAAAATCATACAGATCGACCAACAAATCCTTAACTCAAATTCTGACTTGTGCCCTCAGAACAAAGCTGCATTAAGAACAAGTTGCTTCTGACTAACTATTGGGCAATGGCCACAGTGTAGTCTTGCATTGCCATACCTCCAACAGTGTGACGGCATCCCAGTCCTTAGTAAAATAATATTTGGGACCAATAAATACAGACTTGTCTTCCTCTCACCAGTAGTTTATGCTCCTTGCGGTTGATGATGACAGCGGTGATCTGTTGGTCCATGAAGATGAGGATGGTGCAGAGCAGAGCAGGGATGGAGGCAGCCAGGACTGTCCACCACGGGTTTCGACCTATCGGGTTGATCAACCAACCACGGTCATCTCGGGTGGGCTAGTTAGTAGAACAGACAGAGACAAAAAATAAAATATCTGAGATAGCAGGGTACGGAATGGATCGTCTCGATAGTTTATAAACCACCTATCACATATAAAACAGTGATATTTTCATCCTACCTTAAAGTTGCTGGGCACCTGCAGCTTCTGCGAGGGAATTCCAATCAGGAAGTCAAGCATGACCATAAATACAATGGTGATAAAGACCGCAAAGTCACTGATCATGGACCGCACCTGAACAAAGCAGGAAGGGATCTTTGATGATGCAACAACACAAAATTGTCTACTAAAACTCAGGCAGAAAAACATAGGTCTCGACGAACCAGCATATAGAACAATTAACCCTGTAGCCTCTTCCCTTCCAAACACAAATGACACAACCATTGCATTGGAATCTATTTCAGATTGAGCTTCATACATTTCCACAGTTTTGTAATGTCTTACCCTGGTGGGGAAATATCGGCTGGTCTTACACTCTTTGAGGAACGCTGACATGAAGACAGTGGCGAAGAAGAGGATGGCTGACCAGAAGAGTACGTCAGGGGTGTAGGGGCCATGGTGTCCACAAGCTGTACCCACAAAGTGGCCTTGCAGATCTATGCACTCCTGAAGATCAACAAACACACAAAACAACATAGAAGAATAGCTCAGACAGCACTGCAACTGTTTGGGGTTCACGTCCCAGACCCACCATTGCTGATTCTAGTCTCCCCTGGACAACATCTGACATAGCTTACACTACTGACACTTTTTCTCTGATTCTACTGAATCTAAATATGATCTGCACCTGGTGGCTGAAACATCAGAATAGCTAAACAGCAACATGAGTGGGATATAGCCACGATTTGACCCGGCACTATCTTCTTTGACATGTATAGTAGTCTCTTACTAAACCCAGGGCTGACTATATTTTAAGTCATCTCGGCGGGGTATTGGGTTAAGTTTTCAACCAGCAATAATCACACCTCGGATGGACTTCATAGGCTACGATATTTCCTCTGCGAAAGGATACCTAAAGACAGCCGCTCAAAATGTGTGCAGTATCTCATATAGCATCTCTCCCAAACGGTATTTGTTGTTTGTTGCATTGGTATGTCTAGCAGACAGCCCCCTAACTAACACTTTGGTGTATGATTGTTTACAGGTATTTCCTCGTAAGGTGGGGTAGTGATACAATGATCAAATAGAGGGCAGGGTCGTGTTTCGGGAACACATGGCTCTTGACCTTTGCCTCTCCCGAGTCTGTACGGGCGTTACAGCGATGGGACATTACTGTAACGACCAATTGGATATCACAAAATTGGGGGGGTGTGTAGGGCCAGATGAACAAATCATTGGCTTTTGCTTCCAAACTGTGTGTTTTTCCCACGATTTGTATTTTGAAATCTGCAAAAGGCAAACTGAGAGCTGCAACCAACCATTCAAGTCAGGACTGGGATCCATTGCTAGTTTACCCATGAGTTTAACAGTCAAATTGCCAAGTTAAGAGGTTACAAAATCATTCTATGGATTATAGGTCTGTGGCATCAACGCAACAAACTGTAGCCTATATTTGTCGGGCATGCTGCCCAAACTACAGCCTTCCTGACTGTAGGCACACCGGTAACTGACAAAATAAAGGAAATACTTGAGTAAACAAAGGATACAATGTATATGTTACGGTGTGCAGTGCATTTTCCTGGCATGGTTTAGGGCCACTTGTAGAATCTATGCCAAGGAGCATTGTAGCTGTTCTGGCAAATCATGGTGCCCAACACCCTTTGAAGACCTTTATGTTGGGGTTTCCTTCATTTTGGCAGATACCTGTATTTATGTGATAAAACTTAATCCACAGTAATTTTTTCATTAACTGTTAATCCTTTGTGGCTAAATTATGCTGTCTGGACTATTTTGAACACAGGCTCCTCTGGTTGGATAAAAATTATAAGAATATATATTTTTTATATATACATTTTGTTTTGCCTCTAGTGCCCCCTACAGGCTTGGGCCCAGCCCCTGAATCATACAATTGACCAGTCACATTTATTTATTATGTAGTTAATTTGAATTGTTTTTATTAATCAGTTACCCAATCAACCCCCAGTTACCTACGTGGGCCCCCTACCTCCTCTCCTCCCCCCCATCTGATGATTAGCGGAGAGGCAGCAGGCAGCAGCTGGCTGGCTACATTCATTGAGTCTTCCTGTGGTTGCAGTGAAAAATGAAAAAATATATACTACATATATAATATATACATTATATATTTCCTTAATGAATTTAATCATACTTTTATTTATTTATTTTTGCTGCCTTTTGGGCCCCACATGAGCCTGGGACCAGAGGCTTCAGCTCTGGTAAGCCCCTGCATTAATCCGTCCCTGTGATTGTGTGTGTTTGTGTGGGAGTGTGTCGGCTGAGTTACCTTGACAGTAAGGTTGGCCCAAGGCACAGCAGAAGCAGTGATGTTTTTCTGACTCCATAGCTCCAGGGTTGTATTACTGGGGTTATCAGGCTCTGCACACCGACAGCTACAGAGAGAGATATACTCAATTGAATTCACTTCAGCCACAGAAAACATACTCTTAAGTATACTCTCACACACATAGTAGAAATAATTCAAAGAGACTAAATTACACAAAATGAGAAAATGGAAATAAAGTAAGAAACAGATAAAGACAGAAACAGGTAGAAACAGGAAGGTGTATGGTCCTCACTATGCCAGTGTGAGCTTGTCCAGGTCGCTGTGGGTGTTGATGGGGTAGTGTTCCCCCAGGTGGATGAGCTTCTCCAGAGCCTCGTAAATGAAGATGATGCAGATAAGGGAAGCAAAGGCTTCTTCTGTGAAGCGGGTGATGTAGCAGACCAGGGAGCTGGCATCTGTGGCCACCAGGACGAGACACAGGAAGGCCGTCCACAGGCCGATACAGGTCCTCAGAGACAGGTAGGACAGGTCATAGTCCCTGAGAGAGGGAGGGGGGTTGGGAGACAGTCAGAGGAAATATTAACAGTCAGGCCCTAATTATAGAACATTATAATACATTAATATAATGAAGAGAATGTACTGACTTGCAGAACTTGAAGAGGATCTTCTCAAAGACGAGGACAGGGCCTGTGCTACCCAGGATGGTGAGAGGCTGACCAGCAAACAGAGAGTAGGCCACTCCTGTCATGGATGCTCCCAGCAGAGACTCAATGGCACTCTGAGATACACACACACACACACACACACACACACACACACACACACACACACACACACACACACACACACACACACACACACACACACACACACACACACACACACACACACACACACACGTAAGCAAGACACAAGGGTGTGAGTGAGAGTGTTGGTGTGTTGGTGTGTGCGTGCATGCATATGTATTTGATTTTGATTTGATCTGACTGTACATGAGTGTGTGTGATAGTGATGCACTGGTTTAGAGTCATTCAATATTGTGTGGTTGAAGGGAAGCTGAGTGAATATATATCCTTCTTGTACAATTTATATAGGAAACATTGAGGTTTTTCTTTCATTATTTTAGGCTATCTGGTACTTGTGCATAAGCCTACGCTTTCGGTCCTAACTGTACGATAGTCAAATAGCCTACATGCCAATCGCCAAATGCTTTTGGTAACAGGTAGAAAGAGTTCATGTCGATCCACAGAGGCAAAACGGACAATGTCAGAGTTGAATTCAATAAGAGAAAAGCTGCGAAATAGAGAGTTGAAAATAAAGAGAAGGGAGGGCCATAAAATAAATGTTTAGAAATGATTTGGTGAAGTGGTAAAAGAGGATGATAGCAGTGCTGACTGGTTATGTTATGTTTGATGATAGTGAGGCGCTATACAAATTCCACAGTCACAAGACTTCAAATAGGCCTATAACACGTCAAGGGAACTGTAGTCTACTGTTTAGATGGGTTAAATGGAAACTCAAATCTGGACCCTGACTGTAGGTCTTTAACCTCTCACATATCCTAATAATAACTCCTGCAGAATTAAGCATTTCTTGCAGTGAAATTATACAACAGATGTAGGGCATATTTTGAATCTGGGAACAGGAGTGGAGAAATTGTATTTCTTTCTTTCAGCATCTTGAGAGAATATGAATGCGCAGTTAGATACCATCTGTAGAGATGCTATCTTTATCAGCATCATAAAAGCTGATAGTATTTCAACCACATAAAATATGCATCCAAGCCGAACTGAAATCTTATCAGAAGAAACATGTTGGGTCGTTTTCACAGCTTTCAATTTTTGCACAGAAAATCTTTCCCGTTTTTTTGCTGTTGTTGAGTTATTGTATTTTCTCCCTGGTCCCTGAACATCTTTGCTCTGCGAAAGAAACAGAGATGACAGAGAAAACTTGAATTCTTTCCATTTATGACATTATTCTGGTGAGCAAGGGTTTATATAGTCTTCTAGGGAAACATCTAATGACAGAAGAGAAGCTGCATATATTTAATTATAGACAAGTTGACTAACAAATAGCCTACCATAATGTCCGAAATTATAAACAGAAACATGCAGGGCCTTCAGGAAGTATTCATACCCCTGGACTTATTCCACATTTTGTTCTGACAATTTGAAATCAAACTGTAATACTTGTTTTCTCTTTTTGTTCTTCACAAGTCTACACACAACAACCCATAATGACCAATTCATTTTTTTTGATGGAAATGTTTGCAAGTTTTTTGAAAATGAAATATCTAATTTATATAAGTATTCACATCCCTGAGTCAATAGAATCAGCATTGACATTGATTACAGCTGTGAGTCTTTCTGGGTAAGTCTCTAAGAGCTTTGCACACCTGGATTGTACAATATTCCCACATAATTATTTTTAAAACTCAACCTCTGTCTAGTTGGCTGTTGATCATTGCTAGACAGCCACTTTCAAGTCTTGCCATAGATTTACAAGACAATTTATGTCACAGCTGTAACTAGGCCACTCAGGAACATTCACTGTGCATCTTGGTAAGCAACTACAGTATAATGTATATTTGGCCTTGTGTTTTAGGTTATTGTCCTGCTGAAAGGTGTATTTGTCTCCCAGTGTCTGTTGGAAAGCAGACAGAACCAGGTTTTCCTCTATGATTTTGCCTGTGCTTAGCTCTATTCTGTTCCTTTTTATCCAAAATAAAACTCTCTAGTCCTTGCCGATGACAAGCATTCTCATAACATGATGAAGCCACCACCATGATTGAAAATATGAACAGTGGTACTCAGTGATGTGTTGTGTTGAATTTGCACCAAACATAACACTTTGTATTCAGGACATAAAGTTAATTTCTTTGGTACATGTTGGGACTGGGAGACTAGTAAGCATTGAGGGAAAGATGAACGGAGCAAAGGACAGAGAGATCCTTGATGAAAACCTGCTCCAGAGTGCCCAGGACCTCAGACTGGGGTGAAGGCAATGACCCTAAACACACAGCCAAGACAACGCAGGAGTGGCTTCGGGACAAGTCTCTGAATGTCCTTGAGTGGCCCAGCCAGAGACCGGACTTGAACTCGATCGAACATCTCTGAAGAGACCTGAAAATAGCTGTGCAGCTCCCATCCAACCTGACAGAGCTTGAGAGTATCTGCAGAGAAGAATGGGAGAAACTCCCAAATACAGGTGTGCCAAGCTTGTAGCGTCATACCCAAGAAGACGAGGCATTAATCGCTGCCAAAGGTGCTTCAACAAAGTACTGACTAAAAGGGTCTGAATACTTATGTAAATGTTATATTTCAGTTTATTTACTTTAATACATTTGCAAACATTTCTAAAAACCTGTTTTTGCTTTGTCATTATGGGATATTGTGTGTAGATTGATGTGGAAAAGGTGAAGGGGTCTGAATACTTTACTAATGCACTGTATGTGATTTAAGGTCATTTTTACTCCTGAACTAATTTAGTCTTGCAATTACAAAGGGGTTGACGAATTACTGACTCAAGACATTTCAGCTTTTAATTTTTTATTAATTTGTAAACATTTCTTAAAACATAATTTCACTCTGTAGGCCAGTGGCACAAAATCTACATTTTTCATTAAGGCTATAACAAAACGTCCCTCCGATTCTGACTGTAGCCTACAGTGCATTTTCTATATTCGCGGGTTAGGGCTGGGTGTGGGCCTCAGATTTTCAATTTATCACATATAGTTGCACATTTGCGGATGGGTTATTAGCAATTGCGGGCAGGCGAACAAACAGCTGACCCATGCACCACTAGTGCAGGGGTCTGTGAGTGTGTGTGAACATATTTGTGACCCGTTTCAGGAAACTAGGCGTATGTAGCATATCACTACTTTACAGGATAGGCATTTGAACATAATTGTTTTGTTGTTGATCAAAATGTTTTTTTGTTGTTGCAGATATGCCTTCGTGAACATGTGGACTTTGATATGTCTTAATAACAAACTTGTATACCATCTGTAAATACGAATACAATTGTTAAATTACAAGCCTAGTTGGTTTAGCCATGGAAAAAGACAGGAACCTTCCTGATAGCCATGATTTGCTGAGATAATGGATGGGCTGGACATACCGAGAGATGAGTTTGGAATGGTCTGCCATGTAGCATGCTTCTGTCTATAACATGAGCTCCTCAGTATGAGTATATAATCCTTGCTTCCACAGCTCTTTTTTAAAAGATATAACGTTAGCCATGGAGAACTGCAAAAGTGCTGCTACTGCTCTCAATAACATTGCTGCCCTAAATATAGCAGGCGCTATCTAACTACTTTTTGCAAATGGTCAGTATGAAATGGAGTGACTTGAGACAACGGGCCAAACAAGCTGTAGCCACAAACAAAATGGAAATGACACAGGAGAACTTACTTTTTTTATTTTGCCTTTATTTAACTAGGCAAGTCAGTTAAGAACAAATTCTTATTTTCAATGATGGCCTATGAACAGTGGGTTAACTGCCTTGTTCAGGGGCAGAACGACAGATTTGTACCTTGTCAGCTCAGGGATTTGATCTTACAACCTGCAGTCTGTCGTGAAGAGTTCCTCCATGTATACGGGTTTGAGTCTAGCTACATTTTCAGATATTTTAAGTTTCTAATTTTGCCAGAAAGTCACTTTTTTTCATTGCAAGTTAAAACATTCTGTTAGATAGCTAGTGTTAGCTTGCTGGCACGCTAGCTAACGTTACGTGTATGATCTGTGTAGTATTATTATTTGTATCTCAGAAACCATGTGCATTGCTAGTTAGAGCCTATGGCCTAGTTATAACATTGAACCTAGTTGGTTAGCTTTAGCTACCTGCAGATTCATAGTACAGCATTTCATTTCATTGGGATTATGGTTCATTGTTTAGCTAGCTAGCTACATGTCTAAACAAAAGACTCTACTTGGCCAGATGATTACATGACCCATCATGTTAGCCAGGTGTGTCTGGGGGTGATTACGGATTCCATTTCTTTCACATGAGCCATCAGTTTAGACAAGTGTGTCTGGGTAAGCATCATATAATAATTATAAAATATTTATAAAATATTTTTATCTAGACACTTTTTGATACTGCTACTATGCAAATATGCAAGTAACCATTTCACTGTAATGTTTACACTTACTGTGTCCTGTGCATGTGACAAATAACCTTAGATTTATAGTGTGTGTTTACCAGAGGCGGTAACGTGAAAAACAACATGACCTACACCAAAGTCAGATTAGGATATAAGCAAAGGACTAGATAAACGTGTATTTTTACCTGGCGTTTTTCCTTATTGTAGGCTACTACTTTCACCACTTTTAGTCTTGACATCTTTGGTTGTTTACTACACTACCTTACTCACTCTGTTTAGCACATGGCTTCACATGTGAATCCTTAAAGAGATGGGTGGGGCTAAGTCTTAAGAGGGTGTGAATGATGCTGAATAGGTGTAGATAAAGAAGAGCTCTACAGTAGGTTTACCAAAATATTCAAGACCATTTTCTCAAAAGTGGGGTTACAAGTTTATCAACTATCAAAGCAGAATTACTTTCCCATTGTTCCTCAACTGCAGTGTATTATATACAATTTTGTAGCTGAGAGTCTCTACTTTTATCCAATGTAAAAAAACACCATTTCAAATTTTCAAACACAAGACCAAATCGAGGTGGTCGGTCACATTTGGATGTGTGTGTTCTTACAATGCGTCCCTCCGTAGCCTCCCCCAGCAGGCCTCCGAAGGTGATGACTGGGGACATGCAGGCGCAGTAGAGGAAGAGGAAGGAGGCAACACACTGAAGACTCAACCCATCTTTGTAGTCACTCAGATAGAACGGAGCCTTCCGCTTAATGTCCAGGATCAGACCCCCAAACAATCTACACAGGAGAGGGGGAGGAGGAGTGGGAGGAGAGCAGTACCAATATCAATACATCACCTTATGAGTTCAAAGCTCAATTAGGCAAAATAAAAAGTTAAATACAAAAGTAACTCCGTCAAAGTCACAAGAACAAAAATATTGCTTGTTTGTCTCCATTTAGACAATAAATTCACTTTTATTTAGAAATAGCAATACTGTGGGCAAGACCCTTGTTCTTATGCATTGATTGAGTTCCCCAGCAGCAGAAACCTAAGCCTAACTCTTAACCCTGTTTGTTGTTCAGTGCAACATACCTTCCTGTTCTCTGGAGCTCAGGACCATGATGTTCTGCGTGAAACTCCTCTTCCACAGGGCAGGTCGTACCGTTGGGCATCCCTGGAATTTTCCGCTTCTCCTGCACACACAACCATTCAAACAACTCCCAATGAGCAACAGCAGCCAATCAGGAACAAACAGCACAATTTGAACCCCAATCACAAAAAGCCTTGCCACAAACCATTACAAATTTAGCATACTGGTGCTCATGTTTGCTCCACATTGTTTAATGGATCACTTAAACCATACATAAAATATAGCCAAAGGGACAGTCGCATTACCACAGACACATTAACACAGTCACATTACCATAGTCACATTACCTGAGAGGGGACACTCTTGGGGGGCTCGATGCGGATGGATGGGTCCCACTCCCCGGGGGGCAGAACGGTTACCTGATCCAGAAACTCATCTATACCAGCCAGCAGGTCACTGCGGTCCTTAGCTTTATATGCCACATCATGGAAAATCTGACAGAGAGGAAGGGAGAACGAGAGAGAGTGATCTGATAAAGATAGGAGGTAATGAATTGTCTGTGCCAACTGAGATCTGACACAGAACAAGGACAAAGATCTGGCACACAAACTGGAACGTTCTGTAACTCTATCTAGGGCTGCCAAGAGTTGCCATTTACCACCAGAATGTTTAGTGTTAAAGAGGAAGAATGTAGACTTTTGTTGAACTTTACCTCGTCAGTCATGATGGTTGCCATGGAGCGGCCAATCTCGTGGTACTGCTGAGCCTTTCCGTCTGGGCCCAGGAGGATGAACATGAACCTGCAACAGTGACTGGGTTAACAATACTGGATACTACTGGATACTGCTATGCTATCATACGCAACGCTACTATGCTATGAAAGCATCGGGTGGCTGTCCTATCTGACCAGAATATTGTTTGTCATTTTCTGTTTACTGAAGATTCTACACACTGATGAGCCTGATGATCTGATCTGATGATGCGTATCAGAGCAGGTGAAAGGAAGGAGATCTGCATGGAGGCTGATTCTACACACAATAATCATTCTGGAGTGTGTCCCCTCTTACTAACATTATCATATGAATGCATTAGAATCATAGAATAGGACCAACACTACCTGGTGGGTATTGGGACCTCAGTGAAGCCAGTGAGCAGGACAGACAGACACACACACCAAAAACAGTAGAACTCCTGGTGGGCATGGGGACCTCAGTGAGGCCAGTGAGCAGGACACACACACACACACACACACACACACACACACACACACACACACACACACACACACACACACACACACACACACACACACACACACACACACACACACACACACACACACACACACACACACACACACACACACACACACACACACACACACACACACACACAGTAGACTACCTGGTGGGTATGGGGACCTCAGTGAGGCCAGTGAGCAGTACGGCAGGGGAGAGGCGTACGAAGGCCACCACAGGTCTCTCCAGGAAGTCCAGCTCTCCCACCAGGACGTTAGAGGCCTCGGCTCCTGTAGGAATCTTCTTCATGAAGTGCATGTCCACCTGGAAGAGGAGAGGTTTGGAGGTTTTTGAATGCTTCAACCAAATCCCTGACCTATAGACAAAAATCCATTAATATAGTACTAAATACTGCCACAGTAGGCTACATAGAGTGGGGCAAAAAAGTATTTAGTCAGCCACCAATTGTGCAAGTTCTCCCACTTAAAAAGATGAGAGAGACCTGTAATTTTCATCATAGGTACACTTCAACTATGACAGACAAAATGAGGGAAAAAAAATCCAGAAAATCACATTGTAGGATTTTTAATGAATTTATTTGCAAATTATGGTGGAAAATAAGTATTTGGTCACCTACAAACAAGCAAGATTTCTGGCTCTCACAGACCTGTAACTACTTCTTTAAGAGGCTCCTCTGTCCGCCACTCGTTACCTGTATTAATGGCACCTGTTTGAACTTGTTATCAGTATAAAAGACTGTCCACAACCTCAAACAGTCACACTCCAAACTCCACTATGGCCCAGACCAAAGAGCTGTCAAAGGACACCAGAAACAAAATTGTAGACCTGCACCAGGCTGGGAAGATTGAATCTGCAATTGGTAAGCAGCTTGGTTTGAAGAAATCAACTGTGGGAACAATTATTAGGAAATGGAAGACATACAAGACCACTGATAATCTCCCTCGATCTGGGTCTCCACGCAAGATCTCACCCCGTGGGGTCAAAATGGTCACAAGAACGGTGAGAAAAAATCCCAGAACCACACGGGGGGACCTAGTGAATGACATGCAGAGAGCTGGGACCAAAGTAACAAAGCCTATCATCAGTAACACACTACGCCGCTAGGGACTCAAATCCTGAAGTGCCAGACGTGTCCCCCTGCTTAAGCCAGTACGTCCAGGCCCGTCTGAAGTTTGCTAAAGAGCATTTGGATGATCCAGAAGAAGATTGGGAGAATGTCAAATGGTCAGATGAAACCAAAATAGAACTTTTTGGTAAAAACTCAACTCGTCGTATTTGGAGGACAAAGAATGCTGAGTTGCATCCAAAGAACACCATACCTACTATGAAGCATGGGGGTGGAAACATCACCCCATGCATGATGTTTCCACCCCCATGCTTCACAGTAGGTATGGTGTTCTTTGGATGCAACTCAGCATTCTTTGTCCTCCAAACACGACGAGTTGAGTGTTTACCAAAAAGTTCTATTTTGGTTTCATCTGACCATATGACATTCTCCCAATCTTCTTCTGATGATCTGATGATGCGTATCAGAGCAGGTGAAAGGAAGGAGATCTGCATGGAGGCTGTTTTTCTGCAAAGGGACCAGGACGACTGATCCGTGTAATGGAAAGAATGAATGGGGTCATGTATCATGACATTTTGAGTGAAAACCTCCTTCTATCAGCAAGGGCATTGAAGATGAAACGTGGCTGGGTCTTTCAGCATGACAATGCTCCCAAACACACCACCAGGGTGGGATGGGTGGCCTCAAGAAGCATTTCAAGGTCCTGGAGTGGCCTAACAGTCTCCAGATCTCAACCCCATAGAAAATCTTTGGAGGGAGTTGAAAGTCTGTGTTGCCCAGCAACAGCCCCAAAACATCACTGCTCTAGAGGAGATCTGCATGGAGGAATGGGACAAAATACCAGCAAGAGTGTGTGAAAACCTTGTGAAGACTTACAGAAAACGTTTGACCTCTGTCATTGCCAACAAAGGGTATAGAAAAAGTATTGAGATAAACTTTTGTTATTGACCAAATACTTATTTTCCACCATAATTTGAAAATAAATTCATTAAAAATCCTACAATGTGATTTTCTGGATTTGTTTTTCTCATTTTGTCTGTCATAGTTGAAGTGTAACTGTGAGGAATATTACAGGCCTCTCTCATCTTTTTAAGTGGGAGAACTTGCACAATTGGTGGCTGACTAAATACTTTTTTGCCCCACTGTAGCTGCAGTATCACACTTGTCTATGTATCTATACTATGCTTGTGTATCTTTTTACAGTATTACTATATGAGTTCTGGCCTTGGGTTTCTAGTCCTTAGTCTAACGTGACTTCTTCTCCTCATCTTCATCTGTACTGATCTGAGAACACATAGTGGATACAGAATCAGATATATGCTTTCACCAGTCTGATGATGCGTATCAGAGCAGGTGAAGGGAAGGAGACAAGGAGTTTAAACCACTATAGAGTATTGAGATGCATCCTTAAATCTGAATAATGTTATATATGATAAAGACTGCCTGGGACAGGATGTGGCTCAGTAATAATAAGACAATGTGTAGTACCCCTGCTCCTCCCTGGTGGGCGCTGTGTGGCCCAGATGTTCCCTGACTGGCACCAGTGACTGATTCCAGCAGGATGGTGCATAGCAGTCACACAGTATCACCCAGTCAGCAAGTCAGGGGATGTCTGTGTGATGAGGTCTGTGTTACACTGTACATTGATTATATTATACTGGTGTGCAAGTCACTGTAATGGCTAGGTCCATATGTATGGTGGTGAGTTTAATTTGGATGCTGTTGTACAATATGCATTTGTCTATATTTGGCCACTTTTCCTTAGACAGAAAGAAGTATTTGCTGTTCAGGGAGAAAGCCGAATTGGCTCCCATAAGGATTAGATCAATGAGAGACTAAGAGTGTCCATCTCTCTCTCTCTCTCTCTCTCTCTCTCTCTCTCTCTCTCTCTCTCTCTCTCTCTCTCTCTCTCTCTCTCTCTCTCTCTCTCTCTCTCTCTCTCTCTCTCTCTTTCTCCCTCTCTCTGTCTCTCTCTGTCTCTGTCTCTGTGTGTCTGGTGTGATCTTCACAGCTCTCTGATCCAGACAGCAGTGAGTCACTTCAACACGGTACCAAACACACACACACTAACACACACACACACGTACCTTGCTAAGGTCCACTTGGCTGTTGTTGTGGTTGGCTCCATTTTTTACCTCTATGTTGGTGGGGGGAGGCTGGGGGGAGACAGTTGGACCTGAGGGATCAGAGCGGTGTGGAGGAGTGTGTGTGAGGTGCTGTTGGTACACTTTCCTCTGTACTTCTGGTCAACTGCCAAGAGAGTGAAACTAATCGTTGTTCAGCTAATATATCAGACATTTTGTCTTTGGGAACAATTTTATTGATTCCTGGCAGACGTCTAACGGAAGTTTCAATTATACTTTTTGACACAACATAGAAGGCTGTCTGATTAGTTACTTCATCCCACTCTCTTTCTCTCTCTCTCCCCACTCTCTTTCTATCTGTCACCCACCTGTTGACTCCCTCCCTCACTTCCTCTCTCACTTTTCCTCCTCCTCATCTTTTCCCTCCTTTCCCCCCCTTTCCATCAGCATGTTGGTATTTATTGGAATGACTCATGTACTGGAAGTAGCTCTGCAGAGTGGCCACTGACTGGCACAGACACAATTAATACAATCAGACTTTTTACATAACCCTAACCATAACCACACTGCTAGCCTAATTAAATTAGGACAAAAAAGCACATTTGTATTTTCATGAATTTTTACGATATATAGCCAATTTTGACTTAGCAGCTGGCCCATTTAACGGAAATCAGCTCTGCCTCCAGGGCCAGATTCATGAGAATAAATGTCAACCTGCTTTCTATCCTCCCCTTCCCTTCTCTCTGCCCTTCCTCCCACACTTTTCTCCTGGTACCCACCGCTCTTGTCCATGTGGGGTTCAGAGTGCTTGCGTCCAGCATCGGCAAATGAGCGCACCATGTCAGGGATGAGCTGGTGATGGCCTGACCTCTTCTTCTCGTTCTGGTGGTGGTGTCTCTTCAGCAGGGCCTCCCTTACCTTCAGCCTCACACTGTCGTCCAGCTCATGGGACGCCTCTTGTTGGTCCAACACCATATCTGCACCAGGACACACCACAAAAACAATCATAGACTCTGTAACTAACACTGGTGGTCAGTGCCATTTAAGATGAGGGAGGACTATTTTTTTTAATGAGCAGGAAAATGAAACCGAAAACCACGATTATTTTGTCATAATCGAACTGAAACTGAACCGACCTCAAAAAGCACTAATCGCTCAGCACTGAAGTGTGGTTCTGTACTGATTGGTGTGATTGCAGAGAATAATCAGCAGAGGTGTGGAGCACACCACCACCATGGCTGCATATTCATTGTTGTGTCTTATCATGTCATGCATGATAAGATAAGACAGTCTCTGTATGCTGTTAGACACAATGCTCTTACATCATCTAGACAGACAGGTGCAGCTGACAGGTGCCACCTGTTCAGCCTGTCACCCTCAGTCCATCTGGTGAAATGTCAGGCCAGTGTGAGATAGACACAGTTCACTGCTCTAGCCCTCCAGCATCACAGTGCATGCAAGTTCTCATCATCATCTCTCATTTGACTGTAATGACTTTATATATTATGGGGGCGGGGGACTAGTCTAGCAATATGGTGACAATTTCCTTGTCAATGTAAAGCTAATACTGTACATATGTCATATTTTCTTTGGGGAATTTGTAATTGGTCTGTTAGTAGCAGCTGTTGAGGTGATGTTTTGTGTGTGCTTTTCTTTTTAACCTATTCTTGAACTGGACTTTTGATTCCTGTTCAATATATCGATTGATTGAAGATATTTGTCTGTGTAGTGTTTTATTATACTTTGTTTGTATTTTGACACGTTATTCTGGAAGATGTGAGATCAGAGGGTGAGGGAAGGTAGATATGGGAATTGAACCCCTGTCTCTGGTGGGGAGTCATACATGTGTCTGGACCACAGGGTCCTCCCTGTCTGTGTGTTGGTCTGACTAACCTGCGATCTCCTCGATGGTGTTGGCCTGCATGTCCAGCAGCACACTGCCGTTGATGAGGCAGCTACGCAGCTCAAACAGGCTGTGGAGGGACAGCGTGGCCACATAGGGCTTACTCCACCTCTCTCCTCCATCCTCCACGTCCTCCTCAAACTTCAACCACCTACAGGAATGAGAGAGATGTTTAGCGGTTCAAGCATGTAGGGACTCTCACAAGCCTCACATATGCACACACTCCTCTGTCCCTCCCTGACCTGGCAGTTTCTTTCCACTCTGCGTCCTTGCCCTCTTTGACACAGATCTCATCCAGCTCAGTGAAGAGCTCGTGGGCCACATGTTCAGAATCCTCCTCTGTCCCCAGAATGAACTGGACACGCTGGGATGGAGTGTCTACATGGAGTGAGAGAGATGAAGAGGAGAGAGAGAAGGATGGATAGAGAGAGATGATGAGGGAAGAGATATTAAGAGGGAAGAGAGAGAGATACAGGGCAGGGAAGGTGAAGAGAGATGAACAGAGAAGCGATGAAGAGGAGAGAAAAGGAAGGATAGAGATTTGGGTAGAAGAGATGGAAAAGGGAGAATGATGGAACGATAGAGAAAGAGGAAATAATGGTGGGAGCAGAGGTAGTAGGATAGGATGTGTGGGTTGGGAAGAGAAGAGAAGCAGAGTAAATAATGATAGGAGATGGACTGTTTAGATATTTACAATTGTTTCCTGCCTTAGTTGATGGAGGGATTATTGACTTAAATCTTGTTGACCTCAAAGATATTACAGTATTTCAGACCATATTGCAGATGGAACCCCCCTGTTCCCTGACACTGACACAATAGTGTGTGTGTGTGTGTGTTTTTGTGTTTTATGCGTGCCAGTTCCTGCTCTGGGCTGCCTAATCAGCATGCTTATCCATATTAGCCTGGGGTGCTGAGGCAGGTTGCATTAGCAGTGTGTCCACAGCCCTGTGAAGGTGACATGGCTTAACACCACTGGCCTAGCTTTGTATTGACTTGATTTGTTTACCATCCTCTCTCTAACAGAGAGGAAATATAAACACGTAGGTCAGCCTACACATGTGAATGGCTTCCCATAGAACAACCTCAGGGATAGAACTGCAGAGAAATGCCCCCCACATGGACCAGCAGCCAGCAACCTTGGACATGATGTACAGTTAGTGTCCATGTTCATTCATGGACACAGACACATTTTTATTTCATTGAAATTCCACATGACGCTGTTTGGATTGAACATAGTCAAATTGCTGCACGTGTACAGTGTACATTGTGTGTGTGGTCTTGTTCTTCTACCCTTATGGGGAACTAAAATCCCCCAAAGTCTCCTCAAGGATAATGAAACAAGGAAGATTCTCCCTCCTGGTGACATTTCCCACGTTCCCATCAGGACAAATGTTATTTTAAGATTAGGGGTTAGGGTTACAATTAGGGTTAGGGGTTAGGTTTAGGGTTAGGGTTTGGGTTATGGGTTATGATTAAGTTTAGGGAAAATTAGATTTTGAATGCAAATCAATTTTAGGTATCCTCGAGGATAGAACACAAGTTTGTGTGTGTATGTCACCATGAGAGGCTGAGGCCCCCTCTCCCTCCTCGTCCTGCTGCGTAGCGTTCCCTGCCCTCCTGTCCTTCTTGCGGTGGCGTGAGCCATGGGGGCGGTGGTGGCGGTGGCTCTGTCTACCCATGGGCATACTCACCCCCAAAAACAGAGTCCTGTGGCCTGGAGAGAGAGCGAGGTGAAACAGACAAGAGGAAGAGAGACAAATTTAATAGCCCTCACATCAGCACTATAAAAACTCAGAGAAAGAGAGAGAGTGAACAAATGTTTTGTGATTTAGCTTGGTGCAATGATGCATATTCAACATGGGTCCTACATCGTTTTCTATAAATACTTTAGGTAAGCTTGATTTAGCTTATCCAGCACAATGGGACAGGTAAAACAGCTAAGGGCAGGATGAAGTAAATAAGAGTTCAAGTTCTAAAGGCTCACAGCAGTCAGGAATCAAGCAGCTGTTGAATTTGTTGAATCTGCCCAATCTCATCTGTTAGGCAGTCATGAATAATGCATGACACAACAGCCTTTGGCCAGCCACATGTTGGCGGCTGTGTGTGTGTGTTTGTGTCTGTGTTTGTGCATGCGTGTGTATGTGTGTGCGCGTGTCAACTACCTTGATAAACATTCAGTGCAAATGTACTTGATGTGAGTCGACAGCTACCCATTAATACTATAAGAAGGTTGTCAGAATAATGTGTTATAGGAGAGTTAGAAGAGTCAAATCATCAGGGTGTGTTCAGTTCTCTATCCAGCTTTCTCCTCATGACAGAGGAAAGTGAGACAACACACACACACACACACACGCACGCACGCATGCACACACACACACACACACACACACAAACCGATGACAGAGTAGACCCCCCTCAACCTGCCCAGGCCTACCTGGCGGATCCATTATTAATGTAGATCACTATATATTTGAACCAGAACATGGCCAGGGATGGACAAACACATACACACTTACACACACTAGAAAGAAAGACACACTTGGCATTATCTCATGAACAAACCTGCGTGGTACACAATATTGTGCTAACACATGCAAATATGCTCATACAAACACACAAATATATATACACACTTGCACATGAACAGTGGTTGCCCGACTCCTGTGCTGAAAAATATATGAGCTCAATTGTTAAGCACACATACACACAGATAAAGGTCAATGAGGTGGTCAGGTGTCTCACCCTCTAGCTCCTCCTTCTCATAGTGGATGTTGAGGACTGAGCTGGTTCCTCCTTGGTCCACTACTACTTCCTCATCTGCCCTCTGGAAGATACAAACACAGAAAATAAACTCTTAGAAAAAAGGTATTATCTAGAACCTAAAATGGAGAAACCTTTGAATAAGCTTTTTTGGATCCAAGTAAAACCATTTTAGGTTCCATGAAGAAACCTTTCCACAGAGGGTTCTACATGGAACCCAAAAGGGTTCTACTTGAAACCAAAAAGGTTATCCTATGGGGACCGCTAAATAACCCCTCTGCAACCCTTTTTTCAAAAGAGTGTAACATTAGAACCTCACACACACATACACACGTTTACACACATACACATGCACTCATTCACACATACACACGGACGGACACGCACACACACTCACATGTACAAACAGAAGCTGTGAGGAACTAGATCAACATCATAATAATAATAATAAATGTAACTTTTATAGCGCTATTCATTACACAATGAATCTCAAAGCGCTTTAAAGCAACACAAAAAATACAAGCAATTTAGTAAACAACAACATCATGCATGAGATGGAAGGTCATGTGGAGGGGCGGGGAAAGTGCATGGCCTGAGTGGTCATCGGAGGAGAAGGTCATATGGAGAGAGCAAGCAAAGATGGTCTCTGGAGCAAAAGTCCGGAGGAAGGCAGGCAGCAAGGTGTCTCAGAGTCCTTGCCATCTGTGTCAAAAGATCAATTGGAGCACCAAACCCCATCGTCAGTTCCAAAGAGCCACTAACTGGCCCTAACGGATGATTTCCTATCAAAAACCAGCATCAAAGCACAGACACTTGATAACTCAGAGAGAACTCAAACTTCAGTCAGAACAGCCTCAGAGGCTATTTCACATCAGGAGCCTCAAAGGATGACACTAATGCATAAAAAGTGGATTATAGGTCAGATGGATGTTTCTTTCACACACACTCGTGCACGCACCGAGACATGCTACCTTGTCCCAGACCTGCTGTTTTCCACTCTCTAGAGATACTCTGAATGATCGGCTATGAAAAACCAACTGACATTTACTCCTGAGGTGCTGACCTGTTGCACCTTCTACAACCACTCTCATCATTATTATCTGACCCTGCTGGTCATCTTAGAACATTTGAACATCTTGTCCATGTACTGTTATAATCTCCACCCGGCACAGCCAGAAGAGGACTGGCCACCCCTCAGAGCCTGGTTTCTCTCTAGGTTTCTGCCTTTCCAGGGAGTTTTTCCTTGCCACCGTGCTTCTACACCTGCATTGCTTGCTGTTTGGGGTTTTAGGCTGGGTTTCTATACAGCACTTTGTGACATCAGCTGATGTAAGAAGGGCTTTATGAATACATTTGATTGAAATTTGACATACACACAGGCACATACATGTGCTCACACACACACACACACACACACACACACACACACACACACACACACACACACACACACACACACACACACACACACACACACACACACACACACACACACAAACACATCCGTACACACACATTAGGCCTGGGCTTGAAGAAGACAAGAGATGTGAAGGTCAGGCAGGCCAGTGAAACCTCCAATCTGTGCCATCCAGGGAGAGTTGAATCAATAAATAAACAAAGTGACACATCTATCAGACTGACTGATGCTGCTAGTTGGCTGCGGTGATATTGTACTGTATCTTCAGAGAGATCAATGTTTCTAGATGAACTTGTTTCACCACATTTATGATAAACATGGTTGGTGTTCTCACATTATTTTTGCTTACACTGCAGGGTGTGTGTGTGTGTTGTGTGTGTGTGTGTGTGTGTGTGAGGGAGGGAGGAGCGGGGGAGTGATGTAATATTGGTTGATGTGGGTGGTGTGCTCGTGGGAAAGTGATCTGTTTGGACCTAATGCTCAGAGCTCAGCATGTTTACCAGGAGTACTCCATGTGTAATCTGCAGCATCTTCTACAGAGCTGTTTAACTGAACACACATGCAGAAGTAATGTGTTGCTGCCATGCTATGTTGTTGTCTTAGGTCTCTCTTAATGTATTGTTGTGGTGTCTCTCTTGTTGTGATCTGTGTTTTGGCCTATATTTTAATATTTCTTTGTATTTGTAATCCCAGCCGCCGTCCCCACAGGAGGCCTTTTACCTTTTGGGAGGCCGTCATTGTAAATAAGGATTTGTTCTTAACTGACTTGCCTAGTTAAATAAATCTTAAATCAAATAAAAAATTAAATAAAAAGCAGGCCTCATGTACTTGGTGTTAAGTCTACAGTGTGGGTGGGGGTAATTTCTGATTACAGTTTTTTTGGATTGCTTACACACTAAAATTAAAATTAGTACACTATTAGCAAAACCTTACACTCAAAAAGCAAAACATCAGCCCATATTTGCACAACTATAAGCACATTGTCAACCTCACACTTGTTGCAAAACTCTACACACAGTGATTTGCAAAACACTAAACACACTTAACATACATTACACACAAAAATCTATCATTTACATTTACGTTTACATTTACATCATTTAGCAGACGCTCTTATCCAGAGCGACTTACAAATTGGTGAATTCACCTTCTGACATCCAGTGGAACAGCCACTTTACAATAGTGCATCTAAATCATTTAAAGGGGGGGGGGTGAGAAGGATTACTTTATCCTATCCTAGGTATTCCTTGAAGAGGTGGGGTTTCAGGTGTCTCCGGAAGGTGGTGATTGACTCCGCTGTCCTGGCGTCGTGAGGGAGTTTGTTCCACCATTGGGGGGTCACGTCCTTACAATACCAAAGCACTGACTGTCAAATTACCACACCGTCCAACCAATTGGTTCAACACAGTCATAAGGTGTGCAAACACTCGTTTGCTTAATTGTAGACACACCAATCAGGTGTATAAGCACTATAAAAAGCAGCAGGTGAGTTCATTGGTCTTCAAGTACAATGGAAAGAGTCAGAGAAAGAGTAAGACGAGGACGAGGAGGAGGATGAGGAGGTGGACGAGGAGGAGAACGAGGAGGATGAGGAGGAGGACGAGGAGGACGAGGGAGGAAGGGGAGGAGAACGAGGAGGATGAGGAGGAGGACGAGGAGGAGGAGGAAAGGGAGGAAGAGGAAGACAAGGTGCTCAGAGAGGACCGAATCTGACAAATGAGATCCGCGCAACACTGGTTGACCACATTGTCAACCACGGCCTGACGCTGAGGGAGGCTGGACTGCAAGTACAGACAAATCTAAGCCGATATACAGTGGCAAGTGTGATGAAAACATTTAGACTGGAAAATAGGTATTGTAAAAATATCATCATATCAAAAACATCTGCACGGTTTCAGTAACTGCTTACAGTACTGTATTCTATGCACTATCAGCACTTCTGTTACCTTTTCCTGTGAAAGTACTGTACTATTGTATACTGTTTTTTTTTCTACATAGGATTTAGGGTCAGGGACGACAAGGGGGAAGGCCTCCTATGTTCACAGAACAGCAAGAGAGGGAGATAGTAAACATGGTTTTGGCCAACAATGCTATAACACTCAAGCAGCTCCAAGCTAACATTGTCAATAACCACGCCATTTTCAACGATATCCATCAGGTCTCAACATCAACACTGGGACGCATCCTAAAAAAAACATATTCAAATGAAACTCAAATGAAAATTTATCGAGTGCCTTTCGAGCGCAATTCCGAAAGGGTGAAACAACTGCGGCATGATTATGCAGAGGTGTGTATTCACTTTAGCAGTGTGATCTTGCATACTGTCTCATAATCTTTTACTGTACTGTAATATGTATCTACACAATTTTGACTGACTGTTTTTCAGAGAGTTTTACGAATGGATGGAGAGGAGATCCAGCATGAGTTAATTTATGTAGATGAGGCTGGGTTCAACCTGACGAGAACACGAAGGAGGGGAAGAAACATCATTGGCCACAAGGCTATAGTCAATGTCCCAGGGCAACGTGGGGGTAATATAACACTCTGTGCAGCCATTACACAGAATGGGGTCCTCCACCGCCATGCCCATATGGGCCCTTACAACACAGCACTCATAATTACATTCTTAGACCAATTGCACAACATAACAGCAGAAAATCAAATCGATCATATGCAATACATTGTTGTCTGGGACAATGTGTCTTTCCACCGCTCTACTCTGGTTCAGAACTGGTTTCAGCAACATCCACATTTCACCGTCCTATATCTTCCACCATATTCTCCATTCCTCAACCCTATAGAAGAGTTTTTCTCGGCATGGCAGTGGAAGGTATATGATCTCCGTCTCCAGGCTGAGGTACCCATCATCCAAGCCATGGAGGAGGCCTGTGACCAGATGGAGGTAGCAGCAATGCAAGGATGGATTCGTCATTCAAGACGTTTCTTTCCAAGGTGTCTTGCTAATGACAACATTGCCTGCGATGTTGATGAAATTCTCTGGCCAGATCCAGCTAGGCGAAGAGACAATGTCTAGTTATTTTTTATTTTATTTGAACTTACAATACGTAAAGTGACGTTTGGTTACAGTATTATGAATCTACATGTCAACATTTTGGGCGTGTTGAGAAATAAATTAGTTTCTTCAGTCTGCAACATTGGTCTTGTGTAGTGTGTGGTGAATTTACATTATATTTGTACTTTGTTGATAGTAGCCTACTCTAATCATAGGGAAGTAGAAGTGCTAAAAGTGTTTTAGGTTTATCACAGCAGAGTGTTACTCGTGCAAACACAGTATAGTAATGTGAAACGTGTGTGTTTCATATAGTAACAAAGTGTGGTTTTTAAAAAGAAGTGTATAGTTTTTACAAGAGTGTTTACTTTTGCAAAGGATAGTAGTGTTTTGCTAATTGGGTGTGTGGTTGTGCTAATTGTGTGTAGTATTTTGAAAATACGGGCCCTGTTTTGAAAATCGTGCTTAAGCAATCAAAAAAAACTGTAATTCCCACTCTGACCATTACTCTTCCATAGTAATGCAACCTTTACCTACCTTTGACCAAGCAGTAGTGATTAACAGTAGGGATTAATAAAGCTCTCCTCGTGCATATGGCTGGATGCTTCCACCCACTTGATATGGATATCAGTGTGTGAATGCGTGTTCCCGTGTGCGTGCGTGTACACTTTAGTGTTTTACGATATACCGGTACCATGGTAATATCACAGTAGCAAAACGCTATGATACTTATGATACCAGGATTTATGAATACCATAGTACTGTTTCATATGATACTACTGAATTTTTCATCCTACCGATCAAAAGAACCACGAGACTTTCATGTATTATTGTTCTGCTTACTGCCAAAATGACATGTGAATCATTGTGTAAGGTTTAATCAATGAGGGGCTATGAGTTCTCTGGAAAATAATGCATGCGTGATGCGGAAGTTGTGTGCCACGATGCACAGCGGAGACACATTTTCCCTGTGGCATCTCGATACTACCTGGTATCGTATCGTGATACTTGGCCTGGTATAGTATCGTTAATAAAATGTTGGCATCGTGACAACCCTAGTACATTTCAGTCAGTGCCTGGAGGGGGTAAAACAATAAGCAGTGGGTGCGGTAAGAGTGTGTGTGTTAGTTAGACAACTACATAAGGATATGATTGGGAAACTGTGGCATCTATCTATTCACTAAGGGGCCGATTCCGACCCTAGTTAAGTGCACATAAATGGAACGCAATTTCTTTTTTATGCACTTTACTCTCTATCCGTATTCTGACCTTGAGCTTAAGCATGAGAATAGCAAGCTATTCACCCGCTATTCGTTCAGGGTGGAGATCTAAGAAATGAAGGTGTATCTACAGACACGCTATATTCTGACCTTAACTCAATTCCCTAATAATTACACCTTTACGCAAGAGAAAATCATGAATAAGGTTGAGCGAACCTGCCGATTCCAAGTGGAAAAAGCACCTACTTTCTTTTTTCCGATAAAATAACAGCATTCTTCATGCACTGTAATTTATAAATTCATAAGAGCTACTGTATGTAAATGAGTAATCTGATTGGAGAAGGGGATTGTAAATACACAAAGCAATTGTTTTAGATATTTCCCCTTTCCACAGTGAAGTAGACAATAAATAGCTGTGCCATTATTCAGAATTTAAATTGCATGCACTCATAATTTTAATGTATTAAATTTGGAGACCCAAGCTATATGCTTCTAGGGCTGAATGCGCTTTAGAATGTTTTAATTATATACCCAGGATTTTCTCTGTTTTATTTTACAATTTGTATCATGTTAACCCACTATAGTCGATTGACACACGCAATTCTATGTAACATAATTTTTTTTAAATCAGTCAGTTTATTAATCTAGAGATATCTGTTTTTTGCATTGGATGCGTCTCAAACCACCTATTAAGGGGGTCCTAAAATTCTAAATCAAATAGCTAAATGATCCATAGTATGGCCATCTTAAAACAATTCCATATGTCCATTTAGAACCCCCCCCTCCCTCATCAGTAATACCCACAGGCATTTACACCTGTCACTTCAGTGTTAGTTTTGCTTCCATTTGTATCTTACATTTTGCATCATTCCATCCCGTTTACCTTTCTTTCCTCTGTAGGGTTTGTGGAGGTGTTCCTGAGGATCGCTAGCATTAGTGGATCATATTAGGCTACCGTATTACAAGTTGTGCAATCATTTGGGACATGTAGCCTATTTGAATCATTATAGAACTCAGAACACACTTAGCAGGTTAAACCTGGAGCCTGGCACAGGGTTCACAATGACTGGACCGTTGTCATACTGTTCCATGATTAGTGAGGATTAGAGTAGATTTATAGCACTATTGTTGAAAACTTATTGTACACTTTTTTCCACTTTCCAATATTTAATGGATTGGATACATACAGTGGGGCAAAAAAAGTATTTAGTCAGCCACCAATTGTGCAAGTTCTCCCACTTAAAAAGATGAGAGAGGCCTGTAATTTTCATCAGAGGTACACCTCAACAATGACGGACAAAATGAGGGAAAAAAATCCAGAAAATCACATTGTAGGATTTTTAATGAATTTATTTGCAAATGATGGTGGAAAATAAGTATTTGGTCACCTACAAACAAGCAAGATTTCTGGCTCTCACAGACCTGTAACTACTTCTTTAAGAGGCTCCTCTGTCCTCCACTCATTGCCTGTATTAATGGCACCTGTTTGAACGTGTTATCAATATAAAAGACCTGTCCACAACCTCAAACAGTCAGACTCCAAACTCCACTATGGCCAAGACCAAAGAGCTGTCAAAGGACATCAGAAACAAAATTGTAGATCTGCACCAGGCTGGGAAGACTGAATCTGCAATAGGTAAGCAGCTTGGTTTGAAGAAATCAACTGTGGGAGCAATTATTGGGAAATGGAAGACATACAAGACCACTGATAATCTCCCTCGATCTGGGGCTCCACGCAATATCTCCCCCCGTGGGGTCAAAATGATCACAAGAACGGTGAGCAAAAATCCCAGACCCACACGGGGGGACCTAGTGAATGACCTGCAGAGAGCAGGGACCAAAGTACCAAAGCCTACCATCAGTAACACACTATGCCGCCAGGGACTCAAATCCTGAAGTGCCAGATGTGTCCCCCTGCTTAAGCCAGTACATGTCCAGGCCAGTCTGAAGTTTGCTAGAGAGCATTTGGATGATCCAGAAGAAGATTGGGAGAATGTCATATGGTCAAATCAAACCAAAATATAACTATTTGGTAAAAACTCAACTTGTCGTGTTTGGAGGACAAAGAATGCTGAGTTGCACCCAAAGAACACCATACCTACTGTGAAGCATGGGGGTGGAAAAATCATGCTTTGGGGCTGTTTTTCTGCAAAGGGACCAGGATGACTGATCAGTGTAAAGGAAAGAATGAATGGGGCCATGTATCGTGAGATTTTGAGTGAAAACCTCCTTCCATCAGCAAGGGCATTGAAGATGAAACGTGGCTGGGTCTTTCAGAATGACAATGATCCCAAACACACCACCAGGGCAACAAAGGAGTGGCTTCGTAAGAAGCATTTCAAGGTACTGGAGTGGCCTAACCAGTCTCCAGATCTCAACCCCATAGAAAATCTTTGGAGGGAGTTGAAAGTCTGTGTTGCCCAGCAACAGCCCCAAAACATCACTGCTCTAGAGGAGATCTGCATGGAGGAATGGGCCAAAATACCAGCAACAGTGTGTGAAAACCTTGTGAAGACTTACAGAACCTCTATAGAACCTCTGTCATTGCTAACAAAGGGTGTATAACAAAGTATTGAGATAGACTTTTGTAATTGACCAAATACTTATTTTCCACCATAATTTGCAAATAAATTCATTAAAAATCCTACAATGTGATTTTCTGGATTTTTTTCCTCATTTTCTCTGTCATAGTTGAAGTGTACCTATGACGAAAATTACTACAGGCCTCTCTCATTTTTTAAGTGGGAGAACTTGCACAATTGGTGGCTGACTAAATACTTTTTTACCCCACTGTACATTTCCTAACCCAAAAATGTGCCTAAGCTTCCTGAGTGGAGCAGCGGTCTAAGATACTGCCTTGCAGTGCTTGAGGCGTCACAACAGGCCAGGATTCGATCCCAGGCTGTGTCACACCCGGCTGTGACCGGGAGACCCATGATACGGAGCACAATTGGCCAGCCAGGATTTCCTTGTCCCATCGCGCTCTAGCGACTCCTTGTGGCAGCCGGGCACCTGCAAGCTGACTTTGGTTGCCAGGTGAACGGTGTTTCTTCTGACACACTGGTGCAGCTGGCTTCCAGGTTAAGCAAGCAGTATGTCAAAATGCAGTGCAGCTTGGCAGGGTTGTGTTTCGGAGGACACATGGCTCTTGACCTTCGCCTCTCCCGAATCCGTAGGGAAGTTGCAGTGATGGGACAAGACTGTAGCTAACAATTGTGGAGAAAGGGGGGTAAAAGTACCAACAAAAAAATATACAGTGCCTTCAGAAAGTATTCAGACCCCTTGACTTTTTCCACATTTTGTTACGTTACAGCCTTATTCAGAAATTGATTAAATAAATAAAAATCCTCAGCAATCTATACACAATACCCCATATTGACAAAGCGAAAACAGGTTTTTAGACATTTTTGCAAATGTATTAAAAACTGAAATACCTTATTTACATAAGTATTCAGACCCTTTGCTATGAGACTCGAAATTGAGCTCTGGTGTATCCTGTTTCCATTGATCATTCTTGAGATGTTTCTACAACTGAATTGGAGTCCACCTGTGGTGAATTCAATTGATTGGACATGATTTGGAAAGGGACAGACCTGTATATGTAAAGGTTCAACAGTTAACAGTGCATGTCAGAGCAAAAACCAAGCCATGAGGTCGAAGGAATTGTCCGTAGAGCTCCAAGACAGGATTGTGTCGAGAAACAGATCTGGGGAAGGGTACCACAACATTTCTGCAGCATTGAAGATCCTGAGGAACACAGTGGCCTCCATCATTCTTCAATGGAAGAAGTTTGGAAGCACCAAGACTCTTCCTAGAGCTGGCCGCCCGGCCAGCCTGAGCAATCGGGGGAGAAGCTCTAGAATTCCTCTGTGGAGATGGGAGAACCTTTCAAAGGGACAACCATCTCTGCAGCACTACACCAATCAGGTCTTGGTATGGTAGAGTGGCCAGACGGAAGCCACTCCTCAGTAAAAGGTACATGACAACCTGCTTGGAGGGAACCCAAAGACTCTCAGACCATGAGAAGCAAGATTCTCTGGTCTGATGAAACCAAGATTGAACTCTTGGGCCTGAATGTCAAGTGTCACGTCTGGAGGAAACCGGGCACCATCCCGACGGGGAAGCATGGTGGTGGCAGCATCATGCTGTGGGGATGTTTTTCAGCAACAGGGACTAGGAGACTAGTCAGGATCGAGGCAAAGGTGAACGGAGAAAAGTACAGAGTGATCCTTGATGAAAACCTGCTCCAGAGGACTCACCGGGATCCTCATCTCTCCCAAGTGGTCATTCTCTCTTTCTCCCCTTACCCATCTGTCTATCGCCTCCTTTGAATTCCATGCTGTCACAGTTACCAGCCCTTTCAAGCTTAACATCCTTATCATTTATCGCCTCCAGGTTCCCTCGGAGAGTTCATCAATGAGCTTGATGCCTTGATAAGCTCCTTTCCTGAGGACGGCTCACCTCTCACAGTCCTGGGCGACTTTAACCTCCCCACGTCTACCTTTGACTCATTCCTCTCTGCCTCCTTCTTTCCACACCTCTCCTCTTTTGACCTCACCCTCTCACCTTCCCCCCCTACTCACAAGGCAGGCAATACGCTCGACCTCATCTTTACTAGATGCTGTTCTTCCACTAACCTCATTGCAACTCCCCTCCAAGTCCCCTCCAAGTCCCCTCCAAGACCACTACCTTGTATCCTTTTCCCTCTCGCTCTCATCCAACACTTCCCACACTGCCCCTACTCGGATGGTATCGCGCCGTCCCAACCTTCGCTCTCTCTCCCCCGCTACTCTCTCCTCTTCCATCCTATCATCTCTTCCCTCTGCTCAAACCTTCTCCAACCTATCTCCTGATTCTGCCTCCTCAACCCTCCTCTCTTTCCTTTCTGCATCCTTTGACTCTCTATGTCCCCTATCCTCCAGGCCGGCTCGGTCCTCCCCTCCCGCTCCGTGGCTCGACGACTCATTGCGAGCTCACAGAACAGGGCTCCGGGCAGCCGAGCGGAAATGGAGGAAACTCGCCTCCCTGCGGACCTGGCATCCTTTCACTCCCTCCTCTCTACATTTTCCTCCTCTGTCTCTGCTGCTAAAGCCACTTTCTACCACTCTAAATTCCAAGCATCTGCCTCTAACCCTAGGAAGCTCTTTGCCACCTTCTTCTCCCTCCTGAATCCTCCTCCCCCTCCCCCCCCTCCTCCCTCTCTGCAGATGACTTCGTCAACCATTTTGAAAAGAAGGTCGACGACATCCGATCCTCGTTTGCTAAGTCAAACGACACCGCTGGTTCTGCTCACACTGCCCTACCCTGTGCTCTGACCTCTTTCTCCCCTCTCTCTCCAGATGAAATCTCGCTTCTTTGTGACGGCCGGCCGCCCAACAACCTGCCCGCTTGACCCTATCCCTCCTCTCTTCTCCAGACCATTTCCGGAGACCTTCTCCCTTACCTCACCTCGCTCATCAACTCATCCCTGACTGCTGGCTACGTCCCTTCCGTCTTCAAGAGAGCGAGAGTTGCACCCCTTCTGAAAAAACCTACACCTGATCCCTCCGATGTCAACAACTACAGACCAGTATCCCTTCTTTCTTTTCTCTCCAAAACTCTGGAACGTGCCATCCTTGGCCAGCTCTCCCGCTATCTCTCTCAGAATGACCTTCTTGATCCAAATCAGTCAGGTTTCAAGACTAGTCATTCAACTGAGACTGCTCTTCTCTGTATCACGGAGGCGCTCCGCACTGCTAAAGATAACTCTCTCTCCTCTGCTCTCATCCTTCTAGACCTATCGGCTGCCTTCGATACTGTGAACCATCAGATCCTCCTCTCCACCCTCTCCGAGTTGGGCATCTCCGGCGCGGCCCACGCTTGGATTGCGTCCTACCTGACAGGTCGCTCCTACCAGGTGGCGTGGCGAGAATCTGTCTCCTCACCACGCGCTCTCACCACCTGTTCTAGGCCCTCTCCTATTCTCGCTATACACCAAGTCACTTGGCTCTGTCATAACCTCACATGGTCTCTCCTATCATTGCTATGCAGACGACACACAATTAATCTTCTCCTTTCCCCCTTCTGATGACCAGGTGGCGAATCGCATCTCTGCATGTCTGGCAGACATATCAGTGTGGATGACGGATCACCACCTCAAGCTGAACCTCGGCAAGACGGAGCTGCTCTTCCTCCCGGGGAAGGACTGCCCGTTCCATGATCTCGCCATCACGGTTGACAACTCCATTGTGTCCTCCTCCCAGAGCGCTAAGAACCTTGGCGTGATCCTGGACAACACCCTGTCGTTCTCAACTAACATCAAGGCGGTGGCCCGTTCCTGTAGGTTCATGCTCTACAACAAGACCCTGCCTCACACAGGAAGCGGCGCAGGTCCTAATCCAGGCACTTGTCATCTCCCGTCTGGATTACTGCAACTCACCGTTGGCTGGGCTCCTGCCTGTGCCATTGAACCCCTACAACTCATCCAGAACGCCGCAGCCCGTCTGGTGTTCAACCTTCCCAAGTTCTCTCACGTCACCCCGCTCCTCCGCTCTCTCCACTGGCTTCCAGTTGAAGCTCGCATCCGCTACAAGACCATGGTGCTTGCCTACGGAGCTGTGAGGGGAACGCACCGCAGTACCTCCAGGCTCTGATCAGGCCCTACACCCAAACAAGGGCACTGCGTTCATCCACCTCTGGCCTGCTCGCCTCCCTACCACTGAGGAAGTACAGTTCCCGCTCAGCCCAGTCAAAACTGTTCGCTGCTCTGGCCCCCAATGGTGGAACAAACTCCCTCATGACGCCAGGACAGCGGAGTCAATCACCACCTTCCGGAGACACCTGAAACCCCACCTCTTTAAGGAATACCAAGGATAGGATAAAACCTTAAATGATTTAGATGCACTATTGTAAAGTGGCTGTTCCACTGGATGAGTGAATTCACCAATTTGTAAGTCGCTCTGGATAAGAGCGTCTGCCAAATGACTTAAATGTAAATGACTCAGGACGTCAGACTGGGGTGAAAGTTCACCTTCTAACAGGACAACAACCCTAAGCACACAGCCAAGACAAAGCAGGAGTGGCTTCGGGACAAGTCTCTGAATGTCCTTGAGTGGCCCAGCCAGAGCCCAGACTTGAACCCAATTGAACATCTCTGGAGAGACCTGAAAATAGCTTTGCAGCTACGCTCCCCATCCAACCTGACAGAGCTTGAGAGGATCTGCAGAGAAGAATGGGAGAAACTCCCCAAATACAGGTGTGCCAAGCTTGTAACGTCATACCCAAGAAGACTCAAAGCTGTAATCGCTGCCAAAGAGTAAAGGGTCTGAAAACGTATGTAAATGTATGTAAATATATATACATATATATATATATATATATATATATATATATATATATATATATATATATATATATATATATATATATATGTGTGCAGAGCTTTTGAAATAATCTATCAGTTGGTGCTGAAACGGAGACAATAAATGTACTGAAAACCCCATTGAATGAAAAATCTCTTGGCCATCAAGTGGGAGGGTTTTCAGCGGTTGAATTAAATTTATTTAGTGCCTGCAAAGCCCGTTACGCACTTGCATAACGTAAGTCTGAATACCAACTACTGAGAAGTGCGTATGAAGGGCATGCGTAGAAAAAGCATATATTTTATGTCGAAATCTGGCCCTAAGGCCTGTGCATCTCTTTGACTCTATAGGTCATCATCAATAAAACGTCACAATAATGTGCAGAGCTTTTGATTTGCCTGCTGGGGGGAAAGAAGATTCCCAGCTCCACTAAAACCATTGAAAACTGCGTGCAGTTTTGAAAGGACTGTTATATAAATGTTAAGTATTTGGTTGTAAAAGCATCACCTCTTGAAGAGCGGAGTCAGAATGACACATTTTCGATTATTCCATGCAAAATAATTGCGCACATTTATCTCTATCATCAGAGTTATAGAGCAAGTAACTGCATGCTTTTCACAATCAGTAAACATCAATTGATCATGTCATTTCAGATACATGAGGGTAGCCTCATGATATTGCACAATATCGGCCACCATTAATTGGATATTTGAGTGATATAAAATACAAGTGACCTATACCTGACAAGTATTAGTGGTTTAAGGTTCATTTCCCTTCCTTTGTGGGCTCTGCCTGTCAAGCAGCAGAAAGGGGCATTTGCAGATGCAGTGTTATCTGATAATGTTTACTTTGCAAGCTACTAGTAGAAACGTTGTACAGGTGGCTACACATATAGCGGTAAGTAGACCTAAGGTACTGTTTTCTTCAACCTATGTAGGCCTACCTAGCGAAGTTACTTAACATCCAATTTTCCACATTGTTGCTAACAGTGTTTAATCACGATTGCTGCTGGCAGACATGATAGGCTACATTGATGGACTACGTCAAATTAGCTAGCTAAACAGATCAAGTCAATATGGCTAGCTACATAACAAGCAAACTTTCAGGGGATAAATTGCATTATATCCAAATATTGTTTGACTTTCTATAGCGGTGATGACAGTAGTCCAACTGACAACTTTAACAGCACGAGGACTTGCCGATGTTAAGCTCTTTCCAAAAGCCTAATCTCTGATGAAGCAAGCTAATGGCATGTTGTTTACCTAGAAAAAGGGGCTCCAATAGGGTTATTCGGCTGTCCCCATAAGAGCACCTTTTTTGGTTCCAGGTCGAACCCGTTTGAGTTCCATGTAGAACCCGATGGGGAAAGAGTTCTACATGGAACCCAAAAATGTTCTACCTGGAACCAAAAAGGTTCTAACTGGAACCAAAAAGGGTTCTTCAAAGGCTTCTATATAGCACCTTTTTTTCTAAGAGTGTAGCTACATGCCAAATGGATGGGTTACCCTCACATATCTGAAATTACAGGTGGGGGTCTACTTGCACCCCAGTAGGCAAATCGAACTCTGTGCACTGTATTGTGACGTTTTATTGACAACGACCTATACTGTACTGGATCTGAGGGTTCAAATCTGGTTTCAGATCAAGGGAATGCTGCTCTTATATTTCAATATCATTCTGACAATGTTGCAGGAACCTTTCAGAAGTGTTGTTAGATGGCTCAGAGGACATACAATCCAAATCAATGTATGATGCAGTTATGTGTGTGTGTGTGTGTGGTATGTGTACCTTTTCCATGTCATTACTGGCAAATCCCAGTCAATATTGTTGACCTTAGCCGGAGACAGACCGTCAAACCGACATGCACGCACACACACGCAAACCCATCAAAGAGCATGACAAACAAAAATCCCCCACTCAACCAGAGGAGCTAGGTCAGGATGTTCTACTAACACATTTCCACACAGAGCTCCATTCAGCAGTACAATCACAAACAGAATCTGTTCTAACAAACAAGCCATTAACCTTGTGACATATTCTGTCACAATGTCTCAAAGTTGAACTGTTCAATCAACTGAAAAGAAAAAGAAAGAATTCAAAAACAAGGGTGTGGTTCCACTGGTCCTGTACAGCTAATGGTTCTGCATCTACGGCCAGGGCTGCACTGGAATGTAATATTGTGTGTATGTGCAGGCATGCGTGTGTGTGGGGTCTGCAGCAACACTGCAGACCCTAAATCATAAGCATAAACTAATCATGGTTTGGCTGTTCTGACACATCCTTGATGGATCGTCACAAACCTGGACCAGGGCCATCACCTGGCACAGTGTGTGCGTGTGCGTGCATGCGCATGACTGGGACACTGGAGCCAAAGGACCGGCGCAAACATGAAAATGTTCTGCTGTTTTATCACTTTGAAAGCAGAATTCAAACTGCTAAATAAAAGGTCTAGCTCAAATCAGAGTATATATCACTGTTCAAGCACTTAATAACTCAACAGAGGTCAAAACTGTAACTGAAATATCTCTTGCCACCATTTGACTGTTCAGTCTATCAAAAACATTTAATCAAAAGGTCCATAGTCTTTGAGATAGTCACTGGGCTGGAGACTCACCGAATGCAATAGAGCTCTGAGGCTGTGTTTATACAGGCAGCCCAATTCTGATCTTTAGACCAATTAATTGCTTTAGCCAAAAGACCAATTAGTGGTAAAAATAATAATAACATTGTTGGGCTGCTTGTGTAAACACAGCCTGACTGCAGCAAGGTGTGCTGCTTAAACAGGGCATGGCCCTAATTGGAGTGGCTGCAGCTGGTACCTTCTAGGGATTAACATGGATAACCGGGATCCCGGGACTGCCCTGGGAACACTGTTCACGTTTCCTGAAAAAGTGTAATGACAAGACCCGGGAAATTACAACATTTTCCCCCAATATCGCACTAATGCAGTTCCACAGCAGCAGATGATCAACTAATGCAATAGCACATAATCAATCAGGTTGTCGCATCGAAGCCTTTAGCCTAGCGTATTTACTTCACACAAAGTCGCATAAATCCAAAGCACACACATAATTGACACTGTTGGACAGCACAACCAACACTAATGTAGTTAATAAACCCTACAGGAAACCCCTAGAGTATAGCCTAGAAAAGAACGCGTGCCTCTTTGCGTTGTCATTGTGACCCTTCAGATAATCACAAATTTGGTAGGCCTATGCACAATTCACTACATAGTCATCTATGTCACAGACATGAAGTATGTTAACAATTCAGAGACATGAGGGAAAACATTATCTTCTCCTGTCCTAGAGCCCAGGTTATTTTCCCATCCGGCCCCAATCTCACTGAAACCCAATATGCTGACTCCTGTCTCGCATGAAAATTCCTAACTGTATTCTGTAATCCATAGGTTGCATTATGAAAGCACGTCTCTCGCCTAAGTATGTCAAAATACCGCTAGAACATTTTCCCCGCTTCTCTCGTATTGCTGCCTATATGAGAGCTTCTCTGCTCTGTCTCGTATTGCTGCCTATGTGGGAGCTTCTCTGTTCTGTCTTGTATTGCTGCCCATATGAGAGCTTCTCTGCTCTGTCTCGTATTGCTGCCCATATGAGAGCTTCTCTGCTCTGTCTCGTATTGCTGCCTATGTGGGAGCTTCTCTGTTCTGTCTTGTATTGCTGCCCATATGAGAGCTTCTCTGCTCTGTCTCGTATTGCTGCCCATATGAGAGCTTCTCTGCTCTGTCTTGTATTGCTGCCCATATGAGAGCTTCTCTGCTCTGTCTCGTATTGCTGCCCATGTGGGAGCTTCTCTGTTCTGTCTTGTATTGCTGCCCATATGGGAGCTTCTCTGCTCTGTCTCGTATTGCTGCCCATATGAGAGCTTCTCTGCTCTGTCTCGTATTGCTGCCCATATGAGAGCTTCTCTGCTCTGTCTCGTATTGCTGCCCATATGAGAGCTTCAGTATAGAATGTGTGATCAACAAACGGTATGAGAGAAGATATGGATATTTTGGTCTGGGTTAAGATATTGCAACTACTTCCACTCTTAATTTCCCTGTTATTCATGAGTTGATCAGCTATCTGCATAATCGTCAACTCGATTTTGCCAAATATAGGAGATATTCTGTCATTCGTTGAAGGAGGTTATCTAGCAAGCTTAGCAACTTTTGTCATTTAACTTTTGATTGACTGCCATTACAAAGTTAGTATGATTTGACAACGCTATACTCAGGGTGCACGCTGTGCGTCCTGAACACTCTGTGTCGAGAGAGCCTAGTGCTGAATGAGTTGAGGAACATGAACTGCCTGTTTCACAATTCACAACAATGTCTCTAGCGATCAAAGATAGTTACTCTTATCACTATTAAATATCAGATTCACTTTCTCTGAAATATTTACATAGTGGTGCAACCAAGCCTACAAGGTGGTGCAAAGCCCGTCTTATTGGCCTGGCATAGGGACGATATCTTGGTTTTAAATGCTTTAAATGGGCACTTCTATTTTTGCAGTACTTCCCGGGACTCTCTGGATAAATTGGAATTATTCCCGGTATTGAAACTTGGTAGATATTCAGGAAAATATGAATCCTATTAGTGCCTTCCTCTGCTGCAGCCAGGATCCCTTTATGTGAACTGCATGCATCAATACTTTCCTTGAATGAGATGATTCAACCTTCCTTTTAGCACATCACTGCCTATCTCCAGGCTTCCTCTGTGTGTGTGTGTGTGTGTGTGTGTGTGTGTGTGTGTGTGTGTGTGTGTGTGTGTGTGTGTGTGTGTGTGTGTGTGTGTGTGTGTGTGTGTGTGTGTGTGTGTGTGTGTGTGTGTGTGTGTGTGTGTGTCATTATCCGCAATGCGTATCAAATTGACATGGCATCAGAGTAAATACATAGAACATTGATTTACTTTTTCTGGTTCTCCTGTGCTCTGTCCGATTGAACACAGGGCCAATGTATCGACCCATTTAGAAAAGGCACTTTAGAACCATTCTTGTTCCACCAGCTAGCCTTAGAGTTGTGAGCTGTGATAAATGAGAGGTGAGGGTGAGGGGTTGAGGAGGGAGACAGTCCCTGTCCCTGTAAACTCCACCTCTTTAGCAGACCTGTTCTATCAGTTTCCTCCCCCTGGCCTCACCCCTTGATGGTGGCATAATTCATCACAACAGAAACCCCACCATAAAAAGGATAGAGGACTGCTGGGCCCACTCCACCTCACCTCAAGGAGAGCGCTGTTTCACTTGTCCTCCAGAGGTCTGGCAGATTCACCTTCACTGGAGGTCCCTCACTTTCAGTTCAACATTTATCACACAAACAGGTCTTAATAGTTGACCACTGGCATTTTAGCTGTAGTTTGACAAGTTAAAAAAAGTTGTAGTATTGAAAGTAAAGTATAATTTTTCATTAGCCTACATATTTCATCTAAAGTTTATTTTCAAGCTTCCGATCACAGTTTTATATAACTAGATTATAACTAGATCTGTACCTGCGCTGTAAGGTATAGTACCTTTCCCTCAGCTGAGAGTCAACACAATGCACATACACAGGGCATGCAGACACACCTGTTGTGCCAGTACCCCCTACACCTCCCTGGTGAGAGTTTATTTAAAATAGTTGACTTGGTGCTGATGCTTAGCCATCCTTCGTTTTTCCACTCCACCTCACCCTCTCCCTGCCAATGTTGAGTCACAGGGAGTTATTTCCATGACTAGGCAGTTCCACCTCCCTAGACACCTCTTCCTCTCACTGTTAGACAAATACACTGAGTATTACATGGAACTATTAGAAAATACAGAAAGACTGGGTGAGTGAAGGAATTGTTGCAATGCTGAATGAATGTGTGACTAGTTGGTAAGAGAGGTGTGCTAGCAACGCCAGGACTGTGGGTTCAATTCTTGCTGGAATCACTAAAATGTATGAACTCCCTGTACTGTAAATTGCATTAGATAAAAGCTGAATGGCATACATAGAATTCCTTCATTAATGATGGATGGACCTTGAGTTGGAAAAAACATGAAGATTACCAAGTGCACATAAAAATAGAGTTGGTAGAAATAATGTATTTAGGGCTTAATAAACCTGGTGATGAAGAGGAAAGAGTTGATAAACAGTCTGTGTTCTCTTTCACAATGGCTCGATAGTCAGACTTCATTTACCACTGGTATACAAAAATGGTGTTGATTAACCTGTCTCTGTCTCAACACTGTCTCTCCTTCCATCTACTGTATAAAAACATGCACACACCCTTCCTCTAATTCTCTCTCCTTTACCCTTCTAACACACACACCCACTCCCCTATTCTGTTCGATGCGGTGCTGTGTTATCAGGCAGTGCAGCTGTGGCTGGTGAATTAGGGCTGTCTGTGGGACTCAGTTCAGGCTGCAGGCTCTATAATCAGCTCTATTAGGAGGACTGGAACTGCAGCCTGGATACAGCTCTCTCTCTCTCTCTCTCTCTCTCTCTCTCCCTCTCTGTTTCATTCTGTTGAGTGCAAATGAAGAATGGTGTGTGGGGGGGGTGACCTGTTTCCTGCTTTTAGCTTGTAACCCTTGACTCAATCCAATACAGGAAGTGATTGGTGAGTACACAAAAAGCTGTGACATGGATATACAAGAGAATGCATGGATATACAATGACTTTAATTGTTTTATAGGGCCCTAAGGTTTCCCTGACCATGTAACCTGAAAGGAACAACTGTGATCACATGGTGAGGGGAAACTCCTGGCCTCATACATAGGCTCACTAGCTAGTGAACTGAGTTAGCCTTTTCCCTCCTGCAGTATTTAAACCAATCACCACTCACCTCTCTAGTTTACCGTTAGGTACTATTTTAATTTAAAAAATACACACAGCCCACTTAAGGTGCTACTCACTCTGCTATCACCTAGCTACTGACTCTCTCTCTCTGTCTGTGTGTGTGTGTGTGTGTGTGTGTGTGTGTGTGTGTGTGTGGCAAATGATCTATGTCTTGCGTCCTCCCTCCCCTAGCAACCACTCTCTCTCCCTCCCTCTCTCCTTCTTTCTCTCTCAATTCAATTTCAATTTAAGGGCTTTATTGGCATGGGAAACATATGTTAATGTTGCCAAAGCAAGTGAAGTAAATAATAAACAAAAGTGAAATAAACAATCAAAAGAACAGTAAACATTACACTCACAGCAGTTCCAAAAGAATAAAGACATTTCAAATGTCATATTATGTCTATATACAGTGTTGTAATGATGTGCAAATAGTTAAAGTACAAAAGGGAAAATAAATAAGCATAAATATGGGTTGTATTTACAATAGTGTTTGTTCTTCACTGGTTGCCCTTTTTTTGTGGCAACAGATCACACATTTTGCTGCTGTGAAGGTATACTGCCATAGTGGCAAAGTAAATACAATACAGCAAGTAAAACACTGGAATGGTAGATTTGCAATGGAAGAATGTGCAAAGTAGAAATAAAAATAATGGGGTGCAAAGGAGCAAAATAAATAAATTAATTAAATACAGTAGGGAAAGAGGTAGTTGTTTGGGCTAAAATATAGGTGGGCTATGTACAGGTGCAGTAATCTGTGAGCTGCTCTGACAGTTGGTGCTTAAAGCTAGTGAGGGAGATAAGTGTTTCCAGTTTCAGAGATTTTTGAGTGTAGTCTGGCCCAGGAGAGGGAAGGAGAACGGAAAGGCTCTGGAGCAACGAACCGCCCTTGCTGTCTCTGCCTGGCCGGTTCCCATCTTTCCACTGGGATTCTCTGCCTCTAACCCTATTACAGGGGCTGAGTCACTGGCTTACTGGGGCTCTTTCATACCGTCCCTGGGAGGGGTGCGTCACTTGAGTGGGTTGAGTCACTGATGTGATCTTCCTGTCTGGGTTGGCGCCCCCCCCCCTTGGGTTGTGCCGTGGCGGAGATCTTTGTGGGCTATACTCGGCCTTGTCTCAGGATGGTAAGTTGGTGGTTGAAGCTATCCCTCTAGTGGTGTGGGGGCTGTGCTTTGGCAAAGTGGGTGGGGTTATATCCTTCCTGTTTGATCCTGTCCGGGGGTGTCCTCGGATGGGGCCACAGTGTCTCCTGACCCCTCCTGTCTCAGCCTCCAGTATTTATGCTGCAGTAGTTTATGTGTCGGGGGGCTAGGGTCAGTTAGTTATATCTGGAGTACTTCTCCTGTCCTATTCGGTGTCCTGTGTGAATTTAAGTGGGCTCTCTCTAATTCTCTCTTTCTTTCTTTCTCTCTCTCGGGGGACCTGAGCCCTAGGACCATGCCTCAGGACTACCTGACATGATGACTCCTTGCTGTCCCCAGTCCACCTGGCCGTGCTGCTGCTCCAGTTTCAACTGTTCTGCCTTATTATTATTGGACCATGCTGGTCATTTATGAACATTTAAACATCTTGGCCATGTTCTGTTATAATCTCCACCCGGCACAGCCAGAAGAGGACTGGCCACCCCACATAGCCTGGTTCCTCTCTAGGTTTCTTCCTAGGTCTTGGCCTTTCTAGGGAGTTTTTCCTAACCACCGTGCTTCTACACCTGCATTGCTTGCTGTTTGGGGTTTTAGGCTAGGTTTCTGTACAGCACTTTGAGATATCAGCTGATGTACGAAGGGCTATATAAATAAATTTGATTTGATATTTCACCCAGTAGATATCTAAGTTGATCAAAATTGGTTTTGCTTTCGAATTCTTTGTGGATCTGTGTCATCTGAAGGAAATATGTGTCTGTGCGGGCAGTGTGCACATAGCATGTCTTCTCTTGAGACCCAGGTCTGCCTATGGTGGCCTTTCTCAATAGCAAGGCTATGCTCACTGAGTCTGTACATAGTACATATGTACGGACATAGTCAAAGCTTTGCCAAATAGCTTTCTAGTTTGCTCAGTTTTTTTGTTAATTCTTTCCAATGTGTCAAGTAATTATCTTTTTGTTTTCTCGTGATTTGGTTGGGTCTAATTGTGTTGCTGTTCTGGAGCTCTGTGGGGTTTGTTTGTGTTTGTGAACAGAGCCCCAGGACCAGCTTGCTTAGGGGACTATTCTCCAGGTTCATCTCTCTGTAAGTGATTGCTTTGTTATGGAAGGTCTGGGAATCACTTCCTTTTAGGTGGATGTAGAATTGAACGGCTCTTTTCTGGATTTTGATAACTGGCATGTATCGGCCAAAATCTGGTCTGCATGCATTATTTGGTGCATGTAAATAATGCATGTCACTTGCCCACCACACCCCAGTCACACCCACCACACCCAAGTCATACCCACAATGCTCAAGGGGGCTTGACTTCACACAATCATTTTCCACACAGCTTACCACCATCAACCCCCGATCTCAGCCACCTGCTACCACACACACACACACAAGCAAAATAGCTCTTTACTTGAGTTTGTGTCCATCACAGGCTCATCAGTGCTACAGTAACTACATGTACATTTACATGTAAGTCAATTAGCAGACCCCTCACAGTAGTGAGTGCATACATTTTCTTACTTTTTTTACTGATAGAGTGTGAGGGGAGGACTCCACCACCACAGCAAATTACTATAGCACTGGAGTAGCCTGGGGACAACTCAGCTTGAGTTTCTAAACACACACACACATACACACCCCAGAGACAGAGACAGAGAGCGAGAGATAGCCTACCTGACAGAACAATAAAAACAGACATTCATTTTTGTCTTCCAATTAGCAGAATGTAGCAGATGGTGTTGTGTGTATTCAACAATATTTGTCACAGCTGCCAGCCACACAGGGAGTGAAAACAGTGTTTCTCCAGGTCTAGGAATCATTATGGTCTGCATCTCACGCTGAGAAGACCTCTGTTTAACCTTTCTGTTACCTAGTAACAGTACATCAAAACACAACCACATACTTGTACAGACACACACAGCTGTATCACCCAAAGCATCTGTCTAATTTAGCTCTGATCTCAAGGCTGGGAGGAATTCCTCCTCCAGGAGGATGAATACATGTGAAATATGTCTTGTGAATAAAATCCTACTTGTACAGTGAGCTTCGTTCTTGATGATTTGGAGGTTTGATATGGAAATAGAAAATGCTTTCATTGGATGTAAAAGCTTACAATCTGGTGGAATATCTCAAAGAGTTGAGTTGGCTATCAACATTAGTTGGATTACATCCACAAAAGCATACATTTGGTGGAAGCAGAGTAATCCAGGCCTGTAGTAGGATGCTGTTCAGTGTTTGTATAAATGTTGTAGCATTTGAAACATTTTACAAGGCCTATTGTCTACTTGTAGCATCCTTTTTTTTTACCTTCCTGTTCCTAAATAAATATCCTTTATTTTGGAAGACTCTGTCAGTCCATTTTAAGTGCACACAGCCAGGCCAGCATTGTCACAAGTAAGATAAATACATACAGATGTAGAATCTTAATTTGATCACACTGTTGCAGGAGAATTTTCCTGCAATGCAGGACATTTAAAACTTGGTAGTGTATTTGAGGTTTAAAAAGTCTTCTGAAGTTTGTAATTTCCAATTTGATACATTTACAAGCCCTACAAAAATGTCCATTAATTATAATCCAAATAATAATTCACATTTAATAATACTAATTTTCCTGCTATAGCAAACTGGCTCAAATTATGATCCTACATCTGTACAAGACACATTTAATCTCCCATTGTCCTGGCTGTACAGAGTGATCAATGAACAAACAGAACCATACAACAATCAGTCAGCTCCATGGAGAGATTTACTGTTACTGTAACTGTCCTGGGAGCCCCGCCTAAAGGGATGTTGTGGGCAGAATATGTTTTGTGACTAGAGGGAGTACAGCTATGACTGGAAGTGACTTTCCATACCAGGATAGGAGTGTGTTATAGGTGACCCTAACCATTTTCCTAACCTAAGTCTCCTAACCTGCCACATTAATTATCCTAACCTGCTGCATCAATTCTTCTAACCAGCTTTGGAAAAGTAACTTCCGGTCGTAGCTGTACTCCCTCTAGTCAGAACCCGGAATGTGTCCCTTAGCTCTGTGCTATGAGGCTGTCTTTAAAGGGATGGTGCTCAATGGTGGACCTAATTGAGGCCTGAGAAGCAGGGGAATAACTACCACAGCACATCACACTCACTTTCTTCACCACACACTCATCTCCTAATTTCTATCACACTGCCAACAAGTTATCAATGGGAGAAGGTATTTCAATACAGTTCTATTGTATTGTGGAAAGAAAGTGTACCCAAAAGCTTAATGAGAGATGGGAATGTATTTTGAAAGCCTGTTTGTATGTCCCGAAAATAAATTCTCAGATCAATGCAGACACAGAGTTCGCCTTTATATTTTTCTGGATAGTCACTCATTGGAGTGTCCTGGGGTAAGGAATGTGTTTAGTTTTTTTCTATTGTATTGTACTTGTATAATAAACAGCATAACTTGTCATTTACGTGAACAAGTGTAAATAAAAGGTGGCTTAACTAGTATCTTGATGTTGTTTCTAACTGTAGTACTGGAAAATAATTAAATCAGCCAAGTCTGAATGAACATTGAAGATCTGAGACCCACTCCCATTTGTATACCACCCCACAGATCCATAGACAATGTAATCTCAATTGCCCTCACCCACCTAGATAAGAGGAATACCTATGTGAGAATGATGTTAATTGACTACAGCTCAGCTCAGTGTTGAACACTATTGTCCCCTCCAAGCTAGTCAATAAACTTAGGACCCTGGGACTGAACACCTTGCTCTGAAACTGCATGCTGGACTTTCTGACGGGCTGACCCCAGGTGGTGAGGGTAGGCAACATCACCTCCGCCACCCTGACCCTCAACACAGGTGCCCCACAGGGGAGTGTGCTTAGTCCTCTCCTGTACTCCCTGTTTACCCATGACTGCATGGTGATGATGGTTTTGGAGTCGTGCATCAAGTTTGCTAACGACACAAGGGTGGTAGGCCTGACGTTTAGACAGGCTACAGGGAGGAGGTCAATGACCTGGCAGTGTGGTGCCGGGACAACAACCTCTCCCTCTACATCAGTAAGACCAAGGAGATGACCGTGGACTACAGAAAATGGGGGTGGGGGGGAAGCATGCCCCCATCCACATTGACAGGGCTGCAGTAGAGTGAGTCAAGAGCTTTAAGTTCCTCAGTGTCCAAATCACTAAGAACTTAAAATCCTCCACTCAAATTTGCACAGTCGTGAAGAAGGCGCGACAGTGCATCATACCCCTCAGGAAGTTGAAAAGGTTTGGCATGGGCCCTCAAATCCTCAAAGAGTTAAACTGCTGCACCATTGAGAGCATCTTGACTGGCTGCATCACTTCCTGGTATGGCAACAGCACCACCCTCGATCACATGGTGCTACAGACGGTGGTGCGGACAGCCCAGTAAATCACTGGGGCTGAGCTCCCAGCCACCCAAGCCATAGGCTGTTCTCTCTGCTTACGCATGGCAAGCAGTACCAGTGCATCAAGTGAGTCACCAACTGACTTCAGAACAGCTTGTATCCCGAGCCATAACACAGCTAAATAGCTAACAGAATGACCACAAGGACTTTCTGAGTTGACCCTTGTATTTCTTTTTTTGAACTGTCTCTATTCTATGCACACTCACAGAACTCTACACACTCACGCACACTGACACTCCTACACACACATAAAATCCACACACACATACAATAATCATTTACGCTGCCGCTACTCTTGTTTATCATATATCCTGATGCTTAGTCACCTTATCTCTGCTCTATACATATCTACGTCTATCACTCCACTATCCCTCCCTGCACATTGTAAAAATGGTATTGGAACTGACCCTGTATATAGCTTCTGACTTGCTTGTGTTCTTATTATTTCTTATTTTTATTTCTCATGTGTTTTTGTTATACCGTAAGTTATTTTTAGTGCTACACTGATATTGATTACTGCATTGTTGGGTTTGAAGCTTGCAAGAAAGGCATTTCAATGTACTTGTGCACGTGACATTAACACTTAAACTTGAAGTGCTCTATCTCAGAGCAATAATGAATGACCACAGCAGACCCACTGTGCAAAGACGTCAGTGCAACGTCTAGTTTTGATTTTCATTTGATTTAGTTGTCAACTAACGTGAATTCACCATGTCATTGGATTTAGATTAAAAGTTGGGTGAAAAAAATACTAAATTCCCTAACGTTGATTACTTTTTTCAAATCCAATCAGTTTTCATGTTGATTCAACATCCTTTTTTGGTTGAAATGACATGGAAACAATGTTGATTCAACCAGTTTGTGCCTAAGGCAATAACCATTAACACTAACCAGGGACCAATGACTCAGCTGACCAAGGCAATAACCATTAACACTAACCAGGGACCAATGACTCAGCTGACCAAGGCAATAACCATTAACACTAACCAGGGACCAACGACTCAGCTGACCAAGGCAATAACCATTAACACTAACCAGGGACCAATGACTCAACCATTAACACTAACCTGACTCAGCTGATCAAGGCAATAACCATTAACACTAACCAGGGACCAATGACTCAGCTGACCAAGGCAATAACCATTAACACTAACCAGGGACCAACGACTCAGCTGATCAAGGCAATAACCATTAACACTGACCAGGGACCAATGACTCAGCTGACCAAGGCAATAACCATTAACACTGACCAGGGATAACTCAGCTGACCAAGGCAATAACCATTAACCAGGGACCAATGACTCAGCTGACCAAGGCAATAACCATTAACACTGACCAGGGACCAATGACTCAGCTGACCAAGGCAATAACCATTAACACTGACCAACCAATGACTCAGCTGACCAAGGCAATAACCATTAACACTGACCAGGACCTGACTCAAGGCAATAACCATTAACACTAACCAGGGACCAATGACTCAGCTGACCAAGGCAATAACCATTAACACTGACCCGACTCAGCTGATCAAAGCAATAACCATTAACACTGACCAGGGACCAATGACTCAGCTGACCAAGGCAATAACCATTAACACTGACCAGGGACCAATGACTCAGCTGACCAAGGCAATAACCATTAACACTAACCAGGGACCAACGACTCAGCTGATGACCAGGGACCAAGGACCAAGGCAATAACCATTAACACTGACCAGGGACCAATGACTCAGCTGACCAAGGCAATAACCATTAACACTAACCAGGGACCAACGACTCAGCTGATCAAGGCAATAACCATTAACAACAGGGACCAATGACTCAGCTGACCAAGGCAATAACCATTAACACTAACCAGGGACCAATGACTCAGCTGACCAAGGCAATAACCATTAACACTGACCAGGGGACCAGCTGATGTAACCATTCAGCAGACCAAGGACCAATGACTCAGCTGACCAAGGCAATAACCATTAACACTAACCAGGGACCAACGACTCAGCTGATCAAAGCAATAACCATTAACACCAGGGACCAATGACTCAGCTGACCAAGGCAATAACCATTAACACTGACCAGGGACCAATGACTCAGCTGACCAAGGCAATAACCATTAACACTAACCAGGGACCAACGACTCAGCTGATCAAGGCAATAACCATTAACACTGACCAGGGACCAATGACTCAGCTGACCAAGGCAATAACCATTAACACTGACCAGGGACCAATGACTCAGCTGACCAAGGCAATAACCATTAACACTGACCAGGGACCAATGACTCAGCTGATCAAGGCAATAACCATTAACACTAACCAGGGACCAACGACTCAGCTGATCAAGGCAATAACCATTAACACTAACCAGGGACCAGCGACTCAGCTGATCAAGGCAATAACCATTAACACTAACCAGGGACCAATGACTCAGCTGATCAGGGAAGGACTCAGCTGATCAAGGCAATAACCATTAACACTAACCAGGGACCAACGAGCTGATCAAGGCAGCTGATCAAGGCAATAACCATTAACACTAACCAGGGACCAATGACTCAGCTGATCAAGGCAATAACCATTAACACTGACTCAGCTGACCAAGGCAATAACCATTAACACTAACCAGACTCAGGACAATAACCATTAACACTAACCAGGGACTCAGCTGATCAAGGCAATAACCATTAACACTGACCAGGGACCAATGACTCAGCTGATCAAGGCAATAACCATTAACACTAACCAGGGACCAATGACTCAGCTGACCAAGGCAATAACCATTAACACTGACCAGGGACCAATGACTCAGCTGACCAAGGCAATAATCACTCAGCTGCAATAACCATTAACACTGACCAGGGACCAACGACTCAGCTGATCAAGGCAATTAACACTAACTAACCAGGGACCAGACTCAGGATCCAACCATTAACACTAACCAGGGACCAACGACTCAGCTGATCAAGCAATAACCATTAACCATTAACACTGACCAGGGACCAACGACTCAGCTGACCAAGGCAATAACCATTAACACTGACCAGAGACCAATGACTCAGCTGACCAAGGCAATAACCATTAACACTGAGCAGGGACCAATGAGTCAGCTGATCCACAGACATGCAAACAGTAGACACTGGCCATGTTTGAATACCCATACTTGCCTCCTAAATAGTAGGCCGTTTGAGTCTGGAGAAAAAATGTAGTTTAATAGTAAGCGACATTTAGAAAAAAATCAAGAATACTTTAAATGCCGGATGTCATACTAATTTCAGCTTTGACAACAGCTGATCAATTAGATATGGGGATGCGCTACCAAAATCAACAAATAGCAGGAAACAACGCAATCACGCATGACGCACTCTCAGTATGGGATTATTATTTTCTTTATAGTATGGGAATTTTAAAAAATCGAGTACAGTTTAAATGCCAGGATGTTATACTCACTTCAGCTCTTCATCTAGTAGAATTCGTAACACACTTTTCCACAATGCATTGGAAGAGGTGGGCTGTGAGTAATAGGCCCGAGTTCTCTTCAAACCTAACAACAAAACTAGGCTAGTTAATTGTGAAGATGCCAAAGAGTGAACTTTCTGTGGTGGTGTTCAAATGTAGGCTAAGTAGTTATTGTTCTCCTCAATATGATCAGAGTATTGCATCATAGGCTACTGATGTCATGTCAATCAGGCCTTTTGATTTGAACACATAGATTGTTTTAGTTTTGTAGGCTAGGCTACCTAATTTAATTATTTTATTCATGGATCAAGCCTTAGCAGTCATTCTGATCTTGTTTCCAATGATCAGTGCTGTAGTTTATTGTGTTGCTGTCCTGTAGTTCTGAATTTGCGATACACCCACAAAGTCCATGTTTTTCTGTGCAATAGCCTTTTGATTTGATTTATATGTTACAGAGCTTTGGTTTCACTAATAATGGAAATGGAACCAATGATCTGTTTCTGTCTTAAGTCCTTTTTAAATAGGATAGATGGGCTATTTGGGCTACGCTATAGGTCGAATGTGATAGTCTGCCTATAACCAGCCTGAGTAGGCCTATAACTCCAATGAACTATTATCAGGCTGGTTGAAGTGATACATGTTGAATTCGGAAAAATCCATCCGCACTCGGCCCCGCTCCGCCTACTTAGCCAGTCACGAGCTGCTACTGTGTTGCGGTCGTGGCATACTGCATACTTTTAACTAAACAAGCCTCTGTTTCATGCAGCGTGCCAGAGCAGTTCTTTTGTCGGGAGAAAATGTCAAATTCATATATGTTAATTACATGCAAATAAAGGTTGCTTCGCTACCACACCAACAACGGAAGCACAATCATGGCCTCGGATTCGCGGGTGGTCACGTTAGAACAGACCCAGGGTCTGTTTCTGTGGCGGCAGGAAGGCTCATGTTTAATGTAGTTTTTAGTGCTCTTTAAAACCAGAAAATTACGGTAAAAACACGACTTCTCCACACAAAGGCTGAAACATTCATAACCGATGGGCACTACATCAACATGCAAATTGTTTTGCCATCCTGAGAGAAACTGGAAGGTCTACGTTGCACAGTAATCCTAATATCACTTACAGATCTCATGGTTTATTTTAGGGATGAGGAGACTCTTTATGATTCCTTAGTAAAAGGGAGTTATGAAATGTGAAGGCACGTTACATTAGTTATCACATAAAACCAATCATATTCACTGTTTTAAACATGAACTTCCGTGCTGCACAGTTGTGTGAATCATCTGTCTTTTTAGTGCAATAAACTGTGTGGTTTCTTTAACACAAGAGGATGCTGTTATGCCTGAATTCGACCCAAAACCAACGAGGAAGGCTGAATTCTTGCGAGCGGTTGTATGAAACCAATCGGTACGTCAAGAAAAGCTCTCAACTGTGCCGGCCCACTCTTCATTTCTATTCAGTTCGACTCGCCATAAGTTTGGCGTCTGAACTGTGTGTAAGTCAGGGTCACGGTTATAGGCCCAATAACCTCTCCTCCTACAGGCTACTTCTCTTTAAGTAGTCCACCACTCTCTCTCTTCCTCCCTCACTTTCCTAGAGTCCCCCTCTCCCTTTTCTACTTTCTCCACACTCTCTCCTTCCTCCTTTCAACTCAATTTCCACTTTTCCTTCTCCCTCTCTTTACTTAAGCCCCCCTCTCCCTCTTCTCCTTTTCTCCACTCTCTCCTCCTTTCTCACTCCCCCTCCCTCTCATTCTCCTCTCCTCTTCTCCATTCTCCCTCCAGCAGCACACTGACCTGACAGCAGTGCTACAGATCCTGACTCTGACAACTGGGCCTGTCACTTCCAGACGAGGCCCAGTGTGTGAGGGGGGCAGGGCCAGCAGGCCACAGAGGCTGCTGTTCCTCCTCCACATGGCTCATAGTGTAACTGTAACCACTCAGCCCCAGGCCTGGCCCCAGACACCTGCACTGCTACTACACTACAGTCTAACACACTGCTGTACACTACAACTGACCTGACTCAGGAAGAATAGAGAAGGAGTTAGTTCCATAGGACACTAGGGATGGGAGAGGCTGATATCTAAGCCGTGAAAGAGAAGATGAGAGAGGGATTGGACAGATGGGGATAGAGAAAGAGGGATGACTGAGGTGAAGGGGTGGGGAGGTAAAGATGAGAGAAAAAGTGGTCTCAGTCAGGTTAAAAAGAGAGAGAGAGCAGAGAAAGGGGAGAGGAGAGGATGCGATGCATTCACTAGCTTTGTTCAATGCCACTCATTTATTTGTGTCTCTCTATTTCTCTTTCTCTCTTTACCTTCCTCTTCCCTCCATCAGAACACTGTGGCCTTGGTGGGTTGTGTAGGTGAGAGAATGCAACAATGCAAATAGAGCTCATACAGGGAGGGAAGGGTGTTGTATAATTAATTACATGTGCATCATTCAGCTTCTACTGTGACTTCCTTTGATTGAGGAGACACTATATTACTAGCTGTGTGGGAGTGTGTGCGTGCATGTGAGTTACCAGTGAGAAGAGATATCACTCGTGTTGTATAATTAATTACATGTGCATCATTCAGCTTCTACTGTGACTTCCTTTGATTGAGGAGGCACTATATTATAGCTATGTGGGAGTGTGTGCGTGCACGTGAGTTACCAGTGAGAAGAGATATCACTTATCACTTATCACGCATGTGTTTCACCACAACTTATTTTATTTACAGCCTCTGTCACTGAAAGAACAATGCTGCCAGTGCTAACAAACAGATCATAACATAAACATTACAGTGGCTAGTTTTTCCCTCTCAAAGCAATCACTTACAGGTACATATTGGTCTGTCCAAACACAGGGATAAGATCAGAGCCTAATTAAAACTGTGAGATAAGCTGGACAGAACAACATTAATAAAGGGAGTTTGTCATCATGAAGGGGAGTTAAGGGATTAAGGGTTATCACCATGGAAACGTCCTAATTGAACCATAACTGAGTTATTATCTACAACAAGGTAGTTTGTGAATGTACCCTTGTGGCTTGTCACTGCCAGGTGTCCCTTATTGGAAATGAAAGGCATTGCCTAGAGTATAAAAGTTTGGCCTTCCTGTTCAGTCAGGGGATCCCTTACTCTGGTAAAGACGGACATGCCTTGGGAGGACGGGAGTGATGACAATGACGTAACCAAATTGAAGATGCGTAATTGTAAGAATGTGTCTACCGCGAGTGTGCCGGTCTCCATTGGTCCACAGTCCTTCTCTCATTGCATGCCTTAGGTTTGGGATTATTTTGTTTGCCAGAATCTAGGTTCCATGTTGTATGCTACACTAATTAGTGAAAATGACTGCGCTAAACTGGAACTCTAAACTCTAACACTGTGCTGTCAGCAGATATTGTGTGAAGCACAAAGATGTTAAAGATGTTCTTGCAGTCCAAGAGTCTATTGAGAATTTCTTGTGGCAAACAAATATTATGTCTTAATAGTTATTCTCTTGTTCTGTCCTTGATTTTAAGAAACATTTGAGCTGTAGCTCTGAGGATTTCACCTCACAACACAACATGGTGTACTGTACTATGGCTACATTAATAAGGCCTATCCATGTTACATACTTTTATTAATACTCAAGACTTGGCTTGAAATGGGCCAATGCCATTATAGTAATTCAGTAAGATTTTAGAAAAACGTGGCAGTGAAATCGCTGTCCTTTAACAACATTGTCAAATATTTAGGGCTGGTCTGTTTTTGGCATTATCAGTCCTAGATTCCCTACTGTATGACACAGTACATGTGGTGACTCATCAGAACAAACAAAACTATTGAGGCATTATAGGCTCTTTCACGCATGGCGATATCATAGCCAGATATTTCCTAGTTCTGTGCTAACTGGATTCGAGCTAATAGAGTAATGAAATAAAGCATTAACTTTATCACAAGATGATATACAGACAGTGGTAATGGATTCACTGGGAGGCTAGAGATCTGTAATGTCTGGGTCCAGATGTCTCTGTATGCCTCCCTCCCTTTCCAGTGCTATGCAGTGAAGCCATCAAATTATATTACCATTGTCTTCCCTTGACACCAGTCATTAGGTCTGCCCATGCTCAGTCCAGTCTAGATCCTCCCCAATCACTTTAACCTCAATACTTAGGCTACAATCGGGCTTAATCTAATATGAGACTTTTGGCTCTCTATCAGATCTGTGTATCAGAGCCTATGTATTTGAAGGACACTTACTGTCCAAATAAAGCCCATTTGAACCATTTCAAGCACCACCAGACTACAGGCTAGTCCAGTTGATAATCTTTGATTAGCTGTTCTGGCACTGGAATGGAATTTCAGAATTTTCTCCTATAATAAATAAAAAAACACTTGAGTCTCCATACATCCCCCAGCAGTCAGCCAACCAATGACGACATAGGAGACTGTCATCCAGGTACTTTGCATAAATATTCCTAACACTATCCTATTTTAAGCCCTGGTAAGGTACTTTGTACACTTATTTCATTCATCACCCAGAGATGCTTCAGGGTACATTCATGAGCAGTCGCTGTATGTTGAACTGCCTGTATTGTCGGTTGACCATGGGTAAAATCAATCAAGTATTGAAAGCTGACGCTAATTATATTTTCTCTTTATCTTCTTAGAAACTATATCTAGCTCTATGGTCCCACCCTAATTAACACAATGGTGAAACTAAAGCTTAATTCGGAGCTCGGTTTCCTTCAACCGCCACGGATTACACATAGGATGGCGTCAAGGTCATTTGAGGGTAATTGAGAATGTATTCCGGGAATGAGTAGAATATTATTAACACTTTAGCTACACTGAACATGTTAGTTGTGTGTTGTAGGCTATCATTGAGGGTGAATGGTTGATGTTGTCTGATGCGGTTACTAAAAGGATAAGTAGACCGAATGCTTCAATTGTTTTGGACAACCCATAGCCTAGGCTGCTGTAGGCTTCATAATCGATACATTGATAAAACTCAATTTTCAAACAGTTTTAATAAGTGTCCGTTTTATATAGCTAACCAATGAACAAACATAGATGTACACTAAGCCTCTATCCTTGTTTACACTTGCCTGCCTTGCCATGCCTACCTCGCGAGTGATTGCATGCATCTCCAACATTTTCCTTATTTCTGGCGATTCCAGACACATTTTAAAACATGTTTGATGTTAAAGAAATGTAACTCGTGAAAGATGGGTCCACACTAGGCAGTGCATTGCAATGTGATATGTCCATTGGGAATTGTGTCATTGCACGTGCCAGCAGTTTCCGAATAATAAAAACACTTCGTGTGCACTAACACTGCTCCATCCTCACAGGATTGTAGCCTACTACAAAAATGCGTTCCTGTTTTCACTTGAAGAGCGGCAAATTCATCTAAACCTCAATCCGTTCACATTGAGATGTAATTAATAATTATGTTAATCTTCGTAACAAACTGGATGAATCTGCCCGATAGGCAAACATGGCTATTGATCTTCCCACATTTGGTAGGATAAAAGCGCGTCCAGAAGCGTTCATTTTTCCTCTCCAGATAAAACCGTTATAACGGCATCGGTAACGTTCAGTTAACATTGTTATTTTAGGCTGATGTATAGATCTACGCTACTTTTATTCACTTGACTGTGCCATATTTTGATATTACATTTTTCAATAAATAAAGAAGTGCACAAAGAAAGATGACAATACCTGGTAGCTCAAAATGCTCTCAGGGTCGTTGACTTCTGCGGGCATGATAGTAGGGTCCGTGTATCGTCCTTTCAGTTGACGGGTGAGCTACTATACACGGAGTCAGAAGCTGAAGCTGATAGCCAAGACGGCTACAAGAGACTCGCGGTGTTTTCAGTCAATTATTTGACAGATATTCATTGGTGACATTCCTTCCCAATTCTGACAGACATGGTGTGGGAAAACATGTTCCCAGTTGAGAGAGAATCGTAGAAACGCTGCAAATTCCACCTGTTCTGTTATTAGCGTTTTGACGTCCTGATGCGCGCGCTCCTCATGCTTTCCTCTTTGATCCCGGGCAAGGTTAGCGGTGGATGGAGCATCACTGCTTGTTCAGCCAATTATGAGAAGGCAGCAGAAAGACTGCGACGCATTGCTGTTGCCACCGAACTGATGTCAAGATAAAGTCCCGTTTCAAGTTGCACATTCAGGGGGTAACAAAGTAGCCTATGTATCCATAATACTGGAGCAGATTGTTACAAAGTATACGGATTCATTTTCAGATGTTTTACATTATCATTTGAACTTGCAATGTATGGGCCTATGACGACAGCAATCATGGCATAGACCAGGGATGGACAACTGGCGGCTACGGGCCTGCGACTGCGGCTCCCCCTTTGAAGGCCCTCAGAACAATTTGGTTGTGTATCAGAAATGTTTTCTCTTATGTCAGTCACTGATTAGTCAGTAGCCCATGTCAGCTAAACATTTTCCGATTTCTAAGTTAGTTTCGCGGCCAGCTATCTAAAAGTATCATGGTCGAATTACCCGCTGGGGGGGACACACATTGCATTTTATTTGTCAGTCTCACACAGATATCATATTAAAAACTGCACACATTTCTTTCCACCCTATGGCAAACATTGCATTTTATTAGTCAGTCTCACACAGATATCATATTAAAAACTGCACACATTTCTTTCCACCCTATGGCAAATTGTAGAATCGCAGGAAATTGGATGTAAAACAGCACATTTTCAACGCTGCCCCATGACAAAATGAGTAGCATTGCACGAAATTTGTAATAGATTGCAACATTTTCTCTACACCAGATGGAACAATTTGTTGAATTGTACAATTTCTTTTAAAACGTCCTCTCTGCTGTCAAGATGGTGACCACTAAAATGTTTCGCACACAATGTGGGGAGTTGGATGAGTTCAGATCATCATGATGGCCATTCCTGACTATAGCCTATATGATATTGACATATACAGTACCAGTCAAAATGTTGGACACACCTAGTCATTCCAGGGTTTTTCTTTATTTTTACTATTTTCTACATTTTAGAATAATAGTGAAGACATCAACACTATTAAATAGCACATATTTAAACAAAGGAGATGATCGTGGACTTCAAGAAACAGCAGAAGGAGCACCCCCTATCCACATCTACGGGACAGTAGTGGAGAAGGTGGAAGGCTTTAAGTTCATTGCCGTACACATCATGGACGAACTGAAATTGTCCACCCACATGGTGAAGGAGGCTGAAGAAATTTGGCTTGTCACCTAAAACACACACAAATTTTTACAGATGCACAATCAAAAGTATCCTGTCGGGCTGTATCACCGCCTGGTACGGCAAATGCTCCACCCACAACCGTAAGGCTCTCTAGAGGGTAGTGAGGTCTGCACAACGCATCACCGGGGGCAAACTACCTGCCCTCCAGGACACCTACACCACTTGATGTCACAGGAAGCCCAAAACGGTTATCAAGGACAACAACCACCCGAGCCACTGTCTTCACCCCGCTATCATCCACAAATTGGATGTAATAAATGTATCACTAGTCACTTTAAACAATGCCACTTTATATAATGTTTACATACCCTACATTACTTATCTCATATACTGTACTCTATACCTTCTACTGCATCTTGCCTATGCCGTTCCGCCATCGCTCATCCATATATTTATATGTACATATTCTTATTCATTCCTTTACACTTGTGTGTATAAGGTAGCTGTTGTGAAATTGTTAGATTACTTGTTAGATATTACTGCATGGTCGGAACTAGAAGCACAAGCATTTCGCTACACTCGTATTAACATCTGCTAACCATGTGTATGTGACCAATAAAATTTGATTTCATTTGATTATGGAATCACGTAGTAACCAAAAAAGTTTTAAACAAATCAAAATATAGTTTATATTTGAGATTCTTCAAAGTAGCCACCCTTTGCCTTGATGATATATTTGCACATTCTTGTCATTCTCTCAACCAGCTCCATGAGGTAGTCACCTGGAATGCATTTCAATTAACAGGTGTGCCTTGTTAAAAGTTAATTGTGGATTTTTTTCCCTTCAGAATGCGTTTGAGTGAATCAGTTGTGTTGTGACAAGGTAGGGGTGGTATACAGAAGATATCCCTATTTGGTAAAAGACCAAGTCCATATTATAGCAAGAACAGCTCAAATAAGCAAAGAGAAAATACATTCCATCATTACTTTAAGACATGAAGGTCAGTCAATCCGGAAAAACTTTGAAAATGTCTCCAAGTGCAGTCGCAAAAACCATCAAGCGCTGTGATGAAACTGGTTCTCATGAGTACCGCCAAAGGAAAGGAAGACCCAGAGTTACCTCTGCTGCAGAGGATATGTTCATTAGAGTTACTAGCCTCAGAAATTGCAGCCCAAATAAATGCTTCACAGAGTTCAAGTAACAGACACATCTCAACATCAACTGTTCAGAGGAGACTGCGTGATTCAGGCCTTCATGGTCAAATTGCTGCAAAGAAACCACTACTAAAGGACACCAATAATAAGAAGAGACTGGCTTGGGCCAAGAAACATGAGCAATGGACATTAGACCGGTGGAAATCTGTCCTTTGGTCTGATTAGTCCAAATCAGAGATTTTTGGTTCCAACCATTGTGTCTTTGTGAGACGCAGAGTAGGTGAAAGGATGATCTCCGCATGTGTGGTTCTCATCATGAAGCATGGAGGAGGAGGTGTGATGGTGTGGGGGTGCATTGCTGGTGACACTGTCAGTGATGTATTTAGAATTCAAGACACACTTAACCAGCATGGCTACCACAGCATTCTGCAGTGAGGTGTCATCCCATCTGGTTTGCGCTAAGTGGGACTATCATTTGTTTTTCAACATGACAATGACCCAACACACCTCCGGGCTGTGTAAGGGCTATTTGACCAAGAAGGAGCGTGATAGCGTGCTGCATCAGATGACCTGGCCTCCACAATCCCCTGACCACAACCCAACTGCGAGGATTTGGGATGAGTTGGATATGTGGGAACTCCTTCAAGACTGTTGGAAAAGCATTCCAGTTGAAGTTGATTGAGAGAATGCCAAGAGTGTGCAAAGCTGTCATCAAAGCAAAGGGTGGCTATTTGAAGAATCTTTGTTTAACACTTTTTTGGTTACTACATGAGTCCATATGTGTTATTTCATAGTTCTGATGTCTTCACTATTATTCTACAATGTAGGAAATAGTTTTTTTTAAATAAATAAAAAACATTGAATGAGTAGGTGTTCTAAAACTTTTGACCGGTAGTGTATTTCAAATTCATGTAACAGAAATAGTGTCTTTCTACCTGTGATAGCTCAATGTAATAGTTTCCATTAAACCACAAATTTAGGATCAGATGATCAGATGATCTTAACCCCAACCTTAACGTTAACCATTGTAGGTATGTGTATCTGATCCTGTACCAGTGGTTAGCAGGAACTTCCACCCAATTCTCCCTATGGACCCTTGTCCTTCTGCAAGCACCTCTCCACCCCCAATTCACAGTCAACGATACTGTATAGTGCACGTTCATTAGGAATGTCTAATTCCGAAAGATGATAGTTTGCATTATTCATTCTCTCCCTCGCACTCCACATTTTTAGAAGACCTCCGGAGGACAGCATGCACTAGACTGCTCCAGTACATAGTGGAAAGGAGTGACGGAGAGGGAAGAGCGGGAGGAGATGGAAGAGCAGAGGAAGAAAAGGTGGAAAAGTATTCATCACAATTCAACAGTATCAGAGGTTCAGAGGTATATACTGAACACACAAACACTTAATAAACTGCAATAAATTGTGCCATTCTCGAGATGGAGAGACAGCCTGGTGCGTGGAGCTGCCACAGGAGGCGTGGTGCATGGAGGAGGCACCGTATGGACCGCACCATGGAGGCGCACTGGAGGTCTTGAGCACCGAGCCTGCACAACCTGTCCTGGCTGGATACTCGCCGCAGCCCGGCAAGTACGGCAGGGTGGAACAGACCGCACTGGGCTGTGCTGGTGAACCGGGGACACCGTGCGTAGGGCTGGTGCCATATAACCCAGGCAGAGGAGACGCAATGGAGACCAGATGCGCTGAGCAGGCTTCATTGATCCTGGCTCAATGCCCACTCTAGCCCTGCCGATACGAGGAGCTGCGATGTAGCGCACCGGGCTATGCCTGCGCACTGGGGACAGGTGCCTGCCCGGTCCACCTCTCGCCACGGTAAGCACAGGGAGTTGGCTCAGGTCTCCTACCTGACTTAGCCACACTCCCTGTGTGCCCCCCAACAAGTTTTTTGGGCTGCCTCTCGTCCCTGTTGCGCTTCCGTGCTAACTCCTCATAACACTTCCGCTCGGCTTTAGCTGCCTCCTGCTCCTCCCTGGGGCGGCGATATTCCCCAGCCTGTGCCCAGGGTCCCTTAATGTCCAAAATATCCTCCCATGTCCAGGAGTCCAGAACCCTCTGCTCCTGGTTACCACACAGCTTGGTCCAGTTGTGGTGGGTAGTTCTGTAACAGCTGTTGGAAGGAGGGGACCAAGGTGCAGCGTGGTATGTGTCCTTATTTATTAAATGAACACTGAAATAACAAAAAGAACAAAGAGAACAAAGAGAATGAAGAGAACTACCGAAACAGTTCTGGCTGGTGCAGACACACAACAGAAAACAACTACCCACAACTCAAGGGCGAAACCAGGCTGTCTAAGTATGGTTCTCAATCAGAGACAACGATTGACAGCTGCCTCTGATTGGGAACCATACCAGGCGAAACACATAGAAATACAAACAGAACAAAACATAGAATACCCACCCACATCACACCCTGACCAAACTAAAAATAGAAACATATAAAGCAATATACGGTCAGGGTGTGACAACTTGCTTATTCACATGTTCCACATCAGTCTTCCTTAGCAAATCTACAGGCAGTTTGGAGAGGAACTGTGCAAAAATATGAGTAGTTAATTCTGTCCTTCTCTCTCTTTCTCGGCCTCCCTCCCTCCCTCCATCAGTTCGGACCACCTGTGCAACAACTCCATCCAGAAGCACTTCCAGCTGTCTCAATGGCGCCACCCGGAGGTGCCCGATGACAACATGCGGTCATGCTCCCAGTTCCGGGCCTTCCTGCGTGCCCAGGGCCAGAGTTCAGCATGGGGGGTGCTGGTGGTGCCCGGGACGCAGCGGGCGGTGGTACAGGACCTGGTTGAGGGGCGCAGGGGCAGCTTTGAGCTCTATGGAGCAGACTTCATGCTGGGTCGGGACCTAAGTCACTGGCTACTGGAGATCAATGCCAGCCCCACCATGACTCCCTCCTTGGCCATCACTGCCCACCTCTGCCCTGCTGTGCAGCTGGACAACCTCAGGGTGGTGCTGGACTGACGGGTGCAACCTGGTGCCTATACAGGGGGCTTTCAGCACATATACAAGCAGGTAAAGACAGGGATATACGCTGAGTGTACAAAACATTAAGGACACTTGCTCTTTCCATGACATAGACTGACCAGGTGAATCCAAGTGAAAACTATGATCCCTTATTGATTTAAATTCACTTCAATCAGTGTAGATAAAGGGGAGCAGACAGGTTAAATAAATATTTTTTAAGCCTTCAGATATGGGTTGTGTATGTGTGCAATTCAGAGGGTGAATGGACAAGACAAAATATTTAGGTGCCTTTGAACTGAGTATGGTAGTAGGTGCCAGGTGCACCGGTTTGTGTTAATAACTGCAACGCTGCTGGGTTTTTCACCCTCAACAATTTCCCATGTGTATTGGGGAGGGTGCGCAACTCAATATTAAAAAGGTGTTCTTAATGTTTGTACACTCAGTGTATGTATGCATAGACAAACATACATGCAGATCCTTGTGCATTTTGCAATCATGCAGACACACAATTGATGGATTGATGATCACATATTATGAGTTTATGCAATGCATTATCAGGTACTATACAGCAAGAATATTGCCCAGTCAGGAGTGTGTGAATGCATTTCTCTTCCTTCTTCTCCCACGCTGCATTTGAAGTCCCTCAGTACTTGGGGGTAAACCTGCTGTTGGAGGGAGCCCCTGTAAGACAACTCCGACCGCCCACTCACAGAATCCCTGTCATCCCAGAAACCCCTCTCACCACACACACTCACACCAACCATTCAGGCCCAGAGGCAGAGGACAAACCCTCCAAACCCTTCCTTCATAGACCATCCCCATGCAAAGATAACCAATAGAGATGGGTTCCCCAATAGAGATGAGGGTGGAGCTCTGGGGAGCCAGCACACCTCCCCTGCTATGAGATAATCCCGAAGGATGGCACCAGAGCTCGCCCTGGCAAATGCTTGCCTGGGGCTAAGTCTGAGCAGTGGTGAGCCTCTCCGTCTGGTTCCCAGGACTCTATCCCACTCCATCAGCACCTCCTGTGGCACATTAGGGGGGACATCCACCCCTCTCACCCGAAATCCTATCCCGCCACAGGACCCCGTATCGCCTGGCCCTTCCTCCCAGAGTCCACACTGGGACCCCAACGTAGGGCTCTACACCGTGGCTTGCCCACCCTCTATGGCCCAATCCCAGCCCTGGAGGTCCTTAACCTGCACCCCACCCCACTGACAGGACCCCGCCCAAAGCTGGCCTCCCACCCTGGCCTCCGCATACACCAGCTCCTCCCCCACTTCCACAGGCAAGCAATGGCCACCAATAAAAGGGGCTGCCTTGGCGAAGGACCTAAATCCTCTTGACGTAAATCCTGATCTAAAACATAAGAGGAGAAAACACAAAACTACCTTGCCTTGTGAAAGTATTCGGCCCACTTGAACTTTGCGACCTTTTGTTAGATTTAACAGAACTTCCCTTCACATACAGGACAGCCTGTAGATATCACTATCAGTGATGGTTCAGGGGACATTCTAAGGATGTGGTTTTGATAACTAGGTTTTTCCTGTATTGGTACTGTTCTTTCCAGTAAATGGTCAAATTGACACTTGCACACAACATGCCAGGATCTCACCTCATTGGCAGCATCTCACTGGAATGGTCACTATGTGTCGGGATTTCCACTCACCCATGCAAACATACAACCCCCCCCCCCTTCCTCTCCCAGGCAGATGTGGTCCAAAGAAGATTCTTTGGATGCAACAGTCTTCAAAAGTAACATCGAACCACAGGGGGTGAACGAGAATTCTGTAAAAATCTGCCAGAAGTTCGACAATAGATACCGCTACACTACCCTGTACCCCTTCAAGCACAGGGTGCCTATCTACAGCGGGTACTATGACGAGTGTCTTATTCAAGACCAAGACCAAGGAGGGGGGGGGGGCTGAGTTAAGACCGGGACCGGGAGGGGGACAAGAGGTCAGAGACTGAGTCAAGACCGAGACCAGAAACATGGGAGTTCAATTCAAGACCATGACTGTAATTTTGTCAAATCGTCATCATAATAACAGTTGTCCAGTATTTCTGTGTTCATATTTCAGAAGAACATATGGATTCTTTAGACGTTCAGAATGGTGAATGCTGAGGGCAAATAGAGCCACAAACCTAAACACAGTGGGGAACAATGAGGGCCTTCTACGCTTTCAGAGAAAGACTAAGGATTTGTAAAATAATTTGAATAATATTATTATTTTCAATGATGTTCTATCTTTAGTGTTTGTTAGAAAGGAAAAGGTTAACACGGAAGAGAAAAAAAAGATCCAATCAGGATCATTCAACTGTATTCACATTCAACTGTATTAGGGCAAAATTTGGGAGTGACAGTGGAATCAACCAATTACATTGACTTGTAATGGCCAACAGGTCAAAGGCCAGCAGGTCACTGTGCAATAGCGAGCAGTAGTTTCCCACGGTCAAGCGAGCTAGCTTTTGTTGTAGGCTAGGTTACAGTGGCTGCAGCAGTTGTCATCTAAAATGATGTTGTTGCTAATTTGTTAGCTTCTTCATTTTCAAGAATAACTTTCAACAAGAAGCTAAGTTTCAAATGATCATCATTTGGTGAGTGGAACTGTGTTTTTATTGCAGCTCACATGCTGTTGTTAGCCATCTCTTTGAAAATAATTTATGTGCGTGAAACATTGTTGCATTCAAACTTTAGATAACCGGTTACCTTGTGTGCTAAACGTGAAATGCTTTTTGTAATGGGAAGTAATAGTTGTACATTTCGATTAGGAAATGCTTAGCCTAATGGTTGTGTTTTTGTATTCTTATGATTGGGACCTACTGGCTTATTATGTCCGAGTGAAGGGACTGCTGTCTTTCCTTCGGCTCTATGCAGAGGTGTGGTGGTGCTTGGAGAGGTGGGTTCTGTGTGAAGGAAAGGCGCCTTGTGTGAAAAATCCTGTTTTCCTATAGATTTTCACTCTCAAAATCACACTTTTTAAAATAAAATAACGTTCTAATTCCACATCAATGCTCAAACCACATCAGGAGACCATTTTTGAGGTCTGGGAAAAATATAAATACAGATTTTCGATAGAATTCAGTATTATATCGTTCTGCAATAAAGATTTATTTGGGATGTTTTTAGGCTATGTGAATATATTACACATGCTTTGCGATTGCGTAGGCTACTTTGTTAATGATTTCTCTATTCTACTACTTAATTAATAAGTCGTATACCTCCACTACACTCATGCTCTCTCCTGCATGAATGCACTGGCATTTTGAGCCTGTCACACACTGTAGGCCTAGGTCCAATAGGTTCAGCACTGTGCAAACATGTCTATAATGGATAAAGACTGTTACAATTTCCCCCTGTCTCCAGTGGTGTGTATTCATGGATGCCAAGGGAAGCCAGACTTCCCAAAAAACAATTTATTTTGCGTCACTGTGTTTTAATCATTTTCCTTAAATTTGCAAGAGGCTGAACGTATCTCACTGGAGAAAGCATCCAAGCGAGCGAAACAGCGCCTCTCTCTCTCTGTATATGTGTAGACCATCCATCTGATACTGTCTGGTCCAAAAGAGTATGACATTGTTACCACCAGTAGCATTGAATGCAATGGAAGCCAGCGAGCATTTGGCCTCTCTTGATAAAAAAAGTATAAAATAATAGTCAATCAGCGTTTTGCTAAACTGAGTGAGCATCAAGGGAAGCCAGTTTGGATTTGGCCTCACTCCTATCAAATCGCATCGAGAGCATACCTCATTGACAGAAACAACGTGAATTGTTGCATCTTGTTGTGTTGTTGTCCTCTGGTGGCTAGCTAGCTTAAAATTGTCCCTTTCCTAAATTAGCAAGGATGGAAATAGGGATTTGGACTTCTGGTTTTACTTAATTCTCTGTACTGGCCAATGACACATTGTGCCCCTGGCCTGAGAGGATGGAAGTTCAGTATGTAGCTAGATGTAGAAGACCAATGGTTAGCAGATGTTATTGTGAGTGTAGCAAAATGCTTGTGCTTCTAGTTCCGACAGTGCAGCAATATCTAACATGTAATCTAACAATGCGCGCATATGCGGGAAATATTAGCCCACAGAGAGAAGCACGAGATTGAACTTCACTCAACTTTCTAGAGCAGTGGTCACTAACTGGTCGCGATCGACTGGTCGATCTCCAAGGCATTCTTAGTCGATCGCCAATCATTTCTGAGGTGGTAGGTGCACCCGATTCAGCTGCCCTGCGTGCCGGGTAGGCAACTGAAGGTGCAAAAACTTTGCCTTCCCGGCAGGCCCGAAGAGCAAATCAAGTGCACTACAAGCCTAGTGCTGGCCAATCGGATGACTTGGATTACCGTGTCTGCAGTAATGTAGCAGGCATAAAAGAAAGCTACAGCAAAGTTGATACTGTGAGATTTCAAAACGTTTAAAACCATTACTAGAGAGAGACTGTCAACGAATACAGCAAAGAGCTGCTGTTTTCATGAGTGAGTTCATGTGTAAGTTCTTACTCAGAAGTGTCAACACTTTGTATTCAACACTTTCATAAGCCATAAAACGCGCCTTCTTCCTGTTTCCAATCAGTTCTACAACAAGCACTGCAGCAGTAATGAATGAGTAGGAAAGTGTATCTATAGGCTTGCTCTGCATCGTTGAGAGCATCCTGACGGGTTGCATCACTGCCTGGTATGGCAACTGCTCGGCCTCCGACTACAGAGGGTAGTGTGTACGGCCCAGTACATCACCAGGGCCAAGCTTCCTGCCATCCAGGACCTCTATACCAGGCGGTGTCAGAGGAAGGCCCTAAAAATTGTCAAAGACTCCAGTCACCCTAGTCATAGACTGTTCTCTTTGCTACCGCACGGCAAGTGGTACCGTAGCGCCAAGTCTAGGTCCAAGAGGTTTCAGCTTCTACCCCCAAGCCATAAGACTCCTGTACAACAGATGGCTACCCAGACTATTTGCATTGCCCTCCTCACCCCTCTTCTACACTGCTGCTGCTCTCTGTTATTGTCAATGTATAGTCACTTTTATAACTTTACCTACATGTACATACTGCCTCAATTACCTCGACACCGGTGCCCCTGCACATTGACTCTGTACCGGTACCCGCTGGATATAGCCCTGCTATTCTTATTTACTGCTGCTCTTTAATTATTTGTTATTCTTATCTCTTGCTTTTTTTTTAGGTATTTTCATAAAACTGCATTGCTGGTTAAGGGCTTGTAAGTAAGCATTTCACTGTAAGAATTGTCAGGGGTAGTGGCCTCAGAACGCTGGGACATCTCAATGGAACTAGCTGGTGTTATGTTCTATCGAGGGAACAAACATGATTGTTACGAATGCTTTTTTATTTTGCTATGTACTACACGATTTGAGTTGCTGTGACAAATACAACCTTATTTTATTTCTTGTTGTTATTATTAGTGACTTGGGTCTTTTTTAATATTGAGGAATATTTCACTTCCTCTGTTCATAGGAGTAACAACATGAATTTGTGCATGAGGCAGAAATACTGAGGTGTGACTCGTGTTTCGCCATCAGCTGGAGGTCCGTTTTTGGTCAGTGTCAGTGGAGGATAGGGAGAGCCGAGGGATGTTGAGAGGTGCACCCTCAGTCTGCTGCTCTCTCCCTCCACTGAGACTGACCAGCTGCAGGCACCATCAGCACAGTCAAATTGCTCACTCAGCTGTGCCTCAAAAGTAATACAACAAAGGATCTATTACCGGTGTGATCATATAGCCGAACATCAATGCATTGTCAGGGAAATTCAAGCAAAGCCAATATGCGGTGATAATGTATTGGGCCTATACTGTAGCTCACTGCACAAACCTCATTGCTATAGTACTGTTTTTAATTGTTTAATGTTGCATAGACTTACATTTTGTAGGTCATTGAACGGTAGATGTTGGTTGCATTTTGACTCCGAAAGTGATCTTGACTCAGAAAAGGTTGATGACCACTGTTCTGGAATTTTCCGTGTTAACACTATCAACGTTTCCCTTTACTGTGGCAATTATGATCTAATCCAATACAATATTAGCCACTTTCAGTCCAACATACCGAAACTATCATGTTTTAGGGCTCACCTCATGTTTATACTAGTGACCATATCCCTGAGCATCCCGCAAAAGCGGAAGTGTTGCTAACATTTATGATAGCAAATTTCAATTTACCCCAAAAAATTACATTATTGTCTTTTGAGCTTCTAGTCATGAAATCTATGCAACCTACTCAATTACTTTTTATAGGTACTGTTTACAGGCCTCCTGGGCCAAATACAGCGTTCATCAAGGAGTTCCCTGAATTTCTATCAGACCTTGTAGTCATGGCAGATAATATTCTAATTTTTGATGACTTTAATATTCACATGGAAAAGTCCACAGACCCCACTCCAAAAGGCATTCGGAGCCATCATCGACTCAGTGGGTTTTGTCCAACATGTCTACGGACCTACTCACTGCCACAGTCATACTCTGGACCGAGTTTTGTCCAATGGAATAAATGTTGTGGATATTAATGTTTTTCCTCATAATCCTGGACTATTGGCCCACCATTTTATTGCGTTTGCAATCGCAACAAATAATCTGCTCAGACCCAAACCAAATGCTATAAATTCTCGGACAACCCAAAGATTCCTAGATGCCCTTCCAGACTCCCTCCGCCTACCCAAGGACATCAGAGGACAAAAATCAGTTAACCACCTAACTGAGGAACTCAATTTAACCTTGCGCAATACCCTAGATGCAGTCGCACCCCTAAAAACAAAAAACATTGGTCATAACAAACGAGCTCACTGGTATACAGAAAATACCTGAGCTCTGAAGCAAGCTTCCAGAAAATTGTAACGGAAATGGCGCCACACCAAACTGGAAGACTTCTGACTAGCTTGGAAAGACAGTACCGTGCAGTATCGAAGAGCCCTCACTGCTGCTCGATCATCCTATTTTTCCAACTTAATTGAGGAAAATAAGAACAATCCAAAATGTATTTTTGATACTGTCGCAAAGCTAACTAAAAAGCAGCATTCCCCAAGAGAGGATGGGGTTCACTTCAGCAGTGATACATTCATGAACTTCTTTGAGGAAAAGATCATGATCATTAGAAAGCAAATTATGGACTCCTCTTTAAATCTGCGTATTCCTCCAAAGCTCAGTTGTCCTGAGTCTGCACAACTCTGCCAGGTCCTAGGATCAAGGGAGACGCTCAAGTGTTTTAGTACTATATCTCTTGACACAATGATGAAAATAATCATGGCCTCTAAACCTTCAAGCTGCATACTAGACCCTATTCAAACTAAACTACTGAAGAGCTGCTTCCTGTGCTTGGCTCTTCTATGTTGAACATAATAAATGGCTCTCTATCCACCGGATGTGTACCAAACTCACTAAAAGTGGCAGTAATAAAGCCTCTCTTGAAAAAGCCTAACCTTGACCCAGAAAATATGAAGAACTATCGGCCTACATCGAATCTCCCATTCCTCTCAAATGTTAGAAAAAGCTGTTGCGCAGCAACTCACTGCCTTCCTGAAAACAAACAATGTATAAGAAATGCTTCAGTGTGGTTTTAGACCCCATCATAGCACTGAGACTGCACTTGTGAAGGTGGTAAATTATTTTAATGACGTCAGACTGAGACTCTGCATCTGTCTTTGTGCTCCTAGACCTTAGTGCTGCTTTTGATATCATCGATCACCACATTCTTTTGGGGAGATTGGAAACCCAAATTGGTCTACACGGACAAGTTCTGGCCTGGTTTAGATCTTATCTGTCGGAAAGATATCAGTTTGTCTCTGTGGAGATTTTGTCCTCTGACAAATCAACTGTAAATTTGTGTTCCTCAAGGTTCTGTTTTAGGACCACTTTTGTTTTCACTATTTTACCTCTTGATGATGACATTTGGAAACAATTTACTTTCACTGCTATGCGGATGACACACAGCTGTACATTTCGATGAAACATGGTGAAGCCCCAAAATTGCCCTAGCTGAAGCCTGTGTTTCAGACATAAGGAAGTGGATGGCTGCAAAATGTTCTACTTTTAAACTCGGACATAACAGAGATGCTTGTTCTAGGTCCCAAGAAACAAAGATCTTCTGTTGAATCGGACAATTAATCTTGATGGTTGTACAGTTGTCACAAATAAAACTGCAGGACCTCGGCATTACTATTTTTAAGTCATTCAGCAAGTCAGTTAAGAATAAATTCTTATTTTCAATGACTGCCTAGGAACAGTGGGTTAACTGCCTGTTCAGGGCAGTACGACAGATTTGTAAATTGTCAGCTCGGGGTTTTGAACTTGCAACCTTTCGGCTACTAGTCCAACGCTCTAACCACTAGGAGACTCTGCCGCACGTTGGACCCTGATCTCTTTCAAGTGTTTCAAGGACCGCTTTTTTTCCATCTACGTAACATTGCAAAAATCAAACTTTTTGTCCAAAAATGATGCAGAAAAATTAATCCATGCTTTTATCACTTCTAGGTTAGACTTTTTATTTCACCTTTATTCAACCAGGTAGGCATGTTGAGAACAAGTTCTCATTTACAATTGCGACCTGGCCAAGATAAAGCAAAGCAGTTCGACACACAACAGAGTTACACATGGAGTAAAACAAACATACAGTCAATAATACAGTAGAAAAGTAAGTATATATACATGTTAAGAATCCCTTTTGGCCCGACAGTCTAGGGGTGATGGTAATGAGACCCGTAACATAACTCATGCAAATTATTATTGTGACAAAGTAAAAGTGTGAACGAAATAACCACGACAACAGAAATCTACCGTCAAACTCCAGGTTTATTTATAAACACACGGTAATGGGGGGAGCAGGAAAAGGGGCTGAGCTGGACCCAAGGAAAGAAACAATAAGTATTCAAAAACACCCCTAAGCTAGACTAGCCTACTTTAACAACAGCTAACTAACTAACCAAAAATACAGTGGGTGGTCCGCCCAGTTCTAACTAGTGTATTTAACAAAGTTCACCTACGGGTAGTGTATGCCCATGGGCGACTTGTCTTGGTTTCCCCCTTTTCCCACCAGCAACAAACAAACACCATAACCAAAAACAATACTAAGAGGTGATAATAAAGTGCTATGAGGTGCTTAAACAAAAGAGGTTAAGACACAAAGCGAGAGTGAAACACAGAGACCTGCAGACATGGCATAAACAGAGAGATTGAGCTCTAGAACAAACAAATGATGGGGTTTTTAAACCATGGAGAAGAAACTGTGATAGGTTAGGAAATAGGAGGAGGTGTGTCTTCTGATTGATGATTGATTGTTGACTGATTGGGGAGTGATGATTTTCACCTGTGAGGGGAGAAGGAGAGAAAAGAAACACACACACAGGATAACTGTATCTGTAACAATACAATGTGAGCAAATGAGGTGAGATAAGGGAGGTAAAGGCAAAAAAAGGCCATGGTGGTGAAGTAAATACAATATAGCAAGTAAAACACTGGAATGGTAGATTTGCAGTGGAAGACTGTGCAAGGCAGAGAGAAATAATGGGGTGCAAAAAAATAAATAAATACAGTAAGGGGAGAGGTAGTTGTTTGGGCTAAATTATAGATGGGCTTTGTACAGGTGCAGTAATCTGTGGGCTGCTCTGACAGCTGGTGCTTAAAGCTAGTGAGGGAGAAGTGTTTCCAGTTTCAGAGAATTTTATAGTTCGTTCCAGTCATTGGCAGCAGAGAACTGGAAGTAGAGGCGGAAGAATTGGTTTTGGGGGTGACCAGAGAGATATACCTGCTGGAGCGGGTGCTACAGGTGGGTGCTGCTATGGTGACCAGCGAGCTGAGATAAGGGGGGACTTTACCTAGCAGGGTCTTGTAGATGACCTGGAGTCAGTGGGTTTGGCGACGAGTATGAAGCGAGGACCAGCCAACACGAGCGTACAGGTCGCAGTGGTGGGTAGTGTATGGGACTTTGGTGACAAAACGGATGGCACTGTGATAGACTGCATCCAATTTATTGAGTAGGGTATTGGAGGCTAATTTGTAAATTACATCGCCAAAGTCAAGGATCAGTAGGATGGTCAGTTTTACAAGGGTATGTTTGGCAGCATGAGTGAAGGATGCTTTGTTGCGAAATAGGAAGCTAATTCTTGATTTAATTTAGGATTGGAGATGTTCCATGTGAGTCTGGAAGGAGAGTTTACAGTCTAACCAGACACCTAGGTATTTGTAGTTGTCCACATATTCTAAGTCAGAACTGTCCAGAGTAGTGATGTTGGACGGGCGGGCAGGTGTAGGCAGCGATCGGTTGATGAGCATGCATTTAGTTTTACTTGTATTTAAGAGCAATTGGTCCAAAGAAGGGCCAGAAGTATGCAGAATGTTGTTGTCTGCGTAGAGGTGGATTAGAGACTCACCAGTAGCAAGAGCGACATCATTGATGTATACAGAGAAGAGTCGGTCCAAGAATTGAGCCCTGTGGCACCCCCATAGAGACTGCCAGAGGCCCGGACAACAGGCCCTCTGATTTGACACGCTGAACTCTATCAGAGAAGTAGTTGGTGAACCAGACGAGGCAATCATTTGAAAAACCAATGCTATCGAGTCTGCCGATGAGGATGTGGTTATTGACAGAGTCGAAAGCCTTGGCCAGGTCAATGAATACGGCTGCACAAAATAGTTTCTTATCGATGGCGGTTAAGATATCATTTAGGACCTTGAGCATGGCTAAGGTCACCCATGACCAGCTTGCATAGCGGAGAAGTTATGGTGGGATTCGCAATGGTCGGTAATCTGTTTGTTGACTTGGCTTTCAAAGACCTTAAAGCAGGGTAGGATAGATATAGGTCTGTAGCAGTTTGGGTCAAGAGTGTCCCCCCCTTTGAAGAGGGGGATGACCGCAGCTGCTTTCCAATCTTTGTGAATCTCAGACGATACGAAAGAGTTTGAACAGACTAGTAATAGGGGTTGCAACAATTTCGGCAGATAATAGTAGAAAGGGTCAAGATTTTGTAGGGGTACATATTTTGCAGCTCTTTCAGAACATCAGCTGCCTGGATTTGGGAGAAGGAGAAATGGGGAAGGCTTGGGCGAGTTGCTGTGGAGGGTGCAGTGCTGTTGAACGGGGTAGGTGGAAAGCATGGCCAGCCGTAGAAAAATGCTTATTGAAATTCTCAATTATAGTGGATTTATCGGTGGTGACAGTGTTTCCTATCCTCACTGCAGTGGGCAGCTGGGAGGAGGTGTTCTTATTCTCCATGGACTTTACAGTGTCCCAGAACTTTGAGTTTGTGTTGCAGGAAGCAATTTTCTGCCTGAAAAAGCTCGCCTTGGCTTTTCTAACTGCCTGTGTATATTGGTTTCTAGCTTCCCTGAAAAGTTGCATATCATGGGGGCTGTTCGATGTTAATGCAGAACGCCATAGGATGTTTTTGTGTTAAGGGCAGTCAGGTTTGGAGAGAACCAAGGGCTATATCTGTTCCTGATTCTAAATTTCTTGAATGGGACATGCTTATTTAATATGGTGAGGAAGGCATTGTTTTTAAATAACCAGGCATCCTCTACTGACGGGATGAGATCAATATCCTTCCAGGATACCCCGGCCAGGTCGATTAGAAAGGCCTGCTCCCTGAAGTGTTTCAGGGAGTGTTTGACAGTGATGAGTGGGGGTCGTTTGACCGCTGACCCGTTACGGATGCAGGCAATGAGTCAGTGATTGCTGAGATCTTGGTTGAAAACAGAAGAGGTGTATTTAGAGGGCAAGTTGGTTAGGATGATATCTGAGGGTGCCTGTGTTTATGGCTTTGGGGTGGTACCTGGTAGGGTCATTGATAATTTGTGTGAGATTGAAGGCATCAAGCTTAGATTGTAGGATAGCTGGGGTGTTAAGCATGCTCCAGTTTAGGTCACCTAGCAGCACGAGCTCTGAAGATAGATGGGAGGCAATCAGTTCACCAATGGTGTCCAGAGCACAGCTGGGGGCAGAGGGTGGTCTATAGCAGGCAGCAACAGTGAGAGACTTGTTTTTAGAGAGGTGGATTTTTAAAAGTAGAAGTTAAAATTGTTTGGGTACAGACCTGGATAGTAGGACAGAACTCTGCAGGCTATCTTTGTAGTAGATTGCAACACCTCCCCCTTTGGCCTTTCTATCTTGTCTGAAAATGTTGTAGTTAGGGATGAAGATTTCAGAATTTTTGGTGGTCTTCCTATGCCAGGATTCAGACTCAGCTAGAACATCCGGGTTGGCAGATTGTGCTAAAGTAGTGAATAAAACAAACTTAGGGAGGATGCTTCTAATGTTAACATGCATGAAACCAAGGCTATTACGGTTACAGAAGTCATCAAAAGAGAGTGCCTGGGGAATAGAAGTGGAGCTAGGCACTGCAGGGCCTGGATTCACCTCTACATCACCAGAGGAACAGAGGAGAAGTAGGATAAGGGTACGGCTAAAAGCTATGAGAATTGGTCATCTAGAACGTCCGGAACAGAGAGTAAAAGTTTCTGAGGGCGATAAAATAGCTTCAAGGTATAATGTACAGACAAAGGTATGGTATGATGTGAATACAGTGGAGGTAAACCTAGGTATTGAGTGATGATGAGAGAGATATTAGCTCTAGAAACATCATTGAAACCAGGTGATGTCATCGCATGTGTGGGTGGTGGAACTGAAAGGTTGGATAAGGTATAATGAGCAGAGCTAGAAGCTCTACAGTGAAATAAGCCAATAAACACTAACCAGAACAGCAATGGACAAGGCATATTGACATTAAGGAGAGGCATGCTTAGTCGAGTGATCATAAGGGTCCAGTGAGTAGTGAGGTTGGTTGGGGTCACGGCGATTCAGACAGCTAGCCGGGCCATCGGTAGCAAGCCAGCATAGAATGGAGGTCTGTTTTTAGCCACCTCGTGCGTTTCTGTCGGTAGATTAGTGGGTTCCGTGTGGTAGAGGGGATCAATCCAATTGGCAAAATAGATATAGTTATAGCGAAATTGTCCGATAGACCTATTCAGATAGCAGCTGATAAGACAGCTAACGATTAGCGGGCCGCAGATGGGCGTTCAGGTAACGTCGTGACGGAGGGGCCAATTGGATAACTCCCTCAGGCAGATAACGTCAGACTACTGCAATGCTCTTGTCACATTTGTCGTATTGATGAGACCAAGGCCCAGCGTGATATGAATACATTCTTCTTTATTAAACAAAGAACACTAAACAAAATGACCGTGACGCTATAACATGAGTGCTGACATACAACTACACATAGACAATAACCCACAAAACCAAAATGGAAAATGGCAATCTAAATAGAATCCCCAATCAGAGACAACAATTTACAGCTGTCTCAGATTGGGAACCAATTCAGGCCACCATAGATCTAACTTTTACCTAGACACACCAAAACATCAATAGATGTACAAAAACCCTAAACAAGACAAAAATAATAAAGAAAACAAAGATAACTAAGGTCAGGGCATGACAGCTCTACTTTCCGGCTACCCGGATAAAGCACTAAATTAACTTTAGTTCTTGCGAAACACGGATGCTAGAATCTTGACTAGAACCCCAAAATTTGATCATATTACTCCAGTGCTAGCCTCTGGCTTCCTGTTAAAGCAAGGGTTGATTTCAAGGGTTTATCGCTAACCTACAAAGCATTACATGGGCTTGCTCCTACCTATCTTTCCGATTTGGTCCGGCCGTACATACCTATACTGTACGTTACTGTCACAAGATGCAGGCCTCCTTACTGTCCCTAGAATTACTGTCCCTAGGCCTCCTTACTGTGCCTAAGGCTTTCTCCTCTAGAGCTCCATTTTTATGGAATGGTCTGCCTACCCATGTGAGAGACGCAGACTCAGTCTCAACCTTTAAGTCTTTATTGAAGATTCACCTCTTCAGTAGGTCCTATGATTGAGTGTAGTCTGGCCCAGGAGTGTGAAGGTGAACGGAAAGGCACTAGAACAACGAACTGCCCTTGCTGTCTCTGCCTGGCCGGTTCCCCTCTCTCCACTGGGATTCTCTGCCTCTAACCCTTTTACTGGGGCTGAGTCGCTGGCTTACTGGTGCTCGCCTATGCCGTCCCTGGGAGGGGTGCATCATTTGAGTGGGTTGAGTCATTGACACGATCCCCCTTTGGGTTGTGCCGTGGCGGAGATATTTTTGGGCTATACTCGGCCTTGTCTCAGGTTGGTAAATTGGTGGTTGAAGATATCCCTCTAGTGGTGTGGGGTCTGTGCTTTGGCAAAGTGGGTGGGGTTATATCCTGCCTGTTTGGCCCTGTCGAGGGGTATTGTTGGATGAGGCCACAGTGTCTCCTGACCCCTCCTGTCTCAGACTCCAGTATTTATGCTGCAGTAGTTATTGTGTCGTGGGGCTAGGGCCAGTCTGTTATATCTGGAGTATTTCTCCTGTCTTATCCGGTGTCCTCTGTGAATTTAAGTATGCTCTCTCTTTCTTTCTCTCTTTCTCTCGGAGGACCTGAGCCCTAGGACCATGCCTCAGGACTATCTGGCCTGATGACTACTTGCTGTCCCCAGTCCACCTGGCCGTGCTGCTGCTCCAGTTTCAACTGTTCTGCCTGCGGCTATGGAACCCTGACCTGTTCACCGCACATGCTCCCTGTCCTTTGAGATGTCAGCTGATGTAAGGTCTTTATAAATAAATTTGATTTGATTTTGATTTGATTTAGTCAGGAATAGCCATGCACCAAAAGAGAAATGCAAACTTTTTGTAAGACGAGATCACGGCGATGGTAGAGGAGATTGAAGGCAGACAACACGTATTATTCGGTAGACTAAATAGTGGGTTGACAAACAAAGCCAAACGGGGAGCTTAGGAGTGTGATGCCGCTGCAGTGAACCAGGTGGGGCAGCAAGACAGAACTGTGTCTGATGTGAAAACTAAATGCTTTGACCTTAATCTGCAAGGGAAAAAAAACATATCCATACATAACCAGCAGGAAAATCACCTACATCTAGTCTCGACTTTGTGTAGAGATAAGATCATTTCAACGTCAAAGTAAGGTTTTATAAATAACTATCTATACGTGGTTTTCTGCATAAGTCATACTTAAGATCAAAATTGAGTAGTGAGGCTATAAAAGTAGCAAGGCTACATACCTGTGCGCGGTAGCGTGTCTGATTACCACACCTGTTAGTCAGGCTGATTGAGGTAGTATGTACATGTAGATAATAAAGCATTTTATTTTGTAAAGTGGTTTCTTGCATCAAACAACAATATTTTCAGTCACTTCTTTGTCTGAAGGACGAGTGGATAAACAGTTTAATGTCAAGTCCTGCATGATGTTTTTTCAAAAGTCTCATGTAATGTAGGCCTACATTGAATACCACACATTGACTGCTACTGTAGGCTGAATGATAGAACAGCTATTTCCATGTTAAAATATTACGGGATGCATTTTCTTCTGTGTTGATGGTAGGCCGCTCTAGTAGGCCTACATTATGATAAAATAGCCACAGTAGCCTATTTGGCCACTGTTACAGTTTTAACTTAAAGCGGATACAGCCTCAGCTTTCACAGTAAACGCTCGCTGGAAGCTGCACAGAATGTTCACAACGTTCAAGTTAATGCTCATCAGACCTGAAATTTGCTCAATGCCAAAAATAATGCGGGAACATTGCCTAGGACAACAGAATAAAAAGCGTGTAATATATGACAGGGTGATAGACCGTTTAGTCATCATGAAAGAGAGGACTGCTTTGCCATTTCTCTACAAGTAGGGTGAGTCAACATGTTTTTTATAAATCCGAACCATGGGCAGCCACAAAATATTTTGCTTATGTGACTAAAATATTTTGCTTATTAGACTAAATTGTTTTTGGTATCTTTTAGTTGTCACTGTATTAGACGTTGCATAGGTGAGTTGATGATGTTGAAGTTGAAATGGTGCTGGAATAGTGGAGGCAGCTCCTGTTTTCTATGCAACTTGCAGTACCTCTCCGTGGTTGTAAATCAATAGTTGTTTAGTGGTCCGAATATGCAACATTAACTTGCTTGACCATGCTGTAGGTCATGTAACTGTTTGTTACATGCAATATACTTTGTGGACTTTCATCACAACTCTCAGGTTGTGATGAAACAAAGGCGTAGTTGAATTTTATTCTGCCACTGTGTCTTCTTATTGTCTTGGGCTTTAGGTCTATATATCACTGTCGCAAGGTATATGAACAGGTTATACAGCAAAAAACGCAATTACCACAACAGTGGTTTTACCCATATGCTACCATGCACCTCTACCACGCACCGCTACCATGCACCACTACCAAGCACCGCTACCACGCACCTCTACCACGCACCGCTACCACGCACCTCTACCACGCACTGCTACCACACACCTCTACCACGCACCGCTACCACGCACCGCGACCACCCAGTAATATATAAATAGTAAAGTACAGATATCCTAAAAATTACTTTTGCTGCTCTAGCCCCTTGCTTTAGCTACTGTCATAGAGTTTGTTAAATATTTTCATAAAGAAGCTGATAGAACACACAGGTGCTGAATCAAGGTGACTTACAAAAATGAGGAGCAAGAGGGGGAGTGCGGTGATGTGGTGTTCACAAGTAAATAATCATTGTGGAATCTGAACATGGTGGTGTACTTGCTAAAAGAAAGGAACGAGGTGGGTAGATAACTAAATGTGTCATTGTACCGTTTAAGTATTTATAAACAAACAAATCTTATCTCTTAAACATTTCCTTCATTTCTGTTCTATCGTCTAAATAATTGATTTTGGCCCAATAGGCCTGTCTAAGGACCCTAGGACTAAACACCTCCCTCTGCAACTGGATCCTGGACTTACTGACAAGCCACCCATAGGTGGTAAGGGTAGGCAACAACACATCTGCCATGCTGATCCTCAACACGGGCCCGTCAGGGTGCGTGCTTAGTCCCCTCCTGTACTCCCTGTTCACCCACAACTGCGTGACCAAGCACGACTCCAACACCATCATTAAGTTTGCTGACACAACAGTGGTAGGCCTAATCACCGACAACATGTGACAAATAAAATTATATTTGATATTCCAATGTTCAAGGAGCTTTCAATTTTGATTGGGTTATTTAGCCTAAAAACCTTTAGGCCTTCCTATAGAAAAAAAACTGCATCACTGCCCAGCCTGGCAAGAGTGACCAAAAGGGTGTTTAGCATCCCCAGTTGCTCTGCAAGTGAGGAGAGTATATTCTCTGCTGCTGGCCTGCTCTCCAGGCACAGACTGGCAAAACTTGTAAGGACAGACGCTGGAGACGAGAAGCAAGCCCAGGGAGTGAAGATTTAATGAAAACACGGACAGGAACAGAATACGAACAGCGTCTGGACAGGGGAAAACAAAACGACAATAATGCTGACATGGGGATGAAATAGAGGAAACAGACAGATATAGGGAAGGCAATGAAAACGTGAAGGAGTCCAGGTGAGTCCAATGAGTGCAGATACGCGTAATGATGGTGACAGGTGTGTGTAATGAAGGACAGCCTGGCGCCCTCGAGCGCCAGACGGGAAGCGGGAGCAGGTGTAGAAGTAACCCCCCCAGGGGCCCCTTCCGAGCCTGACGGGCCGGCCCAAGGCTAGACTAGCTGGCTGAGGTGTAGAAGCCCGACGAGCTGGCTGAGAAATGGGGGCCCGAAGATCCGGCTGAGGCGTGGGAGCCTGACGAGCCAGCTGAGACGTGAAAGCCTGACGATTCCACTGAGGTGTGGGAACCTGACGAGCTGGCTGAGGCATGATGTGAGCCTGATGAGCCTGCCGAGGCATGGGAGCCAGCTGAGGCACCCACGGTTCTGAGCCAGCTGAGGCACCCACGAGCACAAGAGAGATGCACTAATAAGTCATTTTTTTGTTTAATTTGTATTTCATTCTAAGTACATCACTTCTTATATGCACAATTTAGACTGTAATGATTTAATACATCGAAATGTTGTTTAAATTCTGAGTGATTTATGTTCCTACCACCCTATTGTGTTGCACTGGCAAATTCTTCACAATGTATTTCTTTGTAGGCTATAGCCTTGAAATAATTAAAATAATATAGTCTAAATAATTCATGTTTGTTCCGTCTTAGGCTACCTGTCTGGCTCAAGACCTATTTAGAGTGTTTATATGGTGTTTAATATGACATGTTGCCTATTTGAAATGATATGCACTTCTTGTAGGCCGTCATTGTAAATAAGAATTTGTTCTTAACTGACTTGCCTAGTTAAATAAAGGTTCTATTTAATATTTATTCAAATCCTTTTAATTCAAATCGATATGGTTTGGTTTCAGTACTTCAAAACCAAATGGAAGGTCCAGGTAGTCACACAAATAGATGTTGGTTAAATTGGGATTTTAGAGAATGCAGCAAATTTGGAGTAGTAATTTGTTGTCCTGTGAGCATGAAGCGGTTTTTATCGGAGTTGTTAATAAGGAAATGGAGTGCATGAGCCATGAGCGGGACTTTCAACCCCTCTCACATGTTCTGCTCTTGGAGCGTTCAGATGGCACACTGGACGCTCTGGCCAAGGAGTAGTTTTGATCCAAGCTATTTGACCACACAAAGGCAGTCAAGCACCCAAGGTAACTGACTAAAGTTTTTTAGCTTGCTAGCTACTTCCAGACACCGCACTCTAACCATTTCACTCGCCCTAGCAAACTGGTTAGGCTGTTTTCATGTTATCTAGAGTGTTGGTGACTGTAACTGCTGCTGGCAACAATTGAATAAAACATTTTTACCAACGTTTACTGACACCGGTCATATTCAACATATTCAACTGGTTTTGTACATTCGTAAATGCATCAGTTATTCTGCACTCTGACACAATCAGAAGAGAGTGATCTAAAACCATCCCCAGAAGAAAGAATGTGTCCCGCGACTGAATCTAGTTGATGATCCCTGATATAGGCTATGTATTGGATAACAGCACAATAATTTGGGCTTGAGCTCATTAAATGTATTTAATGTATGGCTCATCAGGCTCAAGTAGCATCAGGCATGAATTTTCTATCAAAGCTCTAATCAAATCCAGACAGGCCTCTTTATATGCTTTATAATGCTTTTGAATGACACTTCCTGTTTTGGCGGGAAATACCGGGCTACCCGGGAGAAAATGTATTTATTTTCGGGATGGAACATTTGTTAAATACCTGGAAAATATTCAACCCTACTCTGGACAGCTGTCTGTTTCCTACACCACGACGAAAGATTAAATAAATAATTTTCTCTGGGCTACGTGGGGCAGAACGTGGTCAACGGCAGAGTCACTGTGATGACGGTCCCCGAGCTCAACCCCACACATCAACCAAAGGGCTGGAGTCAGAAAAAACCCAGAACCTTCCATCAAACCCCCACTAGCAGGACAGTGAGGACAGATATAAGTATGTGTATTGACTCAAGCCAACAACTTTAAAGGAAGTATGAAATGATTGCTTTGTTGAAATAAATATTTGTCTTAACTATTGGCTCAACCATTGTAATGTTTTGTTGAAGTCATTCTATCCTATCAGTGAGGTGATGGTTCTCTATTCTCCCAGCAGGGGGCCACACATGGCTGAGGATCTCTACTGAATAACGGAGCAGAAAAACAGGATGATAAATGGCAGATGTATTATCATATCTACACACTAGGGGGAGAAGACACCAAAGAAGAGTAGGATACGAGATATTTAATAGTGTCTAAGAGGCTTTTTTTTGTCGATTAAATGAGCTGTATTTGTAAACATATAGAACTTTGTTAGCATACTAGAGCAGGGTGAGGAAAGAGATGGTGAGGGATATGGAAGAGCAGGTCGGTGTGTCCATGCTCATTTACACCAGGCTGCCGAGTAGCCCTCCCTTCCCCTTCCCATCAACTCACCAATCACAGCTACCCAGGAATAGCAATGTGGCCGTTCATGTGACAGCTGCGTGTGTATGTGTGTGTGAGCAAGGTAATATTAAGTGCCTGCTGGCTTATCATTTGTGTTTTCTTCTGTTCATGTTCTTTCCCTTTTATCTTCTTGCAGTCTTGACATCTTCTCCATTTGGTCTCTTTTGATCAGCCTGAGCTTTGTTAAACTCAACATCTATGATTTAAACTTACACCTGTGCTTTAAACCTTGATCCCAGTTTATTAATTATCATTGCACAGGAACTTTGACCCAGGCCCAATTCTGTGTTTACCATGAACTATGTAGACTGGACTATGGAGTGATAACATTTTGATTGTAACTATTTATATAAAATGGATGTTAAATAATAGTTATCTTTATTGTGCTTAAACTTGTGTGTCCACTTTAAACTAGAGGTCTTCACAGGTCCTACTGAACCCGAAATCCAACCAAAATTCAAACCTTTCCCTCGGGTCCATGTCGGGTCCTGTTTGATTATCATCGGGTCTCGGGTCTATGTAACCACAGCTGATAGAACCGACTGGACACGAATGGCTCCAACAAGGGCTCTGCATAGCCAATAGCATATGTATTTTACGCTAACAACATGCATTCATGGTCTTATAGAATACCTAACCAACAGATAAAGACTTGGCTGATTAACATTATTGTTTGTCACTCGGGTCGGGTTTAGACCCAGACCCGTTGGGGTATGGGTTGGGTCTAGGTCTGGTTGTTGTCGAGTCCATTCAGGTTCTAAATATATGAAAGATAAAATATGGCCTTTAGAGCGCACTGATTGCTCAGGGACACCACAGTATCTGTCTGTCTGTCTGTGTGTGTAAAAAGCAGAGAAAACATCCATAGCGGTGTTTCTCTTCTTGTGACTAGCAGTGCCCGTCCAGTAAGCAGACTGCAGCAGCTCTCCCCATTCTATAAGAGTTCTGTTACGCCCTGGCCATAGAGAGGATTTTTATTCTCTGTTTTGGTTAGGCCAGGGTGTTACTTGGGTGGGCATTCTATGTCCTTTTTTCTATGTTTTTGTATTTCTTTGTTTTTGGCTGGGTATGGTTCTCAATCAGGGACAGCTGTCTGTTGTTGTCTCTGATTGAGAACCATACTAAGGTAGCTCTTGCCCACATGGGTTTTGTGGGTAGTTGTTTCCCGTTTTATGTTGTCACCTGATAGGACTGGTTCGTTTTTTTCACCTTTGTTATTTTGTGTTCAGATTAATAAAGTTAACATGGACACGTACCATGCTGCATTTTGGTCCGATCCTTCATATTCCTCATCAGACGAGGATGAGAATCGTTACAAGTTTCCACCGACAGATTTGTGGTTGTGGGAGAAATATATCCCAGGAGATTACATTTCACCTCAAGATGCACTCTACTCACTCATGAGGAACCAAGCAGACAGGCTTTCCACAGGAAAAAAATACTTTATTAAGACGCTTATATAATGTATATCACCATTTAGACAAAGTATGTACATCAACAACTTTCTGGTAGGTCCCAAGTACATCTTTCTATAAAAAACGAATATTCTGTTAAAACATACATTCACTTCTTGCCAACTCCTTAGACTGCAGTATTCATACAAATACATTTAATAAACATCCAATGATGTTTTTATCAGCTTTTCACAAGTAAAAGGCAACAGCATGAACAAACACCAGGTTTGACTTGAGGAGAAGCGGATTGCTGAAAAACGCAGACCAGGGCCAGCACAGGGCTCCAGTATGTACAGGGTTTAATGTACAGGGTTTATTTTACACTAAAATGACTGTCCACACTCTACTACCCCTCTCTCTCGTCCGAGAATTAGGACACATATCAAAAATAGAGATGTACAAGTAGTATACACAATAATGACAGAAAATCCATCTCAACAGTCAGTGAATTGCCAACTCGACATGGTCAAGTGATGACATCACTAACTCCATAAAGTGTGAATTGGCGTACCCTTTGCTCCTGGCTGTACAGTTGTGGGGATCATTATTATAGTCAGAGAGCTTGTTGTTGTCATAGGAAATGGGGCAAAGGGCATTGTCAGCGATGGTAATGGTTACCTAAGGTAGATAGACAGCAACCTTTGGGTGAAAGGTGACTGTTGACATTAGGTGTAACATGATTTAGGACGTGTATGTGTCTCTATGACAGCAGCTAGAACTGAGACCTGTCAGTGTCATCAGCATGTAGAAACCTCAACAACAGCATCTACGGGATTGCGTCTCTTTTACATTCAATCAAGGGTGTGTGTTCAGGGCAGGTCCAGATCAGTGGGGTCAATGATGCACTCAGCGCTCTGGTGGGGGTATGCATTTTAAGTCAAACATTCAGAGGGTTGAGGGTCAGGTAACAGGTTCAGCTGTCTTCATTCTACACCTTCACTCTTTCTTGTCTTCGCAGCAGTGTGGCTGTGGGTGATATCACCAGTCCGGGACCAGATCAGCTGCATGCTCTCTGTCTCCCTTCGGTCTTCTGACCTCTGGGGTGAGTGACCAGAGGAGAGGGGTGATGGTGGGTGATGTTCTCCCCCATGTTCCCTCTCGGCAGAGCAGTCTCTATGTTCAATAACACTTCAGTGGTCTCTCAGTCTTTGGTTTCCAGGTTAATGGGCTTTAACGCTTGGAGGAGGGCTGGTGAGTCCATGGGGCTCTGGGCCACGGTGGGGGAGAGGGAGAGTGCCCCCTGGGGGATATCGTAATCAGGGAAGTTTGGGCATGCCTGTCGCTAGGCATGCCCTGTGCGGAGCCCCCCAGGCCAGGGTAGATCATGGGCATGGCCCCAGAGTACCAGCACTTCTCCAGCATCGGCAGATAAGCGGCAGCAGAAGGGGGGATGAGGTAGAAGGGCATGCAGAGAGGATGAGGTTGGCCCTGGTGGGGGGAGTAGGCGCTCATGTAGCTGCTGTGACTGCTGGAGGAGGAGGAAGAGGATGAGGATGACTCTCCACCTGAGAGAAACTCGTCATCGGATGACTCCACCCGGGCATGTTTGTGGCGAGGTTCATCTTCCTGCTTGACGCCCAATGACGTCGTCTTTTCGCCCAGGGCTCTCTTCAGCTGGCTCTCTTGGCCATAGTACCCTGCACGCAACGCCAGATGCTCACCCTGCTCGCCACCGTAGCCGCTGTCTGTGTCTGTATCACTGCCACTTTGCTCACCGCCAACCTGGGCATACGCCCGCTGTATGACGGGCACACAGTTCTTCCTGTGGCCCTCGCTGGGCTTGGGGGGCTGGCCTACAGGCTTCTCCCTCAGGGCCTGGTGGTGGTGGTAGCTTGGGGTCTTTTCGGGCCAGGGGCTGTGGGGAGGGCCCTGGGGGATCTCAGTGGCCACCTTGTGCAGGTGGTTGATCATGTGGGAGGGTGTGAGGTCTCCGTCACCCTCCTGGTTGGCCAGGTACTGTAAAACCTCCTGGGCACAGACGTGGAAGCCTGAGCGGAACATCCCCTCGCTGTTCTCCTGGCTGGGAGAGGACTGCTCTGTAGACAGGAAGGAACAACATCATCAAATACAGAACTACCACAATGCATTATTTTGGAAACTACCAAACTACTCTCATCACATTTGGGGAAATTCTCATAAGTAATAGATCTTATTATGGGTAAAATTTCCCCTTATATTCAACCACATCCATTCTAAAACTGAGTTATTCTGTCTCAGTTTCTTATTCCGGTAACATGTTATAATAATGCAATAGATGAGAAATGTACTGTGCTGCATTTGAGAATTAGTGAGGATGTTGTCTGCATCCAAATGGAAACTAGTCAAGGCAAGAGACGACAAGCTATATTTAAATTCACTGATTTGCATGCCCTCCTGCAGAATCATCTTATTGTGGGTGTGTGTGTATGCTTCTTCTCACCGATTTGCATGCCATTCTGCAGAGCGAGGATTTTCTGCTGCTGGTTTTCCAGTAGAGTGGTGAGGGCTTTCACATGCTTGAGCGTGAGTTCCAAAACCACAGCCTTCTCCAGATGGCCAAGAGTCTACGAGAATAACACACACTACTGTCAGCAGGGGCTCCCTGCACTCAGCAGCACACACACAAACTTGGAGGCAAAACAATAACTAGTTATACTCAAATTAAAATTCAATCTTCAACATTTGATAATATATCAGATATCACTACCTGAATCATAAAAAAATACTGATCTAAGGAAATTTGCACCATTTCAGAATTAGTTTAAATTAAGTACTTAATTTCATTGATTTAAATGATTTTATAAATCTCAACTGTTAGTCACGTCGATACCAAAACCTGAAGTACCACAAAGCAACCACTTCACGGCGCCTTAGCTAACATCTACAAGCAGTGAACAGTGAACCAGTTATTACTGAGCTACTTCCAGATAAATAGGAACTTACTGTAAGTTTCAGGTGCTCAGGCAATAAATCTTTCAACTGAGCGATGCACTCGTTTATCCTGTCTCGCCTTTTCTTCTCAATAAGTCGATGAGGTAGTTTGTAGTTTTCCTAAAGGCAGGAGTGTGAAAGTAGGTTAGGTGGAGTCATATTGAGGTTACCGAACACCTTCAGCAATTTGACAAGAAGCCCTGTCAACACTAACATGGACTTCAAGCCTCGGACTTCAAGCCTCACATCAGACGGGAAAACGGGTCACCGCGTGATCTGAATGATCAGGCCGACTGAATGACTTAAAACAATGTTTAGTTTAAATATTGTATAAATCACAATATTCTTATTGTAATAAAATTACATTCAAAAGTATTATTTCACATGAAAATAGTGAATAAACACAAATATTTCTACCAACCTTGCATTCCTCTGCTCGTTTCATTCCCCGACGGGATTTGTATACATATATAGGGAAATCCATCCTAAAGAAAGGCAGAAGACAGTCAATGAGATGTGAGTTTTGTGAAGTTGCGCACTCAATGTCAAGAGAGACAAATGTGTGACACTGTGTAGAGGCACAGGACAAGCATGGCCATTGCACAAGTATCTTTCTCAGCAACTTACCCTTGCATGTCAGACAGCTCAGCCTGCTGGTACTTGGGAGGGGGTTGCGCCCTTTGAATCCTTTCCATTTCCATTATCTTTAGGCCTACTCCAAACTAATCACGAAAGGGCAAGGTTGTTTCCCAATGTATTCACTCAAGGATGCATATGAAATTTAATAAAAGTAAATCGTCCAGTATTCCTACTAACTCGAGATTAACAATATGTAGAGAAAATGTATTTTCCTTTATATTTCAATTGTTGTTACTATTACATTTGTCGCCGAATGGGAGTAAATTGTCCCGGAGATATCCACGAAGTCAGTCAAGGGTAGCCCTGAAGATGCACTAATCTTGGTTGCGCGTTGGGAAAGTGGGGGAGGACACTAGAGCTACGTGTTAAATAAACCCCTCTGACTCTCGCTCGCAGAGTGACCTACCTCTGTCACATGAGTCACGTTTTGGACGCCGCTGTCTCCGCGGTGGAGGGACTGCCCATTTTCTACTGATAAGGAGGATCTGGGGGCGACGTCGGTTCCACGTCACACCAGAGGACTGAGTCCCGGGTCTCGTGTACCACCATGCTCAACTGTATGGTAACCACTATACGCGCCACCGCTAAGGAGCATATAGACAGGTTACAGTTTATAACACAGAGCTACACTTCTCACCAAAACTGCTCCGCAGGATCCACCACTAACAAGACATCAATAATATTGATATGGGGATAATTTTGCAAATATATCGATGAATTGATAGAATAGGGAGTTAAATGTGATATCTTATCCCAATCCTTATATTGTTCATGGGACTCATTCACCTTTTGCCTCATACACAACATAATTTAATCGTAAGTGTAGGCCTATGCCAATAAGCAAAATCATGTAATTTGTAAATACAATATTATTTAACTTTAACCACTATGATAAGATAATAGCCCTATGTTGTAGGGCTTTATAATAGGGGTATTGACATGTAGGCCTGCCTGGTGGATGCTGACTAAACTCAACACGATTTAGGATGGATTTGAGCAACGACTAGTGTGGGCTGACTGGAACTCCAACTTCACACAAAAAACGTATTTTTTTTTAATCAGAAACGACAGATTTTAGCACCCAAAGATTACCCGGCAATTACACAGAACAATGTGAAGACAGGGGCTGTGAGGACAGATTGTCGTAGGCCCCGGAACTCCTGCTCGAAGTCTTCATCCCTCATCTCAAGGTAGGTGAAAAGTTGCTGGAAAAGGGCTACTATGGCTGGTTGTGGTTCGGGTCCTCCAACTGCTCCTTCAGTTGGCTGATCTTTTATGTCTGTATCGGGTGATTCAATCTGCAACTCAAGCGATTCTGGTTGTGTTTGGCCCCTTGGCCAGGCTCCTAGTTTCTCATAATTGACCTCTTCTTCGCCGGATGATTCCATCGTATTCCACCCCGTTTCAATTTTAGGTACCTTTTCTGACAGTTGATGCTGCGAACACAACTCAGTACGCGTTCCTTTATATCTCTTTTTGGAATTCACTGATTTGCGGTGCGCCATCCCACTGCTGCCACCATATGTAGCGTAGAGTAGGCCAGAAGGCTAAACTGAAAAACCTAACATATGTCAAATAAAACGATGGCCGTAAAAGTACTTCTGTGCAAGGGTGTTTATTTACATAGTGAGTCTGGAAGAAAAACAGTACTGCCACCAAAAGTATACATTATGGGCCAGCTAAAACAGTGCTGCCCCATCAACAACTCAATCAAAACGCCACCCGCCCCCCTTACCAACATCAAAGCCTACATTTTCCACTAAGCTAAACATATCATGAATTATCTTCATTGAACCTTAGCAATCGGTTACATAATAATCCCATCACTCCTGACATGCTGTCTTCAATTGCACAGTCACTACAAAACCAGACCGATTGCCATATCGTGTCCTTATTCCAGAATACCCGGAAGCTACAGAGAGAGGAACAGAAACAAACAAACAGAGCGCTCATCCAAAACATTGATAAGTACAATAAACGTCACAAATTAAACATGGAAGCTTGTCTGCGTAGTTCTTATAACATACCAAACTGTTACTGAAGGGAGGTAAGAATGTGTGTAATGTATGAACTGAGATCGCTAAATAAACGTGTGTGTCAACCCACATTGTTAAGGTAGCTAAAAACAGAGCAGGGAAGGGGAGATGAGTGTGGGTGTGTTATCTTACCAAATGCTGCCCGCGGCTAGTGATCTGAGCAGAGCTCGAGCAGAGCGTGTCCAATTTGACTGGAGCGAGATTCCCAAAGGCTGACTTGTCGGCCTTTTCGCCCGCTCCAAGTAGCGTTCACATCAAAAGCTCCGGGCATGCCGAGCCCAGCATGCATTTGTAGTCTACTTGTGCGCTGCTATAGCCCCTTGCCTTAGCTACTCTCACGGAGTTCCCTAAATATTTTCATAAAGAAACTGATCAAATCTACAGGTGCAAAATCAAGGTGATTTACAAATATGAGGACCAAGAGCAAGAGAGAAAGTGAAAGTTAATTTTTGTTTATTTCACTTTATATATTATCTACCTTACTTGCTTTGGCAATGTTAACACGTTTCCCATGCCAATAAAGCCCTTGAATTGAATTGAAGTGCGGTGATGTAATGTCCACAACTAAAGAAACATTGTGGAATCTGAAAAGACACATCCAAAAAGCATGATGACGTACCATGTGCACATGCTAAAATAAAGGAATGAGGTGGGTAGCTAATTAAGTGTGTCATTGTAGCAAAGTATTTAAAACTAAAAACAGATCTCTTTAAAGTGTCCTTAATTTTGGTGGTATTATCTATACAATAAGCCATAATTGATTTTGGCCTAATATGTCTGGCATATTCCAACTTTCAAGGAGCTTTCAATTTTGATTGGGTTATTTTGCCGAAAAACCTTTAGGCCTACCTATAGAAAAAAAAAACTCCCCAGTGGCTCTGCAAGCTTGGAGAGGATATTCTCCGCTACTGGTCTGCGTTTCTTAAAATGAATTCAAAGGCATGCAGACTAAGCCTAATAAGGCATTTTGAATGTTTTATTTAATTCTAGTAGCTCACAGTGTATATGTGCAATTTTTAGACTAAAATTATTTAATACAACAAAACGTGTTTAAATGCTGAGCGCTTAATGTCCCTGACTCCCTACCAGCCTAGTGTGTAGCACTCGCAAATACTTCACAATGTATTTCTTGTACTCTATAGCCTTAAAAAAAAATGAAATAATTTACCCCCCCCAAAATATTTTGTGTTCCTTCTTAGGCTCCCTGTCTGGCTCCTGACCTACTTAGCGTGTTGTGCTGTTTAATATGACATGTACTGCTGCCTATTTGAAGTGGTGAGCGCTTTATACAACACAAGACATGCAAACAGGTCCAGAACAGAGGCAGGGAAAGCACAATCTTAAATAGAGCCTTGGCTACAGGTAACTCAAGCTTTCAATAAAACCAGATTAAAGAACACCTTACTGCACAAAGGGGACTGTGAAGAGACACCGCCATTTTATATACACTGCTCAAAAAATAAATAAAGGGAACACTTAAACAACACAATGTAACTCCAAGTCAATCACACGACTGTGAAATCAAACTGTCCACTTAGGAAGCAACACTGATTGACAATAAATTTCTGTTGTGCAAATGGAATAGACAACAGGTGGAAATTATAGGCAATTAGCAAGACACCCCCAATAAAGGAGTGGTTCTGCAGGTGGTGACCACAGACCACTTCTCAGTTCCTATGCTTCCTGGCTGATGTTTGGTCACTTTTGAATGCTGGCGGTGCTTTCACTCTAGTGGTAGCATGAGACGGAGACTACAACCCACACAAGAGATCCCTCAGGAGACCATCCGCCACCTAATCAGGAGCATGCCCAGGCATTGTAGGGAGGTCATACAGGCACGTGGAGGCCACACACACTACTGAGCCTAATTTTTGACTTGTTTTAAGGACATTACATCAAAGTTGGATCAGCCTGTAGTGTGGTTTTCCACTGTAATTTTGAGTGTGACTCCAAATCCAGACCTCCATGGGTTGATAAATTTGATTTCCATTGATAATGTTTGTGTGATTTTGTTGTCAGCACCTTCAACTAGGTAAAGAAAAAAGTATTTAATAAAAATATTTCATTCATTCAGATCTAGGATGTGTTATTTTGGTGTTCCCTTTATTTTTTTGAGCAGTGTATGTTATTGTAATTTGCACTGTACTATGTATTAGACCTAGATATTGTGTGTATGTGCTGATATGTAGGCTATGTGTGATGTTTTAAATGTATGTATTTCAGTCCTTGACTAATAATGTTCTGTACTATGTATTCGACCTAGATATTGTGTGTATGTACTAATACTGTGGGGCAAAAAAGTATTTAGTCAGCCATAGTGGAGTTTGGAGTGTGACTGTTTGAGGTTGTGGACAGGTGTCTTTTATTCTGATAACAAGTTCAAACAGGTGCCATTAATACAGGTATCGAGTGGAGGACAGATGAGCCTCTTAAAGAAGAAGTTACAGGTCTGTGAGAGCCAGAAATCTTGCTTGTTTGTAGGTGACCAAATACTTATTGTCCACCATAATTTGCAAATTCATCAAAAATCCTACAATGTGATTTTCTGGATTTTTTTCCCTAATTTTGTCTGTCATAGTTGAAGTGTACCTATGATAAAAATTACAGGCCTCTCTAGTCTTTTTAAGTGGGAGAACTTGCACAATTGGTGGCTGACTAAATACTTTTTTGCCCCACTGTATGTAGGCTGTGTGTGATGTTTTAAATGTATTTCAGTCCTTGACTAATAATGTTCTGTACTATGTATGATGTCATGTTTCATGTGGACCTCAGGAAGGGTAGCAGATGCTTTTGCAGCGGCTTACGGGGATCCTAATAAATACCAAATAGCATTCAGCTTTTCATGTTTATTAAAATACTTATCTTCCCAAACAAAAATAGATTGGTGTTGGTTAAATTGTGATTTTAATGAATGGAGCGAATTTGAAGTGGCAGTTTTTCCTGGGTGCTTGGTGCAGTTTTTAGCGGAGCGGTTGGAAATGACATAGAGCACAGGATAACTCCATAAGCAATGAGCGGGATTTCTGACTTCAACTTTGCTCCCATAACTCAACCCTCAGTTCTATTGGCAAACATACAATCACTAGAGAACAAACTAGACGAGCTCCGTTCAACACTATCCTATCAACAGGATCCAAAGAACTGTAATATCCTATGTTTCTCGGAAGTAGTGGCTCTTTCCATGACATAGACTGACCAGGTGAATCCAGGTGAAAGTTATGATCCCGGTATTGATGTCTATGATCACATATTAGTGTAGATGAAAGAGACGAGACAGGTTGAAGAAGGATTTTGAAGCCTTGAGACATGGATTGTGTATGTGTGCCATTCAGAGGGTGAATGGGCAAGACAAAAGGTTTACAGAGCATTCGGAAAGTATTCAGACCCTTTCACTTATTCTGCATTTTGTTACGTTACAGCCTTATTCTAAAATTGATGAAATAGTTTTTTCTCTTGTTAATCTACAAACAATACCCCACAATGACAAAGCAAAACACGTTTTTAGAAATGTTTGCAAAAAAATAAAACATACAAGTGAAATTTCACACTTAAATAAGTATTCAGACCCTTTACACACTACTTTTTTGAAGCACCTTTGGCAGCAATTTCAGCCATGAGTCGTCTTGGGTATGAGGCTACAAGCTTGGCACACCTGTATTTGGGGAGTTTCTCCCATTCTTTTCTGCAGATCCTCTCAAGCTCTGTCAGGTTGTATGAGGAGCGTCGCTGTACAGCTATTTTCAGGTCTCTCCAGAGATGTTCAATCAGGTTCAAGTCCGGGCTCTGGCTGCGCCACTCAAGGACATTCAGAGACTTGTCCCAAAGCCACACCTGCATTGTCTTGGCTGTGTGCTTTGGGTCGTTGTCCTATTGTTGTGAGAAGGTAGGGGTGGTATAAAGAACAGAGCCCTATTTGGTGAAAGACCAAGTCCATATTATGGCAAGACCAGCTCAAATAAGCAAAGAGAAACGACAGTCCATCATTACATTAAGACATGAAGGTCAGTCAATTCGGAAAATTTCAAGAACGTGGAAAGTGTCTTCAAGTGCAGTCGCAAAAACCATCAAACACTATGATGAAACTGGCTCTCATGATGACCACCACAGGAATGGAAGACCCAGAGCTACCTCTGCTGCATAGGATAAGTTAATTAGAGTTACTTTAGAAATCAGCAAATACAGTTGAAGATGGAAGTTTACATACACTTAGGTTGGAGTCATTAAAACTTGTTTTTCAAATTTCTTGTTAACAAACTATAGTTTTGTCAAGTCGTTTAGGACATCTACTTTGTGCATGACAAGTAATTTTTCCAACAATTGTTTACAGACAGATTATTTCACTTATAATTCACTGTATCACAATTCCAGTGGGTCAGAAGTTTACATACACTAAGTTGACTGTCTTTAAACAGCTTGGAAAATTCCAGAAAATGTGTCATGTCATGACTTTAGAAGCTTCTGATAAATTATGTAAATTAGCCTGAGTCAATTGGAGGTGTACCTGTGGATGTATTTCAAGGCCTACCTTCAAACTCAGTGCCTCTGCTTGACATCATGGGAAAATCAAAAGAAATCAGCTAAGACATCAGGAAAAAAATTGGAGACCTCCACAAGTCTCGTTCATCCTTGGGAGCAATTTCCAAACGCCTGAAGGTACCATGTTAATTTGTACAAAAAATAGTTTGCAAGTATAAACACCATGGGACCACGCAGCCGTCGTACCGCTCAGGAAGGAGACGCGTTCTGTCTCCTAGAGATTAAAGTATTTTGGTGTGAAAAGTGCAAATCAATCCCAGACCAACAGCAAAGGACCTTGTGAAGATGCTGGAGGAAACAGGTACAAAAGTATCTAAATCCACAGTAAAACAAGTCCTATATCGACATAACCTGAAAGGCCACTCAGCAAGTAAGAAGCCACCGCTCCAAAACCGCCATAAATAAGCCAGACTGTGGTTTGCAACTGCACATGGGGACAAAGATCGTACTTTTTAGAGAAATGTTCTCTCGTCTGATGAAACAAAAATAGAACTGTTTGGCCATAATGAACATCGTTATGTTTGGAGGATGCGAGTTTCCCAGTGATGCGAGCCTACTAGATGAGCTAAATTCTTTCTATGCTTGCTTTGAGGCAAGCACTGGTACACACTACCAAGTACGCTATTTTTCAGATGTTACCCTGCCGGTGAACAATATAAATAATATACTCAACAAGAAAAAATACAAATAAAAAAATAATAGCTTTAAAGATGCATGAGAGTACCAACTCTTTCGAACGACTGTGTGATCTTGCTCTCCGTAGCTGATGTGAGTACGAAGTATGTGACAAATAAAATGTGATATTGCAGAATGCATTGCATTACATGTCAAAGGAAATGAAGACGCAAGATAGGCCCTACAATTTTAAGAGGATGTGTGTAAAAATACACATAGCCTAATGCCACAATGTAAAATGATGGAAATGTATGCAAGCCCTTAATGATTAACTTGGAATGAATCCATATTCAGAAGCCTACAATTCACATTAGAATTGTATGTAATAGTCACATATTTTTTGAAAATTATAAATATTTCTTCAAGTGTGCAATAATTGACATGGTTCTTCTGATATTTGTTTGAACACTTTTTAGGATCCTGTTGAATAAATTGCACCTACAAGAGGCATTTATTTTTCTAAGAGATCTTTTTGCTTATAGAGACAACCAGACTAATTGCTTTCGCTTCAACAAGTGTGAAGGGCCAAGCAATGTTATTTCATGCTATCGGAACCATCTGCTATTCCACGTGCACGGTGGACTGGCAGTGTGTGGCAATGTGTCTGAAGGCATGCTGCTTTGTTGCCGCGCGCCACACTGGTTATCACGTCGATCTGCTGATGGCCTCTCGGGGCCCCGCTGTGCGCTGAGGGCACATCCACCACACGGCTACTTTTTATACCTAATGTGTACCCGCCTGCTCCACACTCCTGTGACTGCTGTCAATTACTCTGACAGCTGTCTATTAAACAAGCTTCTTTCATGGTAGCCTATACTGCCTTGGCTTGAAGAGGCCTAAATTGCTCACCAGACAAATTGATTTATCTGAAAGAAAATTATATGCAACTTTGTATCCTTTATGGAAATCTAAGGGTTTAAATAATTCAATATTACCAACAACATGCACGTCACACCACAACACATAGAGACCTTGACAAAATATTGAACTATTTGGAATGCAGAAAACTAATATGGAAAAGCCCCAAAGGATCTGAATCATTTAGACTGAATGAACCAATTATACGGACATAACCAATTAAAGCTAATTTAATTATATTTCCCCTCAATCGGGATTTGATAGGAAAAAAACAACATAGTGACATTCATAGAGAAATAGCGCAACAGGTCAGATGGACAAAATGCTGGTCAACCAAATCAATAGTAACCCAATAGATAAAGAGCAAGTACACCCCCTATCAACTAACAATGCATTTTGTTACCAAAGATATTACCTTTAGTGATTCAAAGGTTTAGGATCATGAAAACAGGGTGGGTTGACAGAGTGCGTGTGTGTATGTGTTCCAGGGGGTATAGAGGTAAAAAATGTGTCGTGCCCATCAATTTGTTCAATTTTTTATAAGTTTATTTTCACAATGATTTCAAAGGAACTGCATTTGGCTATCCTCATCATTAGGGGCATCGATCTCTGGGGCATGACCAGAAATAAGTCCACACTTTAAATGTAATATTTTTACCCAATCTGAGGTGGGCAATTATAATGCACATGTTTTGGATTTGTGTATCAGTGAAATCTCTTTAGATTCATATTGTTTATATTTTAAATGTTGCTGGTAAAACCCTACCTGTTTGCCGATCCCTCCTCCTATTGTGCTTTAGTCCTATAATTTCGTTAGCCTACCAAGAAAGGCAAATTGATATTGTAATTAGATGAATGTGAATTGGTAGCCTTTGAGATTGGAAAATAAACTTACATTTTCTCCAGACCTATGTACAAAATTTAGCGCTACACATGCAGCACAGCATTCCTAACCTAGCCCACAATGTCTGCTGTGTGGGTCGAGCAGTCAACAAGTCGAGCAGTCATTTGAAAGAACATTCAGTGAGAAACTCAAAGGCGAAATCCATTAACACCAAGAAAATGGTATTCATTGCCCTTGTCGATCAATCGTTCTCTGTTGTGGGTGATATTGGCTTTCGCCGACTGGTCGAGCACTGGTACACACTACCAAGTACGCTATTTTTCAGATGTTACCCTGCCGGTGAACAATATAAATAATATACTCAACAAGAAAAAATACAAATAAAAAAATAATAGCTTTAAAGATATCATACTTTGGACAAGTTAAACACACCGGGCAGAAGGCTACCAAGGTTAAAGGGCAATCTGTAGTACAGGGACAGAGCAGACACCTCATTATTGTTCCTGTAAACAGACAAGGGATAGGGGTGGAAAAATGCAACCACTCACAGACAGTCATGGCCTCAGACCGATCATCCACTGGACCAAAAATAAAGTTTACAAGCGTGAACAAAATAAAACATTTAAAAACAGGGCAAAACAAGCTGTCACGCCCTGGCCTTAGTATTCTGTGTTTTCGTTAGTATTTTGGTTAGGCCAGGGTGTGACATGGGGATTTATGTGGTTTGTTTGGTCTGGGGTTGTTTGTAGTTATGGGATTGTGGTTAGAGTAGTACTCTAGGTAAGTCTATGGTTGCCTAGAGTGGTTCTCAATCAGAGGCAGGTGTTTATTGTTGTCTCTGATTGGGAACCATATTTAGGCAGCCATATTCTTTAGGACTCTTGTGGGTGATTG